>NW_027675427.1:612500-937500 GCF_965601325.2 Salmo salar
GTGTCTCAGAGTAGAAAATTGGTGGTGTCAGTGCTGAGAATAAAGACATTTTACACTTATGGGTATAAATCAAAGCTATGCATGAAGTCTCATGTACCACCTAGTCGGTAGATATTTAGGACACCTCGTGAGCTGTCCTAAGTAGTTAAGAGTTAACAGCAGGTGTCTTGATAATACTATAGAATAATGCAGCGAGTCAGTGGTTCCTGCTCCACATGTAAATGCTTTGGAGTAGTTAAAAATAATGTTTTATATTTCTATATGATCAATCCATTAATAATATATGTCTTGTGCTTTTGGCAATGATTTTTCAATCCATAAAACAGTGTACGGGTGCTGGAAAAAACAGATGGAATTGATCTGACCACTGGAGGGCTACTGGGTTCACATCCTCAAAACATTAACCTTCCGTTGATCAGAACTCTAGTAGATCTTCTTCACTGAACCCCAAAATATATATATAACTTTTAGTAATTCCATATATTAAGGAAGTGATGGAAGCCTTTTTGGTTCTATAAGGAACCTTCTTTTCTAAGAGTGTAAAATAAACACGGTTTTCTTTTGATTATTTAATTATCTACATCATGTTATTTCAAGATATCCCTTTGGAGCGCAACATCACATTGTTAAAAAATAATCCTAAATTGGGCGTGGCTATAAATTAGGCAGTTGAAGGCATCTAGGGCGTAATATGTGTTCGATGAAAATGAACATTGTATGCAACGTTGTAGGCACCATTATTGGCAAGGGACTTGATGCCTACTATGCCAAAGCTATTTAGAGTTGTTAAACGGGTGTGAAGAGTGTGCTGATATAACGGGAATATTGTCAAAATTCTTATTGTAACAACGATCAGAATTGGTAAAAAAAAATATGTATTCCATTATATAATAATAATAATAATAATTAAGAGCAAAGTGGTCGTGTCATGATTGAGAACCCCTGATTTAGCAGATGCTCTTTCTTATCCAGAGTGATTTACAGTAAGTGCATTCATCTAAAGATATCTAGGTGAGACAACCACATATCACAGTCAGATATACAGAATACCAACATTCCATTCCTGTTAAACAATGGATATATAGATATCTAGGTGGATATATAGATATCTAGGTGGATATATAGATATCTAGGTGGATATATAGATATCTAGGGGGATATATAGATATCTAGGTGGATATATAGATATCTAGGGGGATATATAGATATCTAGGTGGATATATAGATATCTAGGTGAGACAACCACATATCCCAGTCAGATATACAGAATACCAACATTCCATTCCTGCTAAACAATGGATATATTGCATTTTGCAATAAAAAATAAATAATAATACACATCTAAAAACGATGAATTAAAAATCTGAGAACGGTAATATTGAAGGTACCCATAAGCAGCCATTTATGATTAAAAAAACAAATGTGAACATTTTTGGAAATGGCATTTTTGAAAAAAACTCTTAATAATTCTTAAACAAAATTGTCATCTCACCTCTTGGCTTTGGTGTCATGTTCCCTAGAGAGTCTCATTTTAGAGGCAGGGCCCCCCTCCTCTCTCTCCCCAGAGAGACTCATTTTAGAGGCAGGGCCCCCCTCCTCTCTCTCCCCAGAGAGACTCATTTTAGAGGCAGGGCCCCCCTCCTCTCTCTCCCCAGAGAGACTCATTTTAGAGGCAGGGCCCCCCTCCTCTCTCTCCCCAGAGAGTCTCATTTTAGAGGCAGGGCCCCCCTCCTTCCTCTCCCCAGAGAGACTCATTTTAGAGCACTGACCCCTGTAAACAGAGATCCAGCATGTTGGTTGTGGTTGACACAGTAATTATTGAATGTCAATTGTTATCATTTAATAATTATCTCTTATAAAACATTTACTTAACAGACATATCGAAACAGTCAGGTGATTTAATGCAATCACATGAATATGTAGTTGTAAAATTTCATCTCCATGGTAACTGTCAATAATAATAATAAAAACAATAATAATAATAATAATAAGTCACTGTTTGCTAAGGTAGTTATAGACAGTACAGCAACAATAATAATAATAATAATAATAATAATAATAATAACAATAATAATAATAATAATAATAAGTCACTGTTTGTTAAGGTAGTTATAGACAGTACAGCAACACAAGGCCATGTCTCACACTTATTTGTATTCACTAACAGTAGGCTATTTATTGTCTTTCAATCTGTTGTTTTCTAAATGTATCAGAGAATGTAGACCGAAGGGCTAAAACGGACATGATTGATCTGAGGGGGAAATCATTATATTATGTAAAGTAGGCTAGGTTATAATGTATAATGGCGTTTTGTTAGTGATATGCAGATCAAGGTCTATACCTCAGATATAACCTACATATCATAGATGACCAGTCTAAACCTGTTCAGATCAACATAATTTTATAGTCCTACCAGTAGCAGGACAGAGAATGTACTGTATATAACCTACATATCATAGATGACCAGCCTAAACCTGTTCAGATCAACATAATGTTATAGTCCTACCAGTAGCAGGACAGAGAATGTACTGTATATAGCCTACATATCATAGATGACCAGTCTAAACCTGTTCAGATCAACATAACGTTATAGTCCTACCAGTAGCAGGACAGAGAATGTACTGTATATAACCTACATATCATAGATGACCAGTCTAAACCTGTTCAGATCAACATAACGTTATAGTCCTACCAGTAGCAGGACAGAGAATGTACTGTATATAACCTACATATCATAGATGACCAGTCTAAACCTGTTCAGATCAACATAATGTTATAGTCCTACCAGTAGCAGGACAGAGAATGTACTGTATATAACCTACATATCATAGATGACCAGTCTAAACCTGTTCAGATCAGTTTACAGAGACCATCAGGTTTGTCGGCATGATAAGTGATCATAGCCTTATAATAGTTTGTAGGTTGTCTAGACCAACATTACGAGAGTCTGCCCGTCTTTCCTACATACCAACACATTTATTCAATGTTACCGAGAAATATGTGCCACGGCTTCAACAGCCATTTTGTAACTGCGTAGGCTACAAACATATTTTTTATTTCATATGAGGAAATCACATAACTCACAGTCACTGGTGCAGCCACCTGTTTTCTTGCAGATGAAGTAGCTTTCACAGGCAACTCATTCAACCAGCCTAAACAACAGTAAATACAAGATGTCAAATGGTCAAAAGTGAATCCTGATATAGTTATATACATTAGAGGTATATTGCGACAGATGTTGGATCTTAATTTGGATCTTAATTTGAGCCAGTTTGCTACAGCAAAAAATTATATAAAACTGTTCAGATCAGTTCACATAATGTTATAGTCCTACCAGTAGCAGGACAGAGAATGTACTGTATATAACCTACATATCATAGATGACCAGTCTAAACCTGTTCAGATCAACATAATGTTATAGTCCTACCAGTAGCAGGACAGAGAATGTACTGTATATAACCTACATATCATAGATGACCAGTCTAAACCTGTTCAGATCAACATAATGTTATAGTCCTACCAGTAGCAGGACAGAGAATGTACTGTATATAACCTACATATCATAGATGACCAGTCTAAACCTGTTCAGATCAACATAATGTTATAGTCCTACCAGTAGCAGGACAGAGAATGTACTGTATATAACCTACATATCATAGATGACCAGTCTAAACCTGTTCAGATCAACATAATGTTATAGTTTTACCAGTAGCAGTACAGAGAATGTACTGTATATAACCTACATATCATAGATGACCAGTCTAAACCTGTTCAGATCAACATAATGTTATAGTCCTACCAGTAGCAGGACAGAGAATGTACTGTATATAACCTACATATCATAGATGACCAGTCTAAACCTGTTCAGATCAACATAATGTTATAGTCCTACCAGTAGCAGGACAGAGAATGTACTGTATATAACCTACATATCATAGATGACCAGTCTAAACCTGTTCAGATCAACATAATGTTATAGTCCTACCAGTAGCAGGACAGAGAATGTACTGTATATAATCTACATATCATAGATGACCAGTCTAAACCTGTTCAGATCAACATAATGTTATAGTCCTACCAGTAGCAGGACAGAGAATGTACTGTATATAACCTACATATCATAGATGACCAGTCTAAACCTGTTCAGATCAACATAATGTTATAGTCCTACCAGTAGCAGGACAGAGAATGTAGTCTAGGCCTGATATGTTTTACTACATTTTCAACAGAGACCATCAGGTTGGTCGACATGATAAGCTGTGATGTATTTGTTTTTAGGTGAGGGAGTGCAAAAAAATATGTAAATGACGTCATCATGTCCTCATGTAACCGATGTGAAATGGCTAGTTAGTTAGCGGTGGTGCGCGCTAATAGCGTTTCAATCAGTGACGTCACTCGCTCTGAGACTTGAAGTAGGGTTTCCCCTTGCGTTGCAAGGGCCGCGGCTTTTGTGGCGCGATGGGTAACGATGCTTCGTGGGTGACTGTTGTCAATGTGTGCAAGGGTCCCTAGTTCGAGCCCAGGTTGGGGCGAAGAGAGGGACGGAACCTACACTGTTACACTCAGTCAAAGTTTGTACTGACAGATGTAGCCTATTGAATAGCCAGCCTATCATTACAACCTACAAACAAGCCAATCTCCAACCCTGTTCCTGGAGCGCTACCCTCCGGTAGGGTTTCACTCCAACCCTGTTCCTGGAGCGCTACCCTCCGGTAGGGTTTTACTCCAACCTTGTTCCTGGAGCGCTACCCTCCGGTAGGGTTACACTCCAACCCTGTTCCTGGAGCGCTACCCTCCGGTAGGGTTTTATTCCAACCCTGTTCCTGGAGCGCTACCCTCCGGTAGGGTTTTACTCCAACCCTGTTCCTGGAGCGCTACCCTCCGGTAGGGTCTCACTCCAACAACAGCTGTAACTAACCGGATTTATCTTATAAACCAACTAATTATTTTAATCAGGTGACTAGTTTTGAATAGGAATGAAAACCTACAGGATGGTATCTCTCCAGGAACAGGATCGGAGAGCCCTGTTTTAGAAGATGCATAAAATCCATCCTCCAATTCTTTCTGACTATTCAGCTTCAGCTAACCGTGCAAAAATCTTATTAGAAATCAGTTTTTTTTGTAACAGTAACGTTACCATTTACCTGGTAATTAAATATAATTTATTTAGAATTGATCAGAATAATGTTTATTGTATTCTCAAATTGAAAGTGCTCCCTCGCACTCCTCAGCACTACACCCATGGTGATAAGAGATCATAGATCAAACCTACTCTTGACTATTAAATGTCTGACTATGACCTAACTTTATAATAGTGTGTAAGTAGCTTCTAGACTTACCAGTCTGCTCGTCTTTCCTTCAAATCAATACTTTTACCCGACTTCTAATGTTGCCGAGAAATGTGCGCCACAGTTTCAACATCCCTTTCGTACGTGCATTAGCCCACAAACTTCCTTTCAACTTCATGAGGAAATGACATAACAGAATTCCTAAACCCAGAGACCAACATCCCGAGTCTACCGGGACCGCTGGGGAAGCAGACTGTAGGAAGTAGACCGATGCTGTGATTTGGGGTTTGAGAAGTCAGAAGTGAAAAATTCCTCCTTAGTTGTACATTTTCTCTAAATCTAAAGGCAAAACCTAGATTGGAGCCAATGTCTTAAGTATTTCAACATGTTATTACTCCAACTTCGTGAATGAGACAAACTGACACGTTATTATTTTAGTCAAAAACGACTTTATATCGAAGGAGTGTCTTTGGTTTGATGGCCTGCACATGCACAGTTCTACATACTTTTGTATATCTAGTGTGTGTGTGTATATATATATACACACACACACACACACACACTAGATGTGCAAAAGTATGTAGACACACCTTCAAATTAGTGGATTCGACTATTTCAGCCACATCCGTTGCTGACAGGTGTATAAAATCGAGCACACGGCCAAGCAAGCTCCATAGTCAAACATTAGCAGTAGAATGGCCTTACTGAAAAGCTCAGTGACTTTCAACGTGGCACCGTCATAGGATGCCACCTTTCCACAAAGTCAGTTCATCACATTTCTGCCCTGCTAGAGATTCCCTGGTCAACTGTAAATGCAGTTATTGTGAAGTGGAAACATCTTGGAGAAACAACGGCTCAAGCGTGAAGTGGTAGGCCACACAAGCTCACAGAACGGGGCAGCCAAGTGCTGAAGCGCGTTTTCTGCAGTAATGAATCACGCTTCACCATCTGGCAGTCCGACTGTCACGTCTGGGATTGGCGGACGTATACTGCCAACTGTAAAGTTTGGTGGAGGAGGAATAATGGTCTGGGGCTGTTTTTCCATGGTTCGGGCTAGTCTCCTTAGTTCCAGTGAAGGGAAATCGTAACGCTACAACATACAATTACATTCTAGATGATTCTGTGCTGGCAACTGTGGCAACATTTTGGGGAAGGCCCATTCCTATTTCTGATTGACAATGTCCCTGTGCACAAAGCGAGGTTCACACAGAAATTGTTTGTCGAGATTGGTGTGGAAGAAATTGACTGTCCTTCACAGAGCCCTGACCTCAACCCCGTTGAACACCTTTGGGATGAATTGGAACGTCAACTGCGAGCCAGGCCTAATCACCCAACATCAGTGCCCGACCTCCCTAATGCTCTTGTGGCTGAATGGAAGCAAGTCCCCGCAGCAATGTTCCAACATCTAGTGGAAAGCCTTCCCAGAAGAGTGGCGGCTGTTATAGCACCAAAGGGGGGACCAACTCCATATTAATGCCCTTGACTTTGGAATGAGATGGTCGGTGAGCAGGTGTCCACATACATTTGGTCATGTAGTGTATATTTGATGCTGTTTGTAAAAATCATGACACCATTTTAGTTGTAGTTATAACATACTGTAGTCTAAAACCATTTTAGTTACAGTATAACATACTGTAGTCTAAAACCTTTAACTAGTACATTTGGGAACAGGACATAATGTCATATTTTCCAAATGGTTTCGTTATCAGAAATGACCAACTTCATGACATGACACTGACATGGGTGACTTCCTCATGTCTCCTTTTTCCGTTAAATTCATAATCTATGCTGGAGATCCCCCTTAACAAAGCCTTGCCTTAGTCTATCCAGTGGACAAGCCTTCTGCCATGCCTGGATATTTTCAGAAAAAAGTACCAACACTTCAAAATTAAATATCACTTGGGATAATCTTCCAAAGACATTGACTTTTATTCAAATAACAGATTGTACCTGTCCAGCTCCAGGTTCCCCAGAAGGACCAGACACCACCATCTCCTCAAACCAGGCTGAAGGACCAGACACCACCATCTCCTCAGACCAGGCTGAAGGACCAGACACCACCATCTCCTCAAACCAGGCTGAAGGACCAGACACCACCATCTCCTCAGACCAGGCTGAAGGACCAGACACCACCATCTTCTCAGACCAGGCTGAAGGACCACACACCACCATCTCCTTAGACCAGGTATATCAGGCTGAAGGACGAGAACAATGTTAATTACTCATTATAAATGTAGGTTGGTAAAACATAATGTTAATTACTCATTATAAATGTATGTTAGTAAAACATAATGTTAATTACTCATTATAAATGTATGTTAGTAAAAAATGATGATATTAGAACAGTGAAATCTGACCATGAGCATAAAGACACCACAATCACTGCTTTATGGTTCCAGGAAGTCCCTGTTTCAAGAGTTAACAGTTACAGTTACAAAATATGCAACAAAATATTTGAAATCAAATAATAACATTGAATGCAAAAAACACTCAATGCTCACTATTACCTTTAATAAAGTTCAGGTCAGTTGTTTCAGTCCATGTCCCAGTGACAAGCTGCTTTGCCAGTTTACTGAGAAAACAAGAGACCAAAAGTCATGTTATTAAATATAATCATATAAAAACTGTAGCCTCTATAAAGAACACAATGTCCAACACAGATGGGGGCATGGTGGCAGGTAGCCTAGTGGTTAGAGGGGAGGGGGCAGGTAGTCTAGTGGTTAGAGTGGAGGGGAGGCAGGTAGCCTAGTGGTTAGAGTGGAGGGACGGCAGGTAGCCTAGTGGTTAGAGTGGAGGGGCGGCAGGTAGCCTAGTGGTTAGAGTGGAGGGGCTGCAGGTAGCCTAGTGGTTAGAGTGGAGGGGCGGCAGGTAGCCTAGTGGTTAGAGTGGAGGGGGTGGCAGGTAGCCTAGTGGTTAGAGTGGAGGGACGGCAGGTAGCCTAGTGGTTAGAGTGTTGGGCCAGTAACCGAAAGGTTGCTAGATTGAATCCCCAAGCAGACAAGGTAAAAATCTGTTGTTATGCCCCTGAACAAGGCAGTTAACCCACTGTTCCTAGGCCGTCATTGTAAATAAGAATTTGTTCTTAACTGACTTGCCTTGTTAAATAAAGGTACAATTATTATTTTTTACATCAACAGAGCATGTGATTCTGTAGAGAGTAGACATCATCTGGAACAAACATGCAGAGAACACTATAAACAAGGTTAATGTCACATGACCAGAAACAGTACATAGATTAGATCCTGCAACCATGGAGAGGTAAATACTTGTCTATTTATGGAAAAATGCCCTGATTAACTCCTTAGTCTTATCTCAGTTTATGCCCCTGCTACTCCTGATGATTTGTTTTTCAAATCCAATGAGCAAAAAATATTTTCTTTATCTGGGATGCTGAACCAGACAAAATAAAGCGTGACTATCTATATAATGAATATGATTTGGGTGGGTTGAGATGATTAAATATAAAAGCACTAAACCTCTCTCTAAAAGCTTCACTCATTCAACAGTTTTACTTGAACCCTAAATGGTTCTCCAGTAGATTACTAAGAAAAGCTCATCCATTGTTTATAAATGGTCTTTTTGCCTTTGTGCAGATTGCCATGTCTCATTTTAGATTAATTGAGAATTATACTTTTTTTCAAAGTATCTTTTTTTCAAACAAGCATTGCAGAGCTGGCTACAATGTCAATTTCATCCCCCCTGAAAAGATAAAACAAATATTATGGCTGAACTCAAATGTGCTGGTTGATAAAATACCTGTATTTATGGGAAAGATGTTTGAAAAGGGTATTCTGTTTTTAAATTATATTGTAAATTGGAATGGTAGAGTTATGTCCTTCATAGAGTTATCAGAATTGTTTGGGAAGGTCTGTTCAATCCAAGATTACAACCAATTGATTACAGCATTACCCCAAAAATGGAGGAGGCAGGTGGTAGCGGGAGGATGTAGGGAACTGGTCTGTCTGACCAATATAAAGGATCAAAACTGGCGGAGGAATAAAAATTGCATTAATAGGAAAGTATACCAGTTTCATTTGAGGACCAGGATGTTGTGCCATACAGATTGCAAAATAGTTGGGAAGAGATTTTTGGTGTACCGATTCCATGGTACAAGGTGTATGAGTTGATATATAAAACGACGCAAGATTCAAGACTTCATGGTTTGAGCTGAAATTATTATTTAGAATTCTTGCTACCAACAAAATGTTGAATATTTGGGGCATATCATCAAATCAATCATCAAAGCTCTGCAGATTTTGTTGTGAGACTACATATTCAATAGACCATTTATTATGGTATTGCCCTCAGGTAGCCTGTTTCTGGTCTCAGGTTCAGGAATGGCTGAAAATGCATAGCATTGATATAAAATTGAGCCTAGAAATAGTACTGTTAGGAGATCTGGAGAGACCGGGTCAGTCAATTACTAATACTCCTCGTAAAAGTATTTATCTTCAATACGCATTCTGTAGATTATATTCGATAGAAATGGTATGTTTGTAACGGCTGTCTGAAGTAGTAGACCAAGGTGCAGCATCCCTGTAACGGCTGTCTGAAGTAGTAGACCAAGGTGCAGCATCCCTGTAACGGCTGTCTGAAGTAGTAGACCAAGGTGCAGCATCCCTGTAACGGCTGTCTGAAGTAGTAGACCAAGGTGCAGCATCCCTGTAACGGCTGTCTGAAGTAGTAGACCAAGGTGCAGCGTGGAATTTGTTCATCTTTTATTTTAGATGAAAAAGGCACTTCACAAAGAAACACAGACGACAGCCAAACAGTCCTGTCAGGTATCCTAACACACTAAACAGAAAACACCTACCCACAAAACCCAAAGGAAAAACATGCTGCCTAAGTATGACTCCCAATCAGCAACAACGATGTACAGCTGTTCCTGATTGGGAGCCATACCCGGCCGAAACAAAGCAATCCCCCAACATAGAAATACAGACATAGAATGCCCACCCAAATCACACCCTGACCAAACCTAAATAGAGACATAAAAAGGCTCTCTCAGGTCAGGGCGTGACAATGTTAAACATCACATCATCATTGAAAGATATATGTTGCGTAGAAATCCGAAGAGGCTGGCCTGGAGAGATAGGTGGGATGGGCTGAGGGAAGCTGAGACAAATGAGAGTGGAGTTGCAGGGTACCGGGATAGAATGACGGTCAAAGATAAAAGTATAAAAAATAAAGTCAAAATAAACATAACAAAAAGCCAGTTTGAATGACACTGAGGGGCAGTGTTGTTACAGCTAATGTTGGTTTGTCTGAGGCTGATGCCGTGCAGGTGTTTGTACACATGTATATATACACACTCTCATTCAAATGCACACATGTGCACAAACACAGACACACACACACACATGTAAATAGTGCCATACATGCACAACATATTCAGTTTGCCTGCTGTTGTGATTGTTGTTGTCCTGGATGTCTTTTGTTTTTTGCCTGGTGGTTTTCTGTTTTCCTTTGTCTTTCTATTTTTTCTCTTTTGTTCATTTTGTTGGTTGTTGGTGAATGAGGGGGTGGAGATCTTGGGGTGGGGAATGGAATATATATATATATATAGTATTTTATTTTTCTTTGGGGGGGCTGTGGGTGGGTCTTGGATGGTTGAGGGGCAGCTCTTGGGGAACTGTGGGGGGGGATCTTGGAGGGCTGGTGGCCTGGCGGTTGGGAGCTTGGGCCAGTTGCTAATGGATCGCTGGTTCGGGTCCCCGTTTTTGACCCTGTGGGAGATCTGTCAACGTGCCTCTGTGTGTCGCTCTGGATGGGAGTCTGTTAGATGACCAGTATGATGTAGTTGTTGAGCTGCTTCACTGCAAGTATATTGTGTTAAAAAAAAAACTCAATATACTTATGAATATAATAAAAGGTTTAAAAGAATACTGGATGCAATGCAATTCAGGCCTGCTTCTCCACAAAGTCTTCAGACTTTGTTCCTCTGCTGTGTTGATCCTGAAAATCCCACACAGCTGATCTCCACTTCTCCCTGAGCTTTGAAGGCAGCTTGGAGACAATGGTTCTGAGAAGGTCTGGGTTATCTCCTCCGTGTGCTTAATGTCCTGCACTGGTTAGAGCATTGGGCCATTAACAGAAAGGTTGGTGGATTGAATCCCCGAGCTGACAAGGTAAACATCTGTCATTCTGCCCCTGAACAAGGCAGTTAACCCACTGTTCCTAGGCCGTCAGTGTAAATAAGAATTTGGTCTTTTAACTGACTTGCCTAGTTCACTGACTTGTCTAGTTTAAATAAAGTTTAAATTAAAAAAAATGCTTAGACTTGTCAATTTGATTGATCTGAGTTAACTTATAGCTAAATACCTCAAGATGACAAATGTATAGCTAGCAACTTCTAGATGACCAACTACCTAGAGGGTTAATGGTTTTTGAAAAATGGTTGTTCATAGCTAAATCCTTCCAGTCATGTAATAGAAGCGAACTGGTGCCTTCCTTGAATAGTGAATTTCTGACCCCTACGAATGTTGTGCTTCTTGTCGAGATCATTGGTGCCTTCATAGTACTTTGCCTGGTTGGAAAGATAAAATAACATCTCCTCAAGAGATTCCATTTAAGTGCAAGCTAACGTTACATACAAAATGAAAGCTACAAAAACAATTAGCTAGCTAGCTAACGTTGGCTAAACATAACTGTCTGGCTAGCTGACTAGGCAGGCTGATGTAAGCCTTCTAAAATATTGTTAAATAGGAATAAATAATTTAAGCTGTTTTTGGATTTAGATTGCTAGCTAACGTTACTTACATTGAGTTGATTAGATTCGAATCTGGCTGTTTTCCTGCCTTTTGTTATAACTATCAAAGTGGAAAGAAGTCTTAATTCAGGTTGGGCGTGAGTTTCTGCTTGAATTTGGTTAAAAGGACAGTGAATTTGTTCAACCTATGAGAACTTGCTACCAAGCTCATGTGTATCAGACACACATTGTGTTTTCTCTTAGAGACTTTTCTGAACTGAAGACATGTGTTACCACATTGTTTAAGCCTATTGGTGATAGTCATATACTCTGTGTAATTCTGTAATGTATAATGTATTTAATGTACAGTACACTGTAATTGTTTGAGTGTCAATTCTTTCATCCAATTAGTTAAATAGAGTAACTGCATTCCTCATTTTACAGAGTAATTATTTGATTGACCAAATGCTTATAATTTAGAAGGTCTATTGGTAGTTGTTATGTACACTATACAGTACACATACTGTAGCATATTATTGGATGCCACCTTGACATCTCTGATCTGCTTGCCTCCATTAATGAATGCTAGAACATTGGTTGCCAGGATTAGCTCTTTGTATCTAGTCTCTTAATAATTGCATAACGGTGCAAGTCATAAATGTTCATTATATTCATACTTAGTCGGTGATGCAATGATTCGCTGTCTTGCTAGATTCACCAGAGGGCCTGTTGCATTTATTTTTACAGAAAACCACGGCAATATAGGTCTACTCTCAGGAAAAAAGGTGCTATCTAGAACCTAAAAGGATTCTTCCGCTGTCCCCATAGAAGAACCCTTTTTGTTTCCATGTTGTGTTGTCATGTGTTGCTGCCTTGCTATGTTATTGTCTTAGGTCTCTCTTTATGTAGTGTTGTGTTGTCTCTCTTTTTGTGAAGTGTGTTTTGTCCTATATTTATATTGTATTTATTTTATTTTTTAAATCCCAGGCCCCCGTCCCCACAGGAGCCTTTTGCCTTTTGGTAGGCTGTCATTGTAAATAACACTTTGTTCTTAACTGACTTGCGTAGTTAAATAAAGGTTAAATAATAAATAATACAAATTAAAATTGGATCGAGGACATCTTGGTAGTTATTTTCATCATCTGAGGCAGACACTTGAAAATCGCAACCCTGGCGTTGCAAACACCATGCTGGCGTTGCAAACACCATGCTCTACCAACTGAGCCACGGGGAAGGACAGTATGTATAACACACCATGCTGGCGTTGTAAACACCATGCTCTACCAACTGAGCCACGGGGAAGGCCAGTATGTATAACACACCATGCTGGCGTTGTAAACACCATGCTCTACCAACTGAGCCACGGGGAAGACCAGTATGTATAACACACCATGCTGGCGTTGTAAACACCATGCTCTACCAACTGAGCCACGGGGAAGACCAGTATGTATAACACACCATGCTGGTGTTGTAAACACCATGCTCTACCAACTGAGCCACGGGGAAGGCCAGTATGTATAACACACCATGCTGGCGTTGTAAACACCATGCTCTACCAACTGAGCCACGGGGAAGGGCCAGTATGTATAACACACCATGCTGGTGTTGTAAACACCATGCTCTACCAACTGAGCCACGGGGAAGGGCCAGTATGTATAACACACCATGCTGGCGTTGTAAACACCATGCTCTACCAACTGAGCCACGGGGAAGGCCAGTATGTATAACACACCATGCTGGCGTTGTAAACACCATGCTCTACCAACTGAGCCACGGGGAAGGCCAGTATGTATAACACACCATGCTGGTGTTGTAAACACCATGCTCTACCAACTGAGCCACGGGGAAGGCCAGTATGTATAACACACCATGCTGGTGTTGTAAACACCATGCTCTACCAACTGAGCCACGGGGAAGGCCAGTATGTATAACACACCATGCTGGCGTTGTAAACACCATGCTCTACCAACTGAGCCATGGGGAAGGCCAGTATGTATAACACACCATGCTGGTGTTGTAAACACCATGCTCTACCAACTGAGCCACGGGGAAGGCCAGTATGTATAACACACCATGCTGGTGTTGTAAACACCATGCTCTACCAACTGAGCCACGGGGAAGGCCAGTATGTATAACACACCATGCTGGCGTTGTAAACACCATGCTCTACCAACTGAGCCACGGGGAAGACCAGTATGTATAACACACCATGCTGGCGTTGCAAACACCATGCTCTACCAACTGAGCCACGGGGAAGGGCCAGTATATATAACACACCATGCTGGTGTTGTAAACACCATGCTCTACCAACTGAGCCATGGGGAAGGCCAGTATGTATAACACACCATGCTGGCGTTGTAAACACCATGCTCTACCAACTGAGCCATGGGGAAGGCGATGTGTTTGTTCAGTTTTTTTTACTTTAGTGAGCGAGTGCGTGCTGTGGGAAAATGTGACACAACTATAATTTGATCAGGAATTGAAATGTTAATTAGATCTTGAGGTAGAGGAAATGTGAATACTGCCTATGTAAGAGAGCTTTTGGGGAAAGAAATTGCATGGCGACAGTCTGGGGTTGAGAGGAGAGTAGGTGTTGTTGGAACAGGAAATAAGCAGCATCCTGTTTATCAGCAGTTAGGGGAATACTGAGGAAATGTGTTTTGTATACTTAGAAAAACAGTGAATGTTGGAAAAGGAACAGTATTTTCTACCCAGATAACTAATATCTGCACACTTAAAATACATCAAATAGAATATAAAAAGTGCACTAGCCAAACAATGAGCCATCTGGAACTCTGTACTGTTGGGGCCTTTGTAGAGATTGTTTGCTTACAGTCCTACTGTGCTCTGAGACTAAGATAAACATCTGGCAGGATGGGAGGGTTCTCTTTCCTTTTCATTCTCACTCTAGGATAGTGGTTCTCATTCTCTTTCATTCTGTTTCATTTTCATTCACTGTCTGTCTGTCTGTCTGTCTGTCTGTCTGTCTGTCTGTCTGTCTGTCTGTCTGTCTGTCTGTCTGTCTGTCTGTCTGTCTGTCTGTCTGTCTGTCTGTCTCTCTCTCTGTCTCTCTCTCTCTCTCTCTCTCTCTCTCTCTCTCTCTCTCTCTCTCTCTCTTCTCTCTCTCTCTCTCTCTCTCTCTCTCTCTCTCTCTCTCTCTCTCTCTCTCTCTCTCTCTCTCACACAATAACATTTATTTTTATTGAACCTTTATTTAACTAGGCAAGTCAGTTAAGAACAAATTCTAATTTACAATAACAACCTACACCAGCCAAACTCGGACGACATGACTGTGACGCCGCAGTAAATGTCTATTACCAGAAAGATAAGGATCTTCTTTCAATAATTACAATATATTATGTTTGTTTTGGATTAACTTCTGAAATAAATCTTTCTTGAACCAAATATTTAGGTGCTACTGATGTGGTGGAACAGAAAGTCAAGTGTTCTTGACAATTTATCAAACTCGAATGGATTTGAAATACATAAAATAGTAAAATATATTTGTAACTGTTTTCTAGGTAACAGCAATTGTCTTTAATTTGGTAAGGTTCAGTACACATTTGGCGTTTTAGACATTTGGACTTCTGAAGAATACAAAAATATGTTTTCATGAGTTCACTCATGTTCCGTAGATTGAGACTTGAGAGAAAGAGATGGGGATCAATTGCTCCAAAGGGAGGAGAGAGGAGAGGGACATTACCAGTTTCTCCAAAAAGAGAAGTTTGTCTTTGGGAATAAAAAAGGAGTACACTGAAGGGAGGAAAGCAGAGGGCAACAGTGGAGAAACGCTCTTTCAACAAAGGTGAGACCAATTTCCCTGAAATGGTTCAAGTCAGTTTTGCCTTGTGTTGTAGTACCAGGTTGAGGACATAGAGGCCAGTGTTACCTCTATCTCTCATTGTCTCTCCTAGTCTTCCTGGCCTACAATCCCCAGTCTCCCCAGCCTACAATCCCCAGCCTACAATCCCCAGTCTCCCCAGCCTACAATCCCCAGTCTCCCCAGCCTACAATCCCCAGTCTCCCCAGTCTACAATCCCCAGTCCCCCCAGACCGACAATCCCCAGTCTTCCCAGCCTACAATCCCCAGTCTTCCCTCACAGCTGAGGGTGGAAGCAGTCTATGTGCCCCAGTGATCAGCAATAAGGAAGTAGGAGGTAACATCAACATCACTCAGAACAACACTCAGAACAACGGTAAAAACATAACTCTTCCACTTTCTTTACATGCTGTGAGGAAAAGGTTTCCTCTGACACATTATTATATTCATACTTTATTCAATCAAGTCACCTTCAGAACTGTAGGAGAATATAATATATTTTCCTATTTTGTTCAATTTCTAGATGACTCCTCCCAGGTTGCACAATGCAGTGCCACGCTAAAAGGGTAAGTTGTCAAACGTTTGACTTTGTGCGCGTGTGATGTGCTGTGGGTGTAAATTAATAGTGTTTTTGGTTAAACCATCTCTCTTTGTCCACAGTGAGTTGCGTGGTGGTCTGTCTCCAGTATCCAGAGAGACCCAGAGCGCATCAAGGAACACACACTACCACCACAATATGAAGAGAAAGACAACACAAAGAAGACACAATACATAATGAATGATAAATACATCTGCTAAATGCATTATTATGATGCATGACATAGCAGCTAATAGGTTATTTTGCATTGCGTATTATGCAGATGAATGCACATATAATGCATTATGAAGAGGGTATTCATAGGAGGTGTTACCATAGGAGGTGTTACCATAAGAGGTGTTACCATAGGAGGTGTTACCATAGGAGTTGTTAACATAGGAGGTGTTACCATAGCCATAGGAGGTGTTACCATAGGAGGTGTTACCATAGCCATAGGAGGTGTGACCATAGGAGGTGTTTCCATAGCCATAGGAGGTGTTACCATATGAGGTGTTACCATAGGAGGTGTTACCATAGCCATAGGAGGTGTTACCATAGGAGGTGTTACCATAGGAGGTGTTACCATAGGAGGTGTTACCATAGGAGGTGTTACCATAGCCATATGAGGTGTTACCATAGGAGGTGTTACCATAACCATAGGAGGTGTTACCATAGGAGGTGTTTCCATAGCCATAGGAGGTGTTACCATATGAGGTGTTACCATAGGAGGTGTTACCATAGCCATAGGAGGTGTTACCACAGGAGGTGTTACCGTAGCAGGTGTTACCATAGGAGGTGTTACCATAGCCATATGAGGTGTTACCATAGCCATATGAGGTGTTACCATAGGAGGTGTTACCATAGCCATAGGAGGTGTTACCATAGGAGGTGTTACCATAGGAGGTGTTACCATATGAGGTGTTACCATAGCCACAGGAGGTGTTACCACAGGAGGTGTTACCATAGGAGGTGTTACCATAGGAGGTGTTACCATAGCCATATGAGGTGTTACCATAGGAGGTGTTACCATAGGAGGTGTTACCATAGGAATTGTTACCATAGGAGGTGTTACCATAGCCATAGGAGGTGTTACCATAGGAGGTGTTACCATAGGAGTTGGTAACATAGGAGGTGTTACCATAGCCATAGGAGCTGTTACCATAGGAGGTGTTACCATAGGATGTGTTACCATAGGAGGTGTTACCATAGCCATAGGAGGTGTTACCATAGGAGGTGTTACCATAGCCATAGGAGGTGTTACCATAGGAGGTGTTTCCATAGCCATATGAGGTGTTACCATGTGAGGTGTTACCATAGGAGGTGTTACCATAGCCATAGGAGGTGTTACCACAGGAGGTGTTACCACAGGAGGTGTTACCATAGGAGGTGTTACCATAGCCATAGGAGGTGTTACCACAGGAGGTGTTACCACAGGAGGTGTTACCATAGGAGGTGTTACAATAGGAGGTGTTACCATAGCCATATGAGGTGTTACCATAGGAGGTGTTACCATAGCCATATGAGGTGTTACCATAGGAGGTGTTACCATAGCCATAGGAGGTGTTACCATAGGTGTTTCCATAGCCATAGGAGGTGTTACCATATGAGGTGTTACCATAGGAGGTGTTACCATAGCCATAGGAGGTGTTACCACAGGAGGTGTTACCATAGGAGGTGTTACCATAGGAGGTGTTACCATAGGAGGTGTTACCATAGCCATAGGAGGTGTTACCATAGGAGGTGTTACCATAGGAGGTGTTACTATAGGAGGTGTTACGATAGGAGAAGTTACCATAGGAGGTGTTTCCATAGCCATAGGAGGTGTTACCATATGAGGTGTTACCATAGGAGGTGTTACCATAGCCATAGGAGGTGTTACCACAGGAGGTGTTACTATAGGAGGTGTTACTATAGGAGGTGTTACTATAGGAGGTGTTACCATAGGAGGTGTTACCATAGGAGGTGTTACCATAGGAGGTATTACCATAGGAGGTGTTACCATAGGAGGTGTTACCATAGCCATAGGAACTGTTACCATAGGAGGTGTTACCATAGCCATAGGAGGTATTACCATAGGAGGTGTTTCCATAGCCATAGGAGGTGTTACCATATGAGGTGTTACCATAGGAGGTGTTACCATAGCCATAGGAGGTGTTACCACAGGAGGTGTTACCACAGGAGGTGTTACCATAGGAGGTGTTACCATAGCCATAGGAGGTGTTACCACAGGAGGTGTTACCACAGGAGGTGTTACCATAGGAGGTGTTACAATAGGAGGTGTTACCATAGCCATATGAGGTGTTACCATAGGAGGTGTTACCATAGCCATATGAGGTGTTACCATAGGAGGTGTTACCATAGCCATAGGAGGTGTTACCATAGGTGTTTCCATAGCCATAGGAGGTGTTACCATATGAGGTGTTACCATAGGAGGTGTTACCGATAGCCATAGGAGGTTGTTACCACAGGGAGGGTGGTTACCATAGGAGGTGTTACCATAGGAGGTGTTACTATAGGAGGTGTTACGATAGGAGAAGTTACCATAGGAGGTGTTTCCATAGCCATAGGAGGTGTTACCATATGAGGTGTTACCATAGGAGGTGTTACCATAGCCATAGGAGGTGTTACCACAGGAGGTGTTACTATAGGAGGTGTTACTATAGGAGGTGTTACTATAGGAGGTGTTACCATAGGAGGTGTTACCATAGGAGGTGTTACCATAGGAGGTATTACCATAGGAGGTGTTACCATAGGAGGTGTTACCATAGCCATAGGAACTGTTACCATAGGAGGTGTTACCATAGCCATAGGAGGTATTACCATAGGAGGTGTTTCCATAGCCATAGGAGGTGTTACCATATGAGGTGTTACCATAGGAGGTGTTACTATAGCCATAGGAGGTGTTACCACAGGAGGTGTTACCATAGGAGGTGTTACCATAGGAGGTGTTACCATAGCCATATGAGGTGTTACCATAGGAGGTGTTACCATAGCCATATGAGGTGTTACCATAGGAGATGTTACCATAGGAGGTGTTACCATAGGAGTTGTTACCATAGGAGGTGTTATCATAGCCGTAGGAGGTGTTACCATAGGAGGTGTTACCATAGGAGGTGTTACCATAGGAGGTGTTACCATAGGAGGTGTTACCATAGCCATAGGAGGTGCTACCATAGAGGTGTTACCATAGGAGGCATTACCATAGGATGTGTTACCATTGGAGGTGTTACCATAGCCATAGGAGGTGTTACCATAGCCATAGGAGGTGTTACCATAGCCATAGGAGGTGTTGCCATAGGTGGTGTTACCATAGGAGGTGTTACCATAGGAGGTGTTGCCATAGCCATAGGAGGTGTTGCCATAGGTGGTGTTATCATAGGAGGTGTTACCATAGGAGGTGTTACCATAGCCAAAGGAGTTGTTACCATAGGAGGTGTTACCATAGGAGGTGTTACCATAGGAGGTGTTACCATAGGAGGTGTTACCATAGGAGGTGTTACCATAGCCATAAGAGGTGTTGCCGTAGGAGGTGTTACCATAGTTGGTGTTACCATAGCCATAGGAGGTGTTACCATAGGAGGTGTTACCATAGGAGGTGTTACCATAGCCATACGAGGTGTTACCATAGGAGGTGTTACCATAGGAGGTGTTACCATAGGAGGTGTTACCATAGGAGGTGTTACCATTGCCATAGGAGGTGTTACCATAGGAGGTGTTACCATAGGAGGTGTTACCATAGGAGGTGTTACCATAGAATGTGTTACCATAGGATGTGTTACCATAGGATGTGTTACCATAGGATGTGTTACCATAGGAGGTGTTACCATAGCCATAGGAGGTATTACCATAGGAGGTGTTTCCATAGCCATAGGAGGTGTTACCATATGAGGTGTTACCATAGGAGGTGTTACTATAGCCATAGGAGGTGTTACCACAGGAGGTGTTACCATAGGAGGTGTTACCATAGGAGGTGTTACCATAGCCATATGAGGTGTTACCATAGGAGGTGTTACCATAGCCATATGAGGTGTTACGATAGGAGATGTTACCATAGGAGGTGTTACCATAGGAGTTGTTACCATAGGAGGTGTTATCATAGCCGTAGGAGGTGTTACCATAGGAGGTGTTACCATAGGAGGTGTTACCATAGGAGGTGTTACCATAGGAGGTGTTACCATAGCCATAGGAGGTGCTACCATAGAGGTGTTACCATAGGAGGCATTACCATAGGATGTGTTACCATTGGAGGTGTTACCATAGCCATAGGAGGTGTTACCATAGCCATAGGAGGTGTTACCATAGCCATAGGAGGTGTTGCCATAGCCATAGGAGGTGTTGCCATAGGTGGTGTTACCATAGGAGGTGTTACCATAGGAGGTGTTACCATAGCCAAAGGAGTTGTTACCATAGGAGGGGTTACCATAGGAGGTGTTACCATAGGAGGTGTTACCATAGGAGGTGTTACCATAGGAGGTGTTACCATAGCCATAAGAGGTGTTGCCGTAGGAGGTGTTACCATAGGTGGTGTTACCATAGCCATAGGAGGTGTTACCATAGGAGGTGTTACCATAGGAGGTGTTACCATAGCCATACGAGGTGTTACCATAGGAGGTGTTACCATAGGAGGTGTTACCATAGGAGGTGTTACCATTGCCATAGGAGGTGTTACCATAGGAGGTGTTACCATAGGAGGTGTTACCATAGCCATAGGAGGTGTTATCATAGGAGGTGTTTCCATAGCCATAGGAGGTGTTACCATAGGAGGTGTTACCATAGCCATAGGTGGTGTTACCATAGGTGGTGTTACCATAGGAGGTGTTACCATAGGAGGTGTTGCCATAGGAGGTGTTATCATAGGAGGTGTTACCATAGGAGGTGTTACCATAGGAGGTGTTACCATAGGTGGTGTTACCATAGGAGGTGTTACCATAGGAGGTGTTACCATAGGAGGTGTTACCATAGCCATAGGAGGTGTTGCCGTAGGAGGTGTTACCATAGGAGGTGTTACCATAGCCATAGGAGGTGTTACCATAGGAGGTGTTATCATAGCCATAGGAGGTGTTACCATAGGAGGTGTTACCATAGGAGGTGTTACCATAGCCATAGGAGGTGTTACCGTAGGAGCTGTTACCATAGGAGGTGTTACCATAGGAGGTGTTACCATAGCCATAGGAGGTGTTACCAGAGGAGGTGTTACCATAGGAGGTGTTACCATAGGAGGTGTTACCATAGCCATAGGAGGTGTTGCCATAGGTGGTGTTACCATAGGAGGTGTTACCATAGGAGGTGTTACCATAGCCATAGGAGTTGTTACCATAGGAGGTGTTACCATAGCCATAGGAGGTATTACCATAGGAGGTTTTACCATAGCCATAGGAGGTGATACCATAGGTGGTGTTACCATAGTAGGTGTTACCATGGGAGGTTTTACCATAGGAGGTGTTACCATAGCCATAGGAGGTGTTACCATAGGAGGTGTTACCATAGGAGGTGTTACCATAGGAGGTGTTACCATAGCCATAGGAGGTGTTACCATAGAAGGTGTTACCATAGGAGGTGTTACTATAGGATGTGTTACTATAGGATGTGTTACAATAGGAGGTGTTACAATAGGAGGTGTTACCATAGGAGGTGTTACCATAGCCATAGGAGGTGTTACCATAGGAGGTGTTACCATAGGAGGTGTTACCATAGCCATAGGAGGTGTTACCGTAGGAGGTGTTACCGTAGGAGGTGTTACCGTAGGAGGTGTTACCATAGGAGGTGTTACCATAGGAGGTGTTACTATAGGATGTGTTGCCATAGGAGTGGTTACTATAGGAGGTGTTACAATAGGAGGTGTTACCATACGCATACGACACACAATTAATCTTCTCCTTTCCCCCTTCTGATAACCAAGTAGTGAATCGCATCTCTGCATGTCTGGCAGACAAATCAGTGTGGATGACGGATCACCACCTCAAGCTGAACCTCGGCAAGACGGAGCTGCTCTTCCTCCCGGGAAAGGACTGCCCGTTCCATGATCTCGCCATCACAACTCGCCATCACAACTCCATTGTGTCCTCCTCCCGGAGTGCTAAGAGCCTTGGCGTGACCCTGGACAATACCCTGTCCTTCTCCACTAACATCAAGGCGGTGACCCGATCCTGTAGGTTCATGCTCTACAACATTCGCAGAGTACGACCCTGCCTCACACAGGAAGCGGCGCAGGTCCTAATCCAGGCACTTGTCATCTCCCGTCTGGATTACTGCAACTCGCTGTTGGCTGGGCTCCCTGCCTGTGCCATAAAACCCCTACAACTCATCCAGAACGCCGCAGCCCATCTGGTGTTCAACCTTCCCAAGTTCTCTCACGTCACCCCGCTCCTCTGCACACTATCACTGGCTTCCAGTTGAAGCTCGCATCTGCTACAAGACCATGTGCTTGCCTACGGAGCTGTGAGGGTAACGGCACCTCCGTACCTTCAGGCTCTGATCAGGCCCTACACCCAAACAAGGGCACTGCGTTCATCCACCTCTGGCCTGCTCGCCTCCCTACCTCTGAGGAAGCACAGTTCCCGCTCAGCCCAGTCAAAACTGTTCGCTGCTCTGGCACCCCAATGGTGGAACAAGCTCCCTCACGACGCCAGGACAGCGGAGTCAATCACCACCTTCCGGAGACACCTGAAACCCCACCTCTTCAAGGAATACCTGGGATAGGATAAAGTAATCCTTCTAACCCCCCCCCCTTAAAAGATTTAGATGCACTATTGTAAAGTGGTTGTTCCACTGGATATTATAAGGTGAATGCACCATTTTGTAAGTCGCTCTGGATAAGAGCGTCTGCTAAATGACTTAAATGTAAATGTAAATGTACACATACATACATACACACTGTATATATACACATACATACATACACACTGTATATATACACATACATACATACACACTGTATATATACACATACATACATACACACTGTATATATACACATACATACATACACACTGTATATATACACATACATACATACACACTGTATATATACACATACATACATACACACTGTATATATACACATACATACATACACACTGTATATATACACATACATAACATACACACTGTATATATACACATACATACATACACACTGTATATATACACATACATACATACACACTGTATATATACACATACATACATACACACTGTATATATACACATACATACATACACACTGTATATATACACATACATACATAATATATACAGAAAAAAACAGTGACATACAAAGGGATCAAAAGAAAAGGCAGGGCCAGCCATGACTATGGCATTGGAAGCAATGACAAGTCCTGGTGTATACAGCACCAAATGCATTTTCATCATAATGGTCCTGTTATTAAATTCCCCCCCTTTAGGGACCCCTCCAAGCACAGAATAGGAGTGTATCTGGACTGGCCGGCCAGCACCCTGTCCTTCTACACGGTCTTCTCTGACACATTGACCCACATGTACACATTCCACACCACATTCACTGAGCCCCTCTATCCAGCTTTTGGACTAGCCGGCTGTTACCCTTGCTCAGTGTCTTTGTGCCAGGTAGAGTAGCCTTCTCGGTCCTGGAGGAACACCTGGGTCTCCATGACAACAGTCACACACCCTTCGGTTCTAACACGACCGTGTGACTTGATGGCTTTGACAGTGGTCATGACTTCAGATATGGATATTAATAAATCAGTTGTTGTGAGGAGATGACTTTATTATATTCCTGTGACTGTACATCCATGTTCTGTTATGTTAGTGCAGTTCTGTAAAATGCCTTTGACTTTGAATAGGATACATATTATTGTTAAGTGTCACAACACACACGTCTCTGTCTGTGTACAGTAGGCCAGAGTTTCTCAAGAAAAATAAAGCTTTGGTTTAGACACTCATTTAATTTTAGTATTCACTGATATTGGTCAATGTTGGTGGTGAATATTGAAGTGAATTTGGTGGATTTCCAGATAGAGGTATAAACACACAACCTTCTGGACCAGATAGAGGTATAAACACACAACCTTCTGGACCAGATAAAGGTATAAACACACAACCTTCTAGACCAGATAGAGGTATAAACACACAACCTTCTAGACCAGATAGAGGTATAAACACACAACCTTCTAGACCAGATAGAGGTATAAACACACAACCTTGTAGACCAGATAGAGGTACAAACACACAACCTTCTAGACCAGATAGAGGTACAAACACACAACCTTCTAGACCAGAAGGAGGTATAAACACACAAACCTCTGGACCAGATAGAGGTATAAACACACAACCTTAATTCCTATTGATTATTTATATACATGACAGGTTAGGAGCAGAAGCAGGGAGACTGAGTAGAGGGAATATAAATGCATATACAGTCCTCATATGTATTTTGACAATAAAGCTACAATTGAACATTTGGTTCTATACATCAGCATTTTAGCAAATATTTAATATGTGGAGACAGTATATAATGTCACCTTTTATTTTAAGGTATTTTCATGCATGTCTGTTTCACAGTTTAGAAATGAAAGCACGTTATGTATCTAGTCCCCCCATTTGAAGAAGTCATAAGTATTCTGACCAATTCACTTAGAGCAGTGTTTCCCAACTCCGGTCCCAGAGTAGTCTACTCCCAACAGCACACGTTTTGCTGTAGCCCCAGAGGTACTCGAGGACCGGAGTTGGGAAACACTGTCTTGGAGTGTATTGAAGTAGTCAAATCTTTAATATTTAGTCCCATATTCCTTACACGCAATGACTACATGAAGTTGGTGACTCTACAAACTCTACAAAGATGCATTTGCAGTTTGTTTTGGTTGTGGACAAAAAAAACATAATTTTGGAATATGTTTTGCTCCATAGGAGCCTGAAATGTAGCCTGTTAGAAGTGAAGTAGAGTAAAACAAATGACCTACTGCTTTACCACAGACAACAGTAACACATCGGTTATCACAAAATGAGCACAACGTTTGGTACTCAAAATAGTACAAAACCACAACCACTTATGGTTCAATGCAACTGAGGTCTTCTAGACTGAAGACAGACAACAACGACAAGACACATTTCTACAAAAAGATGACATTTATTTATTCATATTTCAAGAAAATATGTGTAACATTTAGCATTTTTACCAGAAGAAAATACAGTACAAATCCTTTCCAGCAGAGGGAGAAAGATAAGTAGAGGAGGTAGCCTAGTGGTTAAAGAGTTGGGCCAGTAACCAAAATGTTGATGGATTGAATCCCTGAGCTGACAAAGTAAGAATCTGTTGTTCTGCCCCTGAACGAGGCAGTTCACCCACTGTTCCCCGGTAGGCTGTCATTGTAAATAAGGATTTGTTCTTAACTAACTTGCCTAGTTAAATAAAGTTTAACTTTCAAAAAAGGAGAGGGGAGTCGGTGAATATGGAGTCTCTGTTGGTTTTGTCTCTCACAATCCAAAGCGGGACACCAGCTTCTCCTGATCCTCCAGGTCTTTCTGCACCTTCTTCCTCATGTAGAATATGAGACAGAGGGACAGAAACATGTACATTAACTTAATAATAATAATCATCTGCCATTTAGAAGATACTTTTATCCAAAACATACATTTTACGTATGGGTGGTCCCGGGAATCAGACCCACTATCCTGGCATTGCAAGCGCCACGCTCTACAAACTGAACTACATTTAGCAACTTCCATAACAACTAAATGTTTCCATTCAACTACACACTGACTTTGCATTCAACTAAAGTAGGCAAAAACAACCACACATCACAATCATTGCAAGTAAAATGTTCAAGAAACAGCAGCTATCTGAAGGGATATGTTTTCAGACAGATGTTCTAAACATAAAGGAAGGAAGTCACATGTCACATGATTCCAACTATTTAATACAACCATTGTTGAGAGACTTCCTTTCTTTCTTTGGATACTGTTTACCCTCCGTTGCTCAGCAACTCTACAAACATTTAGCGGTGTGCCTCAGCCCATGCTTTTTAAGAGACTGCTGCTCTGACAGCTTGGTTACTGGGGCATTGAACTGGCAACATCTAGTTTGTGTGTGTTAGTGTGTAGTGTGTGTAGCATATATGTTGATGTGTATTTCAGAGTGGGTCTATGTGTAACATATATGTTGATGTGTAGTTCATGTGGGTCTATGTTAACATATATGTTGATGTGTAGTTCAGAGTGGGTCTATGTTAACCTCTCAGGGAAAGGTGGGACGCTTGCGTCCCACCTAGTCAACAGCCAGTTGAATCCCGTGGCGCGATATTTGAATACCTTAGAAATGCTATTACTTCAATTTCTCAAACATATGACTATTTTACACCATTTTAAAGACAAGACTCTCGTTAATCTAACCACACTGTCCGATTTCAAAAAGGCTTTACAACGAAAGAAAAACATTAGATTATGTCAGCAGAGTACCCAGCCAGAAATAATCAGACACCCATTCTTTCTTATTTATATCAAAAACCAGCTTTTTACATTAGCATGTGACGTTCAGAACTAGCAAACTTCCGATGAATTTACTAACAATTTACTAAATTACTCACGACAAACGTTCACAAAAAGCATAACAATTATTTTAAGAATTATAGATACAGAACTCCTCTATGCACTCGATATGTCCGATTTTAAAATAGCTTTTTGGTGAAAGCTCATTTTGCAATATTTTAACCTCTCTAGGCTAGGCGGGACGAATTCGTCCCACCTACGTAACAGCCACTGCTATCCTGTGGCGCGATTTTCAAAACCTTAAAAATCCTATTACTTCAATTTCTCAAACATTTGACTATTTTACAGCCATTTAAAGACAAGACTCTCGTTAATCTAACCACACTGTCCGATTTCAAAAAGGCTTTACAACGAAAGCAAAACATTAGATTATGTCAGCAGAGTACCAAGCCAGAAATAATCAGACACCCATTTTTCAAGCCAGCATATAATGTCACCAAAACCCAGAAGACAGCTAAATGCAGCACTCACCTTTGATGATCTTCATCAGATGACAACCCTAGGACATTATGTTATACAATACATGCATGTTTTGTTCAATCAAGTTCATATTTATATCAAAAACCAGCTTTTTACATTAGCATGTGACGTTCAGAACTAGCATACCCCCCGCAAACTTCCGGGGAATTCGCTAACATTTTACTAAATTACTCACGATAAACGTTCACAAAAAGCATAACAATTATTTTAAGAATTATAGATACAGACCTCCTCTATGCACTCGATATGTCCAATTTTAAAATAGCTTTTTGGTGAAAGCACATTTTGCAATATTCTAAGTACATAGCCCAGGCATCACGGGCTCGCTATTTAGACACCCGGCAAGTTTAGCACTCACCATAATCATATTTACTATTATAAAAGTTTCATTACCTTTTGTTGTCTTCGTCAGAATACACACCCACGACTGCTACTTCAATAACAAATGTTGGTTTGGTCCAAAATAATCCATCGTTATATCCGAATAGCGGCGTTTTGTTCGTGCGTTCCAGACACTATCCGAAATATTAAAGAAGTGTCACAAGCATGGCGCAATTCGTGACAATAAAATTCTAAGTATTCCATTACCGTACTTCGAAGCATGTCAACCGCTGTTTAAAATCAATTTTTACGACATTTTTCTCGTAGAAAAGCGATAATATTCCGACAGGGAATCTCCTTTTCGGCAAACAGAGGAAAAAATCCCAAAGGCGGGGGCGGTCGGGGTCATGCGCATAAGCCAGTGTCTCTTGATCGGCCACTTGAGAAAGGCGATAATGTGTTTCAGCCTGGGGCTGGAATGACGACATTCTGTTTTTTCCCGGGCTCTGAGAGCCTATGGAAGACGTGGGAAGTGTCACGTTAGAGCAGAGATCCTTAGTAAATGATAGAGATGGAAAAGAAGTTCAACAAATGGTCAGACAGGCCACTTCCTGTAAAGGAATCTCTCAGGTTTTGACCTGCCATTTGAGTTCTGTTATACTCACAGACACCATTCAAACAGTTTTAGAAAATTTAGGGTGTTTTCTATCCATATGTAATAAGTATATCCATATTCTAGTTACTGGGTAGGAGTGGTAACCAGATTAAATCGGGTATGTTTTTTATCCAGCCGTGTCAATGCTGCCCCCTAGCCCTAACAGGCTAAGTACATAGCCCAGCCATCACGGGCTAGCTATTTAGACACCCAGCAAGTTTAGCCTTCACCAAAATCAGATAGACTATGACAAAAATGTTATTACCTTTGCTGTTCTTCGTCAGAATGCACTCCCAGGACTTCTACTTCAATAACAAATGTTGGTTTGGTCCCAAATAGTCCATCGTTATATCCAAACAGCGACGTTTTGTTCGTGCGTTCAGGACACTATCCCAAATGGTAAATAAGGGTCATGCGCATGGCGCATTTCGTGACCAAAAAATTCTAAATATTCCATTACCGTACTTCGAAGCATGTCAACCGCTGTTTAAAATCAATTTTAATGCAATTTATCTCGTAAAAAAGCGATAATATTCCGACCGGGAATATGCGTTTCGCTAAATAGAGGAAAAAAAGGAAGACGGGGGCGACCAGTGCACGCGCCTAATGCCCATTGTCTACTGATCGGCCACTTGCCAAAGGCGATAATGGGTTTCAGCCTGGGGCTCCAAAGCCACGATTCAAATTTCTGGCGCCTTCTGAGAGCCTATGGGAGCGTTAGAAAATGTCACGTCATGCCAGAGATGGCCTATTTTGGATAGAGATGGCATAGAAGGTTTTTTATCCGGCCGTGCAAATACTGCCCCCTATCCCCAACAGGTTAACATATATGTTGATGGATAGTTCAGAGTGGGTCTATGTTAACATATATGTTGATGGGTAGTTCAGAGTGGGTCTATGTTAACATATATGTTGATGGGTAGTTCAGAGTGGGTCTATGTTAACATATATGTTGATGTGTAGTTCAGAGTGGGTCTATGTTAACATATATGTTGATGTGTAGTTCAGAGTGGGTCTATGTGTAACATATATGTTGATGGGTAGTTCAGAGTGAGTCTATGTTAACATATATGTTGATGGGTATTTCAGAGAGGGTCTATGTTAGCATATATGTTGATGGGTAGTTCAGAGTGGGTCTATGTGTAACATATATGTTGATGGATAGTTCAGAGTGAGTCTATGTGTAACATATATGTTGATGGGTAGTTCAGAGTGAGTCTATGTTAACATATATGTTGATGGGTAGTTCAGAGTGGGTCTATGTTAACATATATGTTGATGGGTAGTTCAGAGTGGGTCTATGTGTAACATATATGTTGATGGGTAGTTCAGAGTGAGTCTATGTGTAACATATATGTTGATGGGTAGTTCAGAGTGAGTCTATGTTAACATATATGTTGATGGGTAGTTCAGAGTGAGTCTATGTTAACATATATGTTGATGGATAGTTCAGAGTGAGTCTATGTTAACATATATGTTAATGTTTCCCTGCACTGCATATTTAAGAAGTGAATAGAGTATCTCCTATTTCAGAAGTGAATATAGAGTATCTCCTATTTCAGAAGTGAATAGAGTATCTCCTATTTCAGAAGTGAATAGAGTATCTCCCATTTCAGAAGTGAATATAGAGTATCTCCTATTTCCGAAGTGAATAAAGTATCTCCTATTTCAGAAGTGAATATAGAGTATCTCCTATTTCAGAAGTGAATATAGAGTATCTCCTATTTCAGAAGTGAATAGAGTATCTCCCATTTCAGAAATGTCACCTATGTATTTATTTACCTAAGTTATCTTTAGATTTTAAACAAACTTGGAGCTTGACATCACCCTTCGAGAGAGTCACACTAACGATGTACCGGCAAAGTAACTTTCAAACACACATATCTGTATACTAATTGTATGCATTTGGGGGTGTGTGTGTATATATATATGTGTGTACCTGGTACAGAGCACATCCTCATGGAGAGAGCCTTGACAGCGTTGACACTGTCGACAGGCGAGAGAAGCGCTCCTCCAGCATACTTAAGTGGAAGATCTTCACGACCTAGACAGTTGTGAAGAGGAAAATATTTGGCATGGGCCCTCAGATCCTCAAAAGGTTCTACAGCTGCACCATCGAGAGCATCCTGACGGGTTGCATCACTGCCTGGTATGGCAACTGTTCGGACCTCCGACCGCAAGGCACTACAGAGGGTAGTGCGAACGGCCCAGTACATCACCGGGGCCAAGCTTCCTGCCATCCAGGAACTCTATACCAGGCGGTGTCAGAGGAAGGCCCTAAAAATGGTCAAAGACTCCAGGCACCCTATTCAGACTGTTCTCTCTGCTACCGCACGGCAAGCGGTACCGGAGCGCCAAGTCTAGATCCGAGAGGCTTCTAAACACCTTCTACCCCCAAGCCATAAGACTCCTGTACATCTAATCAAATGGCTACCCAGACTATTTGCATTGCCCCCACCCCCACCACCCTCTTTCAAATCAAATCAAAGTTTATTTGTCACGTGTACCGAATACAACAGGTGTAGACCTTACAGTGAAATGCTGACTTACAGGATCTAACCAATAGTGCGAAAAAAAAGGTATGTGTGTGTGTGTGTGTGTGTGTGTGTGTGTGTGTGTGTGTGTGTGTGTGTGTGTGTTGTGTGTGTGTGTGTGTGTGTGTGTGTGTGTGTGTGTGTGTGTGTGTGTGTGTGTGTGTGTAGGTAAGTAAAGAAATAAAACAACAGTTCAAAGACATTTGAAAATAAAAGTAGCGAGGCTATATACAGACACCGGTTAGTCAGGCTGATTGAGGTAGTATGTACATGTAGATATGATTAAAGTGACTATGCATATATGATGAACAGAGAGTAGCAGTAGCGTAAAAAGAGGGGTTTGCGGGTGGTGGGACACAATGCAGATAGCCCGGTTAGCCAATGTGCAGGGAGCACTGGTTGGTCGGCCCAATTGAGGTAGTATGTACATGAATGTATAGTTAAAGTGACTATGCATATAAGATAAACCGAGAGTAGCAGCAGAGTAAAAGAGGGGTTGAGGGGGTTTACGCTGCTGCTCGCTGTTATTATCTATGCATAGTCACTTTAATAACGCTACCTACATGTACATATTACCTCAATTACGTCGACTAACCGGTGCCCCCGCACATTGACTCTGTACCGGTACCCCCTGTATATAGCCTCCACATTGACTCTGTACCGTAACACCCTGTATATAGCCTCCACATTGACTCTGTACCGGTACCCCCTGTATATAGCCTCCACATTGACTCTGTACCGTAACACCCTGTATATAGCCTCCACATTGACTCTGTACCGGTACCCCCTGTATATAGCCTCCACATTGACTCTGTACCGGTACCACCTGTATATAGCCTCCACATTGACTATGTACCGTAACACCCTGATTATAGCCTCCACATTGACTCTGTACCGGTACCCCCTGTATATAGCCTCCACATTGACTCTGTACCGGTACCCCCTGTATATAGCCTCCACATTGACTCTGTACCGTAACACCCTGTATATAGCCTCCACATTGACTCTGTACCGTAACACCCTGTATATAGCCTCCACATTGACTCTGTACCGGTACCCCCTGTATATAGCCTCCACATTGACTCTGTACCGTAATACCCTGTCTATAGCCTCCACATTGACTCTGTACCGTAATACCCTGTATATAGCCCGGTTAGCTAATGTGCAGGAGCACTGGTTGGTCGGGCCAACTGAGGTAGTATGTACATGAATGTATAGGCTATATACAGACACCGGTTAGTCAGGCTGATTGAGGTAGTATGTACATGTAGATATGGTTAAAGTGACTATGCATATATGATGAACAGAGAGTAGCAGTAGCGTAAAAAGAGGGGTTTGCGGGTGGTGGGACACAATGCAGATAGCCCGGTTAGCCAATGTGAGAGAGCACTGGTTGGTCGGCCCAATTGAGGTAGTATGTACATGAATGTATAGTTAAAGTGACTATGCATATAAGATAAACAGAGAGTAGCAGCAGCGTAAAAGAGGGGTTGAGGAGGTTTACGCTGCTGCTCTCTGTTAGTATCTATGCATAGTCACTTTAATAACGCTACCTACATGTACATATTACCTCAATTACGTCGACTAACCGGTGCCCCAGCACATTGACTCTGTACCGGTACCCCCTGTATATAGCCTCCACATTGACTCTGTACCGGTACCCCCTGTATATAGCCTCCACATTGACTCTGTACCGGTACCCCCTGTATATAGCCTCCACATTGACTCTGTACAGGTACCCCCCTGTATATAGCCTCCACATTGACTCTGTACCGGTACCCTGTATATAGCCTCCACATTGACTCTGTACCGGTACCCCCTGTATATAGCCTCCACATTGACTCTGTACCGGTACCCTGTATATAGCCTCCACATTGACTCTGTACCGGTACCCCCTGTATATAGCATCCACATTGACTCTGTACCGGTACCCCCTGTATATAGCCTCCCCATTGACTCTGTACTGGTACCCCCTGTATATAGCCTCCACATTGACTCTGTACCGGTACCCCCTGTATATAGCCTCCACATTGACTCTGTACCGGTACCCCCTGTATATAGCCTCCACATTGACTCTGTACCGGTACCCCCTGTATATAGCCTTCACATTGACTCTGTACCGGTACCCCCTGTATATAGCCTCCACATTGACTCTGTACTGGTACCCCCCTGTATATAGCCTCCACATTGACTCTGTACCGGTACCCCCTGTATATAGCCTCCACATTGACTCTGTACCGGTACCCCCTGTATATAGCCTCCACATTGACTCTGTACCGGTACCCCCTGTATATAGCCTCCACATTGACTCTGTACCGTAATACCCTGTATATAGCCTCCACATTGACTCTGTACCGGTACCCCCTGTATATAGCCTCCACATTGACTCTGTACCGGTACCCCCTGTATATAGCCTCCACATTTACTCTGTACCGGTACCTCCTGTATATAGCCTCCACATTGACTCTGTACCGTAATACCCTGTATATAGCCTCCACATTGACTCTGTACCGGTACCCCCTGTATATAGCCTCCACATTGAATCTGTACCGTAATACCCTGTATATAGTCTCCACATTGACTCTGTACCGTAATACCCTGTATATAGCCTCGCTATTGGTATTATACTGCTGCTCTTTAATTATTTGTTACTTTTATTTGTTACTTTTTTTTCTTCTTCTTCTTAAAACTGCATTGTTGGTTCAGGGCTTGTAAGTCAGCATATCCCTGTAAGGGCTACACCTGTTGTATTCGACGCAGGTGACAAATACCATTTGATTTGATTTGAGTCATTTCAGTTTTCATCAACAGTCTCGGCTTGGAGGGAGAGACTGTGTCAACACCATGTACAACGAGTGACTGGAGGCCCATCTCTCTAACTTCATGCCTTGGAAAAATCCAGGAGAGCTTCATTATAAAAAAACTCATGCCAACAGTTTTATCTGAGTGCACAAATCAGTATGCCTACCTCCCAAAGTCCAGCAAATCAAATCAAATCTAATGTATTTACAAAGCCCTTCTTACATCAGCTGATATCTCAAAGTGTTGTACAGGAACCCAGCCTAAAGCCCCCAAAACAGCAAGCAATGCAGGTGTAGAAGCACGGTGGCTAGGAAAAACTCCCTAGAATGGCCAAAACCTAGGAAGAAACCTAGAGAGGAACCAGGCTATGAGGGGTGGCCAGTCCTCTTCTGGCTGTGCCGGGTGGAGATTATAACAGAACATGGCCAAGATGTTCAAATGTTCATAAATGACCAGCATGGTCAAATAATAATAATCACAGTAGTTGTCGAGGGTGCAACAAGTCAGCACCTCAAGAGTAAATGTCAGCACTACTACCGCCCTTGTGAAACACAAACACTCCAATGGTGAGGCTGTTACTTGTTGATATGTCCAAAGCCTTTGATGGAGTAGATCACGCAAAGCTCCTGCAACATCTGTCTGACATTGAACTGTGTCCAAGGTTACTAGCCTGGCTCCACAGCTACACCACAGGAAGAAGACAGAGGGTGATGGTTACTAGCCTGGCTCCACAGCTACACCACAGGAAGAAGACAGAGGGTGATGGTTACTAGCCTGGCTCCACAGCTACACCACAGGAAGAAGACAGAGGGTGATGGTTACTAGCCTGGCTCCACAGCTACACCACAGGAAGAAGACAGGGGGTGATGGTTACTAGCCTGGCTCCACAGCTACACCACAGGAAGAAGGCAGAGGGTGATGGTTACTAGCCTGGCTCCACAGCTACACCACAGGAAGAAGACAGAGGGTGATGGTTACTAGCCTGGCTCCACAGCTACACCACAGGAAGAAGACAGAGGGTGATGGTTACTAGCCTGGCTCCACAGCTACACCACAGGAAGAAGGCAGAGGGTGATGGTTACTAGCCTGGCTCCACAGCTACACCACAGGAAGAAGACAGAGGGTGATGGTTACTAGCCTGGCTCCACAGCTACACCACAGGAAGAAGACAGAGGGTGATGGTTACTAGCCTGGCTCCACAGCTACACCACAGGAAGAAGACAGAGGGTGATGGTTACTAGCCTGGCTCCATAGCTACACCACAGGAAGAAGACAGAGGGTGATGGTTACTAGCCTGGCTCCACAGCTACACCACAGGAAGAAGACAGAGGGTGATGGTTACTAGCCTGGCTCCACAGCTACACCACAGGAAGAAGACAGAGGGTGATGGTTACTAGCCTGGCTCCACAGCTACACCACAGGAAGAAGACAGAGGGTGATGGTTACTAGCCTGGCTCCACAGCTACACCACAGGAAGAAGACAGAGGGTGATGGTTACTAGCCTGGCCCCACAGCTACACCACAGGAAGAAGACAGAGGGTGATGGTTACTAGCCTGGCTCCACAGCTACACCACAGGAAGAAGACAGAGGGTGATGGTTACTAGCCTGGCTCCACAGCTACACCACAGGAAGAAGACAGAGGGTGATGGTTACTAGCCTGGCTCCACAGCTACACCACAGGAAGAAGACAGAGGGTGATGGCTACTAGCCTGGCTCCACAGCTACACCACAGGAAGAAGACAGAGGGTGATGGTTACTAGCCTGGCTCCACAGCTACACCACAGGAAGAAGACAGAGGGTGATGGTTACTAGCCTGGCTCCACAGCTACACCACAGGAAGAAGGCAGAGGGTGATGGTTACTAGCCTGGCTCCACAGCTACACCACAGGAAGAAGACAGAGGGTGATGGTTACTAGCCTGGCTCCACAGCTACACCACAGGAAGGAGAAGACAGAGGGTGATGGTTACTAGCCTGGCTCCACAGCTACACCACAGGAAGAAGAAGACAGAGGGTGATGGTTACTAGCCTGGCTCCACAGCTACACCACAGGAAGAAGACAGAGGGTGATGGTTACTAGCCTGGCTCCACAGCTACACCACAGGAAGAAGACAGAGGGTGATGGTTACTAGCCTGGCTCCACAGCTACACCACAGGAAGAAGAAGACAGAGGGTGATGGTTACTAGCCTGGCTCCACAGCTACACCACAGGTAGAAGACAGAGGGTGATGGTTACTAGCCTGGCTCCACAGCTACACCACAGGAAGAAGAAGACAGAGGGTGATGGTTACTAGCCTGGCTCCACAGCTACACCACAGGAAGAAGACAGAGGGTGATGGTTACTAGCCTGGCTCCACAGCTACACCACAGGAAGAAGACAGAGGGTGATGGTTACTAGCCTGGCTCCACAGCTACACCACAGGAAGAAGGCAGAGGGTGATGGTTACTAGCCTGGCTCCACAGCTACACCACAGGAAGAAGACAGAGGGTGATGGTTACTAGCCTGGCTCCACAGCTACACCACCAGAAGAAGACAGAGGGTGATGGTTACTAGCCTGGCTCCACAGCTACACCACAGGAAGAAGACAGAGGGTGATGGTTACTAGCCTGGCTCCACAGCTACACCACAGGAAGAAGACAGAGGGTGATGGTTACTAGCCTGGCTCCACAGCTACACCACAGGAAGAAGACAGAGGGTGATGGTTACTAGCCTGGCTCCACAGCTACACCACAGGAAGAAGACAGAGGGTGATGGTTACTAGCCTGGCTCCACAGCTACACCACAGGAAGAAGACAGAGGGTGATGGTTACTAGCCTGGCTCCACAGCTACACCACAGGAAGAAGACAGAGGGTGATGGTTACTAGCCTGGCTCCACAGCTACACCACAGGAAGAAGACAGAGGGTGATGGTTACTAGCCTGGCTCCACAGCTACACCACAGGAAGAAGAAGACAGAGGGTGATGGTTACTAGCCTGGCTCCACAGCTACACCACAGGAAGAAGACAGAGGGTGATGGTTACTAGCCTGGCTCCACAGCTACACCACAGGAAGAAGACAGAGGGTGATGGTTACTAGCCTGGCTCCACAGCTACACCACAGGAAGAAGGCAGAGGGTGATGGTTACTAGCCTGGCTCCACAGCTACACCACAGGAAGAAGACAGAGGGTGATGGTTACTAGCCTGGCTCCACAGCTACACCACAGGAAGAAGACAGAGGGTGATGGTTACTAGCCTGGCTCCACAGCTACACCACAGGAAGAAGACAGAGGGTGATGGTTACTAGCCTGGCTCCACAGCTACACCACAGGAAGAAGAAGACAGAGGGTGATGGTTACTAGCCTGGCTCCACAGCTACACCACAGGAAGAAGAAGACAGAGGGTGATGGTTACTAGCCTGGCTCCACAGCTACACCACAGGAAGAAGACAGAGGGTGATGGTTACTAGCCTGGCTCCACAGCTACACCACAGGAAGAAGGCAGAAGGTGATGGTTACTAGCCTGGCTCCACAGCTACACCACAGGAAGAAGAAGACAGAGGGTGATGGTTACTAGCCTGGCTCCACAGCTACACCACAGGAAGAAGACAGAGGGTGATGGTTACTAGCCTGGCTCCACAGCTACACATCCAGAAGAAGACAGAGGGTGATGGTTACTAGCCTGGCTCCACAGCTACACATCCAGAAGAAGACAGAGGGTGATGGTTACTAGCCTGGCTCCACAGCTACACCACAGGAAGAAGACAGAGGGTGATGGTTACTAGCCTGGCTCCACAGCTACACCACAGGAAGAAGACAGAGGGTGATGGTTACTAGCCTGGCTCCACAGCTACACCACAGGAAGAAGACAGAGGGTGATGGTTACTAGCCTGGCTCCACAGCTACACCACAGGAAGAAGACAGAGGGTGATGGTTACTAGCCTGGCTCCACAGCTACACCACAGGAAGAAGACAGAGGGTGATGGTTACTAGCCTGGCTCCACAGCTACACCACAGGAAGAAGACAGAGGGTGATGGTTACTAGCCTGGCTCCACAGCTACACCACAGGAAGAAGACAGAGGGTGATGGTTACTAGCCTGGCTCCACAGCTACACCACAGGAAGAAGGCAGAGGGTGATGGTTACTAGCCTGGCTCCACAGCTACACCACAGGAAGAAGACAGAGGGTGATGGTTACTAGCCTGGCTCCACAGCTACACCACAGGAAGAAGACAGAGGGTGATGGTTACTAGCCTGGCTCCACAGCTACACCACAGGAAGAAGACAGAGGGTGATGGTTACTAGCCTGACTCCACAGCTACACCACAGGAAGAAGACAGAGGGTGATGGTTACTAGCCTGGCTCCACAGCTACACATCCAGAAGAAGACAGAGGGTGATGGTTACTAGCCTGGCTCCACAGCTACACCACAGGAAGAAGACAGAGGGTGATGGTTACTAGCCTGGCTCCACAGCTACACATCCAGAAGAAGACAGAGGGTGATGGTTACTAGCCTGGCTCCACAGCTACACATCCAGAAGAAGACAGAGGGTTATGGTTACTAGCCTGGCTCCACAGCTACACCACAGGAAGAAGACAGAGGGTGATGGTTACTAGCCTGGCTCCACAGCTACACCACAGGAAGAAGACAGAGGGTGATGGTTACTAGCCTGGCTCCACAGCTACACCACAGGAAGAAGACAGAGGGTGATGGTTACTAGCCTGGCTCCACAGCTACACCACAGGAAGAAGACAGAGGGTGATGGTTACTAGCCTGGCTCCACAGCTACACCACAGGAAGAAGAAGACAGAGGGTGATGGTTACTAGCCTGGCTCCACAGCTACACCACAGGAAGAAGAAGACAGAGGGTGATGGTTACTAGCCTGGCTCCACAGCTACACCACAGGAAGAAGACAGAGGGTGATGGTTACTAGCCTGGCTCCACAGCTACACCACAGGAAGAAGACAGAGGGTGATGGTTACTAGCCTGGCTCCACAGCTACACCACAGGAAGAAGAAGACAGAGGGTGATGGTTACTAGCCTGGCTCCACAGCTACACCACCAGAAGAAGACAGAGGGTGATGGTTACTAGCCTGGCTCCACAGCTACACCACAGGAAGAAGACAGAGGGTGATGGTTACTAGCCTGGCTCCACAGCTACACCACAGGAAGAAGAAGACAGAGGGTGATGGTTACTAGCCTGGCTCCACAGCTACACCACAGGAAGAAGGCAGAGGGTGATGGTTACTAGCCTGGCTCCACAGCTACACCACAGGAAGAAGAAGACAGAGGGTGATGGTTACTAGCCTGGCTCCACAGCTACACCACAGGAAGAAGAAGACAGAGGGTGACGGTTACTAGCCTGGCTCCACAGCTACACCACCAGAAGAAGACAGAGGGTGATGGTTACTAGCCTGGCTCCACAGCTACACCACAGGAAGAAGACAGAGGGTGATGGTTACTAGCCTGGCTCCACAGCTACACCACAGGAAGAAGACAGAGGGTGATGGTTACTAGCCTGGCTCCACAGCTACACCACAGGAAGAAGACAGAGGGTGATGGTTACTAGCCTGGCTCCACAGCTACACCACAGGAAGAAGACAGAGGGTGATGGTTACTAGCCTGGCTCCACAGCTACACCACAGGAAGAAGAAGACAGAGGGTGATGGTTACTAGCCTGGCTCCACAGCTACACCACAGGAAGAAGACAGAGGGTGATGGTTACTAGCCTGGCTCCACAGCTACACCACAGGAAGAAGACAGAGGGTGATGGTTACTAGCCTGGCTCCACAGCTACACCACAGGAAGAAGACAGAGGGTGATGGTTACTAGCCTGGCTCCACAGCTACACCACAGGAAGAAGACAGAGGGTGATGGTTACTAGCCTGGCTCCACAGCTACACCACAGGAAGAAGAAGACAGAGGGTGATGGTTACTAGCCTGGCTCCACAGCTACACCACAGGAAGAAGACAGAGGGTGATGGTTACTAGCCTGGCTCCACAGCTACACCACAGGAAGAAGACAGAGGGTGATGGTTACTAGCCTGGCTCCACAGCTACACCACAGGAAGAAGACAGAGGGTGATGGTTACTAGCCTGGCTCCACAGCTACACCACAGGAAGAAGACAGAGGGTGATGGTTACTAGCCTGGCTCCACAGCTACACCACAGGAAGAAGAAGACAGAGGGTGATGGTTACTAGCCTGGCTCCACAGCTACACCACCAGAAGAAGACAGAGGGTGATGGTTACTAGCCTGGCTCCACAGCTACACCACAGGAAGAAGACAGAGGGTGATGGTTACTAGCCTGGCTCCACAGCTACACCACAGGAAGAAGACAGAGGGTGATGGTTACTAGCCTGGCTCCACAGCTACACCACAGGAAGAAGACAGAGGGTGATGGTTACTAGCCTGGCTCCACAGCTACACCACAGGAAGAAGACAGAGGGTGATGGTTACTAGCCTGGCTCCACAGCTACACCACAGGAAGAAGAAGACAGAGGGTGATGGTTACTAGCCTGGCTCCACAGCTACACCACAGGAAGAAGACAGAGGGTGATGGTTACTAGCCTGGCTCCACAGCTACACCACAGGAAGAAGACAGAGGGTGATGGTTACTAGCCTGGCTCCACAGCTACACCACAGGAAGAAGACAGAGGGTGATGGTTACTAGCCTGGCTCCACAGCTACACCACAGGAAGAAGACAGAGGGTGATGGTTACTAGCCTGGCTCCACAGCTACACCACAGGAAGAAGACAGAGGGTGATGGTTACTAGCCTGGCTCCACAGCTACACCACAGGAAGAAGACAGAGGGTGATGGTTACTAGCCTGGCTCCACAGCTACACCACAGGAAGAAGGCAGAGGGTGATGGTTACTAGCCTGGCTCCACAGCTACACCACAGGAAGAAGACAGAGGGTGATGGTTACTAGCCTGGCTCCACAGCTACACCACAGGAAGAAGACAGAGGGTGATGGTTACTAGCCTGGCTCCACAGCTACACCACAGGAAGAAGACAGAGGGTGATGGTTACTAGCCTAGCTCCACAGCTACACCACAGGAAGAAGGCAGAGGGTGATGGTTACTAGCCTGGCTCCACAGCTACACCACAGGAAGAAGACAGAGGGTGATGGTTACTAGCCTGGCTCCACAGCTACACCACAGGAAGAAGACAGAGGGTGATGGTTACTAGCCTGGCTCCACAGCTACACCACAGGAAGAAGACAGAGGGTGATGGTTACTAGCCTGGCTCCACAGCTACACCACAGGAAGAAGACAGAGGGTGATGGTTACTAGCCTGGCTCCACAGCTACACCACAGGAAGAAGACAGAGGGTGATGGTTACTAGCCTGGCTCCACAGCTACACCACAGGAAGAAGACAGAGGGTGATGGTTACTAGCCTGGCTCCACAGCTACACCACAGGAAGAAGACAGAGGGTGATGGTTACTAGCCTGGCTCCACAGCTACACCACAGGAAGAAGAAGACAGAGGGTGATGGTTACTAGCCTGGCTCCACAGCTACACCACAGGAAGAAGACAGAGGGTGATGGTTACTAGCCTGGCTCCACAGCTACACCACAGGAAGAAGACAGAGGGTGATGGTTACTAGCCTGGCTCCACAGCTACACCACAGGAAGAAGACAGAGGGTGATGGTTACTAGCCTGGCTCCACAGCTACACCACAGGAAGAAGACAGAGGGTGATGGTTACTAGCCTGGCTCCACAGCTACACCACAGGAAGAAGACAGAGGGTGATGGTTACTAGCCTGGCTCCACAGCTACACCACAGGAAGAAGACAGAGGGTGATGGTTACTAGCCTGGCTCCACAGCTACACCACAGGAAGAAGACAGAGGGTGATGGTTACTAGCCTGGCTCCACAGCTACACCACAGGAAGAAGACAGAGGGTGATGGTTACTAGCCTGGCTCCACAGCTACACCACAGGAAGAAGACAGAGGGTGATGGTTACTAGCCTGGCTCCACAGCTACACCACAGGAAGAAGACAGAGGGTGATGGTTACTAGCCTGGCTCCACAGCTACACCACAGGAAGAAGACAGAGGGTGATGGTTACTAGCCTGGCTCCACAGCTACACCACAGGAAGAAGACAGAGGGTGATGGTTACTAGCCTGGCTCCACAGCTACACCACAGGAAGAAGAAGACAGAGGGTGATGGTTACTAGCCTGGCTCCACAGCTACACCACAGGAAGAAGACAGAGGGTGATGGTTACTAGCCTGGCTCCACAGCTACACCACAGGAAGAAGACAGAGGGTGATGGTTACTAGCCTGGCTCCACAGCTACACCACAGGAAGAAGACAGAGGGTGATGGTTACTAGCCTGGCTCCACAGCTACACCACAGGAAGAAGACAGAGGGTGATGGTTACTAGCCTGGCTCCACAGCTACACCACAGGAAGAAGACAGAGGGTGATGGTTACTAGCCTGGCTCCACAGCTACACCACAGGAAGAAGACAGAGGGTGATGGTTACTAGCCTGGCTCCACAGCTACACCACAGGAAGAAGACAGAGGGTGATGGTTACTAGCCTGGCTCCACAGCTACACCACAGGAAGAAGACAGAGGGTGATGGTTACTAGCCTGGCTCCACAGCTACACCACAGGAAGAAGAAGACAGAGGGTGATGGTTACTAGCCTGGCTCCACAGCTACACCACAGGAAGAAGACAGAGGGTGATGGTTACTAGCCTGGCTCCACAGCTACACCACAGGAAGAAGACAGAGGGTGATGGTTACTAGCCTGGCTCCACAGCTACACCACAGGAAGAAGACAGAGGGTGATGGTTACTAGCCTGGCTCCACAGCTACACCACAGGAAGAAGACAGAGGGTGATGGTTACTAGCCTGGCTCCACAGCTACACCACAGGAAGAAGACAGAGGGTGATGGTTACTAGCCTGGCTCCACAGCTACACCACAGGAAGAAGAACAGAGGGTGATGGTTACTAGCCTGGCTCCACAGCTACACCACAGGAAGAAGACAGAGGGTGATGGTTACTAGCCTGGCTCCACAGCTACACCACAGGAAGAAGACAGAGGGTGATGGTTACTAGCCTGGCTCCACAGCTACACCACAGGAAGAAGACAGAGGGTGATGGTTACTAGCCTGGCTCCACAGCTACACCACAGGAAGAAGACAGAGGGTGATGGTTACTAGCCTGGCTCCACAGCTACACCACAGGAAGAAGACAGAGGGTGATGGTTACTAGCCTGGCTCCACAGCTACACCACAGGAAGAAGACAGAGGGTGATGGTTACTAGCCTGGCTCCACAGCTACACCACAGGAAGAAGACAGAGGGTGATGGTTACTAGCCTGGCTCCACAGCTACACCACAGGAAGAAGACAGAGGGTGATGGTTACTAGCCTGGCTCCACAGCTACACCACAGGAAGAAGACAGAGGGTGATGGTTACTAGCCTGGCTCCACAGCTACACCACAGGAAGAAGACAGAGGGTGATGGTTACTAGCCTGGCTCCACAGCTACACCACAGGAAGAAGACAGAGGGTGATGGTTACTAGCCTGGCTCCACAGCTACACCACAGGAAGAAGACAGAGGGTGATGGTTACTAGCCTGGCTCCACAGCTACACCACAGGAAGAAGACAGAGGGTGATGGTTACTAGCCTGGCTCCACAGCTACACCACAGGAAGAAGACAGAGGGTGATGGTTACTAGCCTGGCTCCACAGCTACACCACAGGAAGAAGACAGAGGGTGATGGTTACTAGCCTGGCTCCACAGCTACACCACAGGAAGAAGACAGAGGGTGATGGTTACTAGCCTGGCTCCACAGCTACACCACAGGAAGAAGACAGAGGGTGATGGTTACTAGCCTGGCTCCACAGCTACACCACAGGAAGAAGACAGAGGGTGATGGTTACTAGCCTGGCTCCACAGCTACACCACAGGAAGAAGACAGAGGGTGATGGTTACTAGCCTGGCTCCACAGCTACACCACAGGAAGAAGACAGAGGGTGATGGTTACTAGCCTGGCTCCACAGCTACACCACAGGAAGAAGACAGAGGGTGATGGTTACTAGCCTGGCTCCACAGCTACACCACAGGAAGAAGACAGAGGGTGATGGTTACTAGCCTGGCTCCACAGCTACACCACAGGAAGAAGACAGAGGGTGATGGTTACTAGCCTGGCTCCACAGCTACACCACAGGAAGAAGACAGAGGGTGATGGTTACTAGCCTGGCTCCACAGCTACACCACAGGAAGAAGACAGAGGGTGATGGTTACTAGCCTGGCTCCACAGCTACACCACAGGAAGAAGACAGAGGGTGATGGTTACTAGCCTGGCTCCACAGCTACACCACAGGAAGAAGACAGAGGGTGATGGTTACTAGCCTGGCTCCACAGCTACACCACAGGAAGAAGACAGAGGGTGATGGTTACTAGCCTGGCTCCACAGCTACACCACAGGAAGAAGACAGAGGGTGATGGTTACTAGCCTGGCTCCACAGCTACACCACAGGAAGAAGACAGAGGGTGATGGTTACTAGCCTGGCTCCACAGCTACACCACAGGAAGAAGACAGAGGGTGATGGTTACTAGCCTGGCTCCACAGCTACACCACAGGAAGAAGACAGAGGGTGATGGTTACTAGCCTGGCTCCACAGCTACACCACAGGAAGAAGACAGAGGGTGATGGTTACTAGCCTGGCTCCACAGCTACACCACAGGAAGAAGACAGAGGGTGATGGTTACTAGCCTGGCTCCACAGCTACACCACAGGAAGAAGAAGACAGAGGGTGATGGTTACTAGCCTGGCTCCACAGCTACACCACAGGAAGAAGACAGAGGGTGATGGTTACTAGCCTGGCTCCACAGCTACACCACAGGAAGAAGACAGAGGGTGATGGTTACTAGCCTGGCTCCACAGCTACACCACAGGAAGAAGACAGAGGGTGATGGTTACTAGCCTGGCTCCACAGCTACACCACAGGAAGAAGACAGAGGGTGATGGTTACTAGCCTGGCTCCACAGCTACACCACAGGAAGAAGACAGAGGGTGATGGTTACTAGCCTGGCTCCACAGCTACACCACAGGAAGAAGACAGAGGGTGATGGTTACTAGCCTGGCTCCACAGCTACACCACAGGAAGAAGACAGAGGGTGATGGTTACTAGCCTGGCTCCACAGCTACACCACAGGAAGAAGACAGAGGGTGATGGTTACTAGCCTGGCTCCACAGCTACACCACAGGAAGAAGACAGAGGGTGATGGTTACTAGCCTGGCTCCACAGCTACACCACAGGAAGAAGACAGAGGGTGATGGTTACTAGCCTGGCTCCACAGCTACACCACAGGAAGAAGACAGAGGGTGATGGTTACTAGCCTGGCTCCACAGCTACACCACAGGAAGAAGACAGAGGGTGATGGTTACTAGCCTGGCTCCACAGCTACACCACAGGAAGAAGACAGAGGGTGATGGTTACTAGCCTGGCTCCACAGCTACACCACAGGAAGAAGACAGAGGGTGATGGTTACTAGCCTGGCTCCACAGCTACACCACAGGAAGAAGACAGAGGGTGATGGTTACTAGCCTGGCTCCACAGCTACACCACAGGAAGAAGACAGAGGGTGATGGTTACTAGCCTGGCTCCACAGCTACACCACAGGAAGAAGACAGAGGGTGATGGTTACTAGCCTGGCTCCACAGCTACACCACAGGAAGAAGACAGAGGGTGATGGTTACTAGCCTGGCTCCACAGCTACACCACAGGAAGAAGACAGAGGGTGATGGTTACTAGCCTGGCTCCACAGCTACACCACAGGAAGAAGACAGAGGGTGATGGTTACTAGCCTGGCTCCACAGCTACACCACAGGAAGAAGACAGAGGGTGATGGTTACTAGCCTGGCTCCACAGCTACACCACAGGAAGAAGACAGAGGGTGATGGTTACTAGCCTGGCTCCACAGCTACACCACAGGAAGAAGACAGAGGGTGATGGTTACTAGCCTGGCTCCACAGCTACACCACAGGAAGAAGACAGAGGGTGATGGTTACTAGCCTGGCTCCACAGCTACACCACAGGAAGAAGACAGAGGGTGATGGTTACTAGCCTGGCTCCACAGCTACACCACAGGAAGAAGACAGAGGGTGATGGTTACTAGCCTGGCTCCACAGCTACACCACAGGAAGAAGACAGAGGGTGATGGTTACTAGCCTGGCTCCACAGCTACACCACAGGAAGAAGACAGAGGGTGATGGTTACTAGCCTGGCTCCACAGCTACACCACAGGAAGAAGACAGAGGGTGATGGTTACTAGCCTGGCTCCACAGCTACACCACAGGAAGAAGACAGAGGGTGATGGTTACTAGCCTGGCTCCACAGCTACACCACAGGAAGAAAGACAGAGGGTGATGGTTACTAGCCTGGCTCCACAGCTACACCACAGGAAGAAGACAGAGGGTGATGGTTACTAGCCTGGCTCCACAGCTACACCACAGGAAGAAGACAGAGGGTGATGGTTACTAGCCTGGCTCCACAGCTACACCACAGGAAGAAGACAGAGGGTGATGGTTACTAGCCTGGCTCCACAGCTACACCACAGGAAGAAGACAGAGGGTGATGGTTACTAGCCTGGCTCCACAGCTACACCACAGGAAGAAGACAGAGGGTGATGGTTACTAGCCTGGCTCCACAGCTACACCACAGGAAGAAGACAGAGGGTGATGGTTACTAGCCTGGCTCCACAGCTACACCACAGGAAGAAGACAGAGGGTGATGGTTACTAGCCTGGCTCCACAGCTACACCACAGGAAGAAGACAGAGGGTGATGGTTACTAGCCTGGCTCCACAGCTACACCACAGGAAGAAGACAGAGGGTGATGGTTACTAGCCTGGCTCCACAGCTACACCACAGGAAGAAGACAGAGGGTGATGGTTACTAGCCTGGCTCCACAGCTACACCACAGGAAGAAGACAGAGGGTGATGGTTACTAGCCTGGCTCCACAGCTACACCACAGGAAGAAGACAGAGGGTGATGGTTACTAGCCTGGCTCCACAGCTACACCACAGGAAGAAGACAGAGGGTGATGGTTACTAGCCTGGCTCCACAGCTACACCACAGGAAGAAGACAGAGGGTGATGGTTACTAGCCTGGCTCCACAGCTACACCACCAGGAAGAAGACAGAGGGTGATGGTTACTAGCCTGGCTCCACAGCTACACCACAGGAAGAAGACAGAGGGTGATGGTTACTAGCCTGGCTCCACAGCTACACCACAGGAAGAAGACAGAGGGTGATGGTTACTAGCCTGGCTCCACAGCTACACCACAGGAAGAAGACAGAGGGTGATGGTTACTAGCCTGGCTCCACAGCTACACCACAGGAAGAAGACAGAGGGTGATGGTTACTAGCCTGGCTCCACAGCTACACCACAGGAAGAAGACAGAGGGTGATGGTTACTAGCCTGGCTCCACAGCTACACCACAGGAAGAAGAAGACAGAGGGTGATGGTTACTAGCCTGGCTCCACAGCTACACCACAGAGAAGAAGACAGAGGGTGATGGTTACTAGCCTGGCTCCACAGCTACACCACAGGAAGAAGACAGAGGGTGATGGTTACTAGCCTGGCTCCACAGCTACACCACAGGAAGAAGACAGAGGGTGATGGTTACTAGCCTGGCTCCACAGCTACACCATCCAGGAAGAAGACAGAGGGTGATGGTTACTAGCCTGGCTCCACAGCTACACCATCCAGGAAGAAGACAGAGGGTGATGGTTACTAGCCTGGCTCCACAGCTACACCACAGGAAGAAGACAGAGGGTGATGGTTACTAGCCTGGCTCCACAGCTACACCACAGGAAGAAGACAGAGGGTGATGGTTACTAGCCTGGCTCCACAGCTACACCACAGGAAGAAGACAGAGGGTGATGGTTACTAGCCTGGCTCCACAGCTACACCACAGGAAGAAGACAGAGGGTGATGGTTACTAGCCTGGCTCCACAGCTACACCACAGGAAGAAGACAGAGGGTGATGGTTACTAGCCTGGCTCCACAGCTACACCACAGGAAGAAGACAGAGGGTGATGGTTACTAGCCTGGCTCCACAGCTACACCACAGGAAGAAGACAGAGGGTGATGGTTACTAGCCTGGCTCCACAGCTACACCATCAGGAAGAAGACAGAGGGTGATGGTTACTAGCCTGGCTCCACAGCTACACCATCCAGGAAGAAGACAGAGGGTGATGGTTACTAGCCTGGCTCCACAGCTACACCACAGGAAGAAGACAGAGGGTGATGGTTACTAGCCTGGCTCCACAGCTACACCATCCAGGAAGAAGACAGAGGGTGATGGTTACTAGCCTGGCTCCACAGCTACACCATCAGGAAGAAGACAGAGGGTGATGGTTACTAGCCTGGCTCCACAGCTACACCACAGGAAGAAGACAGAGGGTGATGGTTACTAGCCTGGCTCCACAGCTACACCACAGGAAGAAGACAGAGGGTGATGGTTACTAGCCTGGCTCCACAGCTACACCACAGGAAGAAGACAGAGGGTGATGGTTACTAGCCTGGCTCCACAGCTACACCACAGGAAGAAGACAGAGGGTGATGGTTACTAGCCTGGCTCCACAGCTACACCACAGGAAGAAGACAGAGGGTGATGGTTACTAGCCTGGCTCCACAGCTACACCACAGGAAGAAGACAGAGGGTGATGGTTACTAGCCTGGCTCCACAGCTACACCACAGGAAGAAGACAGAGGGTGATGGTTACTAGCCTGGCTCCACAGCTACACCACAGGAAGAAGAGACAGAGGGTGATGGTTACTAGCCTGGCTCCACAGCTACACCACAGGAAGAAGACAGAGGGTGATGGTTACTAGCCTGGCTCCACAGCTACACCACAGGAAGAAGACAGAGGGTGATGGTTACTAGCCTGGCTCCACAGCTACACCACAGGAAGAAGACAGAGGGTGATGGTTACTAGCCTGGCTCCACAGCTACACCACAGGAAGAAGACAGAGGGTGATGGTTACTAGCCTGGCTCCACAGCTACACCACCAGGAAGAAGACAGAGGGTGATGGTTACTAGCCTGGCTCCACAGCTACACCACAGGAAGAAGACAGAGGGTGATGGTTACTAGCCTGGCTCCACAGCTACACCACAGGAAGAAGACAGAGGGTGATGGTTACTAGCCTGGCTCCACAGCTACACCACAGGAAGAAGACAGAGGGTGATGGTTACTAGCCTGGCTCCACAGCTACACCACAGGAAGAAGACAGAGGGTGATGGTTACTAGCCTGGCTCCACAGCTACACCACCAGGAAGAAGACAGAGGGTGATGGTTACTAGCCTGGCTCCACAGCTACACCACAGGAAGAAGACAGAGGGTGATGGTTACTAGCCTGGCTCCACAGCTACACCACAGGAAGAAGACAGAGGGTGATGGTTACTAGCCTGGCTCCACAGCTACACCACAGGAAGAAGACAGAGGGTGATGGTTACTAGCCTGGCTCCACAGCTACACCACAGGAAGAAGACAGAGGGTGATGGTTACTAGCCTGGCTCCACAGCTACACCACAGGAAGAAGACAGAGGGTGATGGTTACTAGCCTGGCTCCACAGCTACACCACAGGAAGAAGACAGAGGGTGATGGTTACTAGCCTGGCTCCACAGCTACACCACAGGAAGAAGACAGAGGGTGATGGTTACTAGCCTGGCTCCACAGCTACACCACAGGAAGAAGACAGAGGGTGATGGTTACTAGCCTGGCTCCACAGCTACACCACAGGAAGAAGACAGAGGGTGATGGTTACTAGCCTGGCTCCACAGCTACACCACAGGAAGAAGAAGACAGAGGGTGATGGTTACTAGCCTGGCTCCACAGCTACACCACAGGAAGAAGACAGAGGGTGATGGTTACTAGCCTGGCTCCACAGCTACACCACAGGAAGAAGAAGACAGAGGGTGATGGTTACTAGCCTGGCTCCACAGCTACACCACAGGAAGAAGACAGAGGGTGATGGTTACTAGCCTGGCTCCACAGCTACACCACAGAAGAAGACAGAGGGTGATGGTTACTAGCCTGGCTCCACAGCTACACCACAGGAAGAAGACAGAGGGTGATGGTTACTAGCCTGGCTCCACAGCTACACCACAGGAAGAAGACAGAGGGTGATGGTTACTAGCCTGGCTCCACAGCTACACCACAGGAAGAAGACAGAGGGTGATGGTTACTAGCCTGGCTCCACAGCTACACCACAGGAAGAAGACAGAGGGTGATGGTTACTAGCCTGGCTCCACAGCTACACCACAGGAAGAAGACAGAGGGTGATGGTTACTAGCCTGGCTCCACAGCTACACCACAGGAAGAAGGCAGAGGGTGATGGTTACTAGCCTGGCTCCACAGCTACACCACAGGAAGAAGACAGAGGGTGATGGTTACTAGCCTGGCTCCACAGCTACACCACAGGAAGAAGACAGAGGGTGATGGTTACTAGCCTGGCTCCACAGCTACACCACAGGAAGAAGACAGAGGGTGATGGTTACTAGCCTGGCTCCACAGCTACACCACAGGAAGAAGACAGAGGGTGATGGTTACTAGCCTGGCTCCACAGCTACACCACAGGAAGAAGACAGAGGGTGATGGTTACTAGCCTGGCTCCACAGCTACACCACAGGAAGAAGACAGAGGGTGATGGTTACTAGCCTGGCTCCACAGCTACACCACAGGAAGAAGACAGAGGGTGATGGTTACTAGCCTGGCTCCACAGCTACACCACAGGAAGAAGACAGAGGGTGATGGTTACTAGCCTGGCTCCACAGCTACACCACAGGAAGAAGAAGACAGAGGGTGATGGTTACTAGCCTGGCTCCACAGCTACACCACAGGAAGAAGACAGAGGGTGATGGTTACTAGCCTGGCTCCACAGCTACACCACAGGAAGAAGACAGAGGGTGATGGTTACTAGCCTGGCTCCACAGCTACACCACAGGAAGAAGACAGAGGGTGATGGTTACTAGCCTGGCTCCACAGCTACACCACAGGAAGAAGACAGAGGGTGATGGTTACTAGCCTGGCTCCACAGCTACACCACAGGAAGAAGACAGAGGGTGATGGTTACTAGCCTGGCTCCACAGCTACACCACAGGAAGAAGACAGAGGGTGATGGTTACTAGCCTGGCTCCACAGCTACACCACAGGAAGAAGAAGACAGAGGGTGATGGTTACTAGCCTGGCTCCACAGCTACACCACAGGAAGAAGGCAGAGGGTGATGGTTACTAGCCTGGCTCCACAGCTACACCACAGGAAGAAGACAGAGGGTGATGGTTACTAGCCTGGCTCCACAGCTACACCACAGGAAGAAGACAGAGGGTGATGGTTACTAGCCTGGCTCCACAGCTACACCACAGGAAGAAGACAGAGGGTGATGGTTACTAGCCTGGCTCCACAGCTACACCACAGGAAGAAGACAGAGGGTGATGGTTTCTAGCCTGGCTCCACAGCTACACCACAGGAAGAAGAAGACAGAGGGTGATGGTTACTAGCCTGGCTCCACAGCTACACCACCAGAAGAAGACAGAGGGTGATGGTTACTAGCCTGGCTCCACAGCTACACCACAGGAAGAAGACAGAGGGTGATGGTTACTAGCCTGGCTCCACAGCTACACCACAGGAAGAAGACAGAGGGTGATGGTTACTAGCCTGGCTCCACAGCTACACCACAGGTAGAAGACAGAGGGTGATGGTTACTAGCCTGGCTCCACAGCTACACCACAGGAAGAAGACAGAGGGTGATGGTTACTAGCCTGGCTCCACAGCTACACCACAGGAAGAAGACAGAGGGTGATGGTTACTAGCCTGGCTCCACAGCTACACCACAGGAAGAAGACAGAGGGTGATGGTTACTAGCCTGGCTCCACAGCTACACCACAGGAAGAAGACAGAGGGTGATGGTTACTAGCCTGGCTCCACAGCTACACCACAGGAAGAAGAAGACAGAGGGTGATGGTTACTAGCCTGGCTCCACAGCTACACCACAGGAAGAAGGCAGAGGGTGATGGTTACTAGCCTGGCTCCACAGCTACACCACCAGAAGAAGACAGAGGGTGATGGTTACTAGCCTGGCTCCACAGCTACACCACAGGAAGAAGACAGAGGGTGATGGTTACTAGCCTGGCTCCACAGCTACACCACAGGAAGAAGACAGAGGGTGATGGTTACTAGCCTGGCTCCACAGCTACACCACAGGAAGAAGACAGAGGGTGATGGTTACTAGCCTGGCTCCACAGCTACACCACAGGAAGAAGAAGACAGAGGGTGATGGTTACTAGCCTGGCTCCACAGCTACACCACCAGAAGAAGACAGAGGGTGATGGTTACTAGCCTGGCTCCACAGCTACACCACAGGAAGAAGACAGAGGGTGATGGTTACTAGCCTGGCTCCACAGCTACACCACAGGAAGAAGACAGAGGGTGATGGTTACTAGCCTGGCTCCACAGCTACACCACAGGTAGAAGACAGAGGGTGATGGTTACTAGCCTGGCTCCACAGCTACACCACAGGAAGAAGACAGAGGGTGATGGTTACTAGCCTGGCTCCACAGCTACACCACAGGAAGAAGACAGAGGGTGATGGTTACTAGCCTGGCTCCACAGCTACACCACCAGAAGAAGACAGAGGGTGATGGTTACTAGCCTGGCTCCACAGCTACACCACAGGAAGAAGACAGAGGGTGATGGTTACTAGCCTGGCTCCACAGCTACACCACAGGAAGAAGACAGAGGGTGATGGTTACTAGCCTGGCTCCACAGCTACACCACAGGAAGAAGAAGACAGAGGGTGATGGTTACTAGCCTGGCTCCACAGCTACACCACAGGAAGAAGACAGAGGGTGATGGTTACTAGCCTGGCTCCACAGCTACACCACAGGAAGAAGAAGACAGAGGGTGATGGTTACTAGCCTGGCTCCACAGCTACACCACAGGAAGAAGACAGAGGGTGATGGTTACTAGCCTAGCTCCACAGCTACACCACAGGAAGAAGACAGAGGGTGATGGTTACTAGCCTGGCTCCACAGCTACACCACAGGAAGAAGGCAGAGGGTGATGGTTACTAGCCTGGCTCCACAGCTACACCACAGGAAGAAGACAGAGGGTGATGGTTACTAGCCTGGCTCCACAGCTACACCACCAGAAGAAGACAGAGGGTGATGGTTACTAGCCTGGCTCCACAGCTACACCACAGGAAGAAGACAGAGGGTGATGGTTACTAGCCTGGCTCCACAGCTACACCACAGGAAGAAGACAGAGGGTGATGGTTACTAGCCTGGCTCCACAGCTACACCACAGGAAGAAGACAGAGGGTGATGGTTACTAGCCTGGCTCCACAGCTACACCACCAGAAGAAGACAGAGGGTGATGGTTACTAGCCTGGCTCCACAGCTACACCACAGGAAGAAGACAGAGGGTGATGGTTACTAGCCTGGCTCCACAGCTACACCACAGGAAGAAGGCAGAGGGTGATGGTTACTAGCCTGGCTCCACAGCTACACCACAGGAAGAAGACAGAGGGTGATGGTTACTAGCCTGGCTCCACAGCTACACCACCAGAAGAAGACAGAGGGTGATGGTTACTAGCCTGGCTCCACAGCTACACCACAGGAAGAAGACAGAGGGTGATGGTTACTAGCCTGGCTCCACAGCTACACCACAGGAAGAAGGCAGAGGGTGATGGTTACTAGCCTGGCTCCACAGCTACACCACAGGAAGAAGACAGAGGGTGATGGTTACTAGCCTGGCTCCACAGCTACACCACAGGAAGAAGACAGAGGGTGATGGTTACTAGCCTGGCTCCACAGCTACACCACAGGAAGAAGACAGAGGGTGATGGTTACTAGCCTGGCTCCACAGCTACACCACAGGAAGAAGAAGACAGAGGGTGATGGTTACTAGCCTGGCTCCACAGCTACACCACAGGAAGAAGAAGACAGAGGGTGATGGTTACTAGCCTGGCTCCACAGCTACACCACAGGAAGAAGAAGACAGAGGGTGATGGTTACTAGCCTGGCTCCACAGCTACACCACAGGAAGAAGACAGAGGGTGATGGTTACTAGCCTGGCTCCACAGCTACACATCCAGAAGAAGACAGAGGGTGATGGTTACTAGCCTGGCTCCACAGCTACACATCCAGAAGAAGACAGAGGGTGATGGTTACTAGCCTGGCTCCACAGCTACACCACAGGAAGAAGACAGAGGGTGATGGTTACTAGCCTGGCTCCACAGCTACACCACAGGAAGAAGACAGAGGGTGATGGTTACTAGCCTGGCTCCACAGCTACACCACAGGAAGAAGACAGAGGGTGATGGTTACTAGCCTGGCTCCACAGCTACACCACAGGAAGAAGACAGAGGGTGATGGTTACTAGCCTGGCTCCACAGCTACACCACAGGAAGAAGACAGAGGGTGATGGTTACTAGCCTGGCTCCACAGCTACACCACAGGAAGAAGACAGAGGGTGATGGTTACTAGCCTGGCTCCACAGCTACACCACAGGAAGAAGACAGAGGGTGATGGTTACTAGCCTGGCTCCACAGCTACACATCCAGAAGAAGACAGAGGGTGATGGTTACTAGCCTGGCTCCACAGCTACACATCCAGAAGAAGACAGAGGGTGATGGTTACTAGCCTGGCTCCACAGCTACACCACAGGAAGAAGACAGAGGGTGATGGTTACTAGCCTGGCTCCACAGCTACACATCCAGAAGAAGACAGAGGGTGATGGTTACTAGCCTGGCTCCACAGCTACACATCCAGAAGAAGACAGAGGGTGATGGTTACTAGCCTGGCTCCACAGCTACACCACAGGAAGAAGACAGAGGGTGATGGTTACTAGCCTGGCTCCACAGCTACACCACAGGAAGAAGACAGAGGGTGATGGTTACTAGCCTGGCTCCACAGCTACACCACAGGAAGAAGACAGAGGGTGATGGTTACTAGCCTGGCTCCACAGCTACACCACAGGAAGAAGACAGAGGGTGATGGTTACTAGCCTGGCTCCACAGCTACACATCCAGAAGAAGACAGAGGGTGATGGTTACTAGCCTGGCTCCACAGCTACACCACAGGAAGAAGACAGAGGGTGATGGTTACTAGCCTGGCTCCACAGCTACACCACAGGAAGAAGACAGAGGGTGATGGTTACTAGCCTGGCTCCACAGCTACACCACAGGAAGAAGAAGACAGAGGGTGATGGTTACTAGCCTGGCTCCACAGCTACACCACAGGAAGAAGACAGAGGGTTATGGTTACTAGCCTGGCTCCACAGCTACACCACAGGAAGAAGACAGAGGGTGATGGTTACTAGCCTGGCTCCACAGCTACACCACAGGAAGAAGACAGAGGGTGATGGTTACTAGCCTGGCTCCACAGCTACACCACAGGAAGAAGACAGAGGGGGATGGTTACTAGCCTGGCTCCACAGCTACACCACCAGAAGAAGACAGAGGGTGATGGTTACTAGCCTGGCTCCACAGCTACACCACAGGAAGAAGACAGAGGGTGATGGTTACTAGCCTGGCTCCACAGCTACACCACAGGAAGAAGACAGAGGGTGATGGTTACTAGCCTGGCTCCACAGCTACACCACAGGAAGAAGACAGAGGGTGATGGTTACTAGCCTGGCTCCACAGCTACACCACAGGAAGAAGACAGAGGGTGATGGTTACTAGCCTGGCTCCACAGCTACACATCCAGAAGAAGACAGAGGGTGATGGTTACTAGCCTGGCTTCACAGCTACACCACAGGAAGAAGACAGAGGGTGATGGTTACTAGCCTGGCTCCACAGCTACACCACAGGAAGAAGACAGAGGGTGATGGTTACTAGCCTGGCTCCACAGCTACACCACAGGAAGAAGACAGAGGGTGATGGTTACTAGCCTGGCTCCACAGCTACACCACAGGAAGAAGACAGAGGGTGATGGTTACTAGCCTGGCTCCACAGCTACACCACAGGAAGAAGACAGAGGGTGATGGTTACTAGCCTGGCTCCACAGCTACACCACAGGAAGAAGACAGAGGGTGATGGTTACTAGCCTGGCTCCACAGCTACACCACAGGAAGAAGACAGAGGGTGATGGTTACTAGCCTGGCTCCACAGCTACACCACAGGAAGAAGACAGAGGGTGATGGTTACTAGCCTGGCTCCACAGCTACACCACAGGAAGAAGACAGAGGGTGATGGTTACTAGCCTGGCTCCACAGCTACACATCCAGAAGAAGACAGAGGGTGATGGTTACTAGCCTGGCTCCACAGCTACACCACAGGAAGAAGAAGACAGAGGGTGATGGTTACTAGCCTGGCTCCACAGCTACACCACAGGAAGAAGACAGAGGGTGATGGTTACTAGCCTGGCTCCACAGCTACACCACAGGAAGAAGACAGAGGGTGATGGTTACTAGCCTGGCTCCACAGCTACACCACAGGAAGAAGACAGAGGGTGATGGTTACTAGCCTGGCTCCACAGCTACACCACAGGAAGAAGACAGAGGGTGATGGTTACTAGCCTGGCTCCACAGCTACACCACAGGAAGAAGACAGAGGGTGATGGTTACTAGCCTGGCTCCACAGCTACACCACAGGAAGAAGACAGAGGGTGATGGTTACTAGCCTGGCTCCACAGCTACACCACAGGAAGAAGACAGAGGGTGATGGTTACTAGCCTGGCTCCACAGCTACACCACAGGAAGAAGAAGACAGAGGGTGATGGTTACTAGCCTGGCTCCACAGCTACACCACAGGAAGAAGACAGAGGGTGATGGTTACTAGCCTGGCTCCACAGCTACACCACAGGAAGAAGAAGACAGAGGGTGATGGTTACTAGCCTGGCTCCACAGCTACACCACAGGAAGAAGACAGAGGGTGATGGTTACTAGCCTGGCTCCACAGCTACACCACAGGAAGAAGAAGACAGAGGGTGATGGTTACTAGCCTGGCTCCACAGCTACACCACAGGAAGAAGACAGAGGGTGATGGTTACTAGCCTGGCTCCACAGCTACACCACAGGAAGAAGACAGAGGGTGATGGTTACTAGCCTGGCTCCACAGCTACACCACAGGAAGAAGACAGAGGGTTATGGTTACTAGCCTGGCTCCACAGCTACACCACAGGAAGAAGACAGAGGGTGATGGTTACTAGCCTGGCTCCACAGCTACACCACAGGAAGAAGACAGAGGGTGATGGTTACTAGCCTGGTATCACAGCTACACCACAGGAAGAAGACAGAGGGTGATGGTTACTAGCCTGGCTCCACAGCTACACCACAGGAAGAAGACAGAGGGTGATGGTTACTAGCCTGGCTCCACAGCTACACCACAGGAAGAAGACAGAGGGTGATGGTTACTAGCTATGTTTTTCTAGAGACCATCCACAACCTGCACCACTAATCCTAGGAGGACAGGAAGTACCCGTGGTAACAACTACTAAGTATCTTGGTTTTCATCAAGACTCTAACCTTATCATTCACACCACATCAACCTGCACCACTAATCCTAGGAGGACAGGAAGTACCCGTGGTAACAACTACTAAGTGTCTTGGTTTTCATCAAGACTCTAACCTCAGTGGTGACACACGTGAACCAGTCAGTGAGGAAGGCCTCAAAACGCCTGTGCTTTTTGATTGTTCTTGCCAGAAATGGCCTACCCACTGAAGATCTGGTCCCAGTCTATACTACCCTGGTCAGGCCTTGTCTGGAATACGGTGGAGTGCTGTTAGTTGGATGCAGTAAAAAGCAGCAGGTCCAACTAGACAGGGTGCAGAGGAGGGCCTTGAGGAACATCTCCAGAGGTGGAGCAGTCCAACCACAGCTCCCCTCACTGCAGAGCAGGCGCGAGCAGGCTGCAGTGCATCTGGTGAAGGACATGCACACTCTTGACCATCCGATGAATGACCTGCTCCCTCCAACAAGAGGTACCACCAGGCTCCTGAGAAACAGCCACAAACTGTCCTGTTTAACTGTCCTGTATAACTGTCCTGTATAACTGTCCTGTGTAACTGTCCTGTATGACTGTCCTGTAACTGTCCTGTGTAACTGTCCTGTATAGCTGTCCTGTATAACTGTCCTGTGTAACTGTCCTGTAACTGTCCTGTGTAACTGTCCTGTATAGCTGTCCTGTATAGCTGTACTGTATAACTGTCCTGTGTAACTGTCCTGTTTAACTGTCCTGTGTAACTGTCCTGTGTAACTGTCCTGTATGACTGTCCTATTTAACTGTCCTGTTTAACTGTCCTGTAACTGTCCTGTATAACTGTCCTGTATAACTGTCCTGTTTAACTGTCCTGTATAACTGTCCTGTATGACTGTCCTGTAACTGTCCTGTGTAACTGTCCTGTATACCTGTCCTGTATAGCTGTCCTGTATAGCTGTCCTGTGTAACTGTCCTGTGTAACTGTCCTGTATAGCTGTCCTGTATAACTGTCCTGTATAACTGTCCTGTATAACTATCCTGTTTAACTGTCCTGTATAACTGTCCTGTGTAACTGTCCTGTATGACTGTCCTATTTAACTGTCCTGTTTAACTGTCCTGTAACTGTCCTGTATAACTGTCCTGTTTAACTGTCCTGTTTAACTGTCCTGTATAACTGTCCTGTGTAACTGTCCTGTATCACTGTCCTGTGTAACTGTCCTGTGTAACTGTCCTGTTTAACTGTCCTGTATAACTGTCCTGTTTAACTGTCCTGTAACTGTCCTGTATAACTGTCCTGTGTAACTGTCCTGTGTAACTGTCCTGTGTAACTGTCCTGTGTATCTCTCCTGTGTATCTGTCCTGTGTATCTGTCCTGTGTAACTGTCCTGTGTAACTGTCCGTACGAATTGCCTGCGAAACGCCACTCTAACCACTGCTATCAGACTGTATAATAACTATAACTCTTAAATGGTTCTCGCTAAAATTCTATTTTTTTAAATCACATTTTAATATTTAAATCTACATCATGAAAAATGTCCTGAAATGTTTCAAGTGTTCAATACTATATTTATAGTATGTTTATGTATTACGTGTTATTAGTAATGTAAATTCTGCATTTCTTCAGTTTTATCTGTGAGCAAGAATAAAAAAACACCCAAGAACCTTCAGGAAGTGAAGAGCTGCAGTAAAGTCCTGGCAGAGCATCACCAGGGAAGAAAAACAGCATCTGGGGATGTCTATGGGTTCCAGACTTCAGGAAGTGAAGAGCTGCAGTAAAGTCCTGGCAGAGCATCACCAGGGAAGAAACACAGCATCTGGGGATGTCTAGGGGTTCCAGACTTCAGGAAGTGAAGACAGCTGCAGTAAAGTCCTGGCAGAGCATCACCAGGGAAGAAACACAGCATCTGGGGATGTCTAGGGGTTCCAGACTTCAGGAAGTGAAGACAGCTGCAGTAAAGGCCTGGCAGAGCATCACCAGGGAAGAAACACAGCATCTGGGGATGTCTAGGGGTTCCAGACTTCAGGAAGTGAAGACAGCTGATGGTTGTCTTCAATTACAAATGGTTGTAATTCCTACACTGTTCATACAATCTTTTTGACAAAACCCTAAAATTGAAGATGAAAGTCTACACTTAAAGCACATCTTGATTGTTTCCTTTCAAATCCATTGTGGTGGCGTACAGAGACAAAATGATGCAAACTGTGTCACTGTCCCTATACTCATGGAACTGACCGTACAGGTAGAGCTAAAGTGACTAGGCATGGATAATAAACAGAGAGTAACAGCGGCCTAATATTAGGGTGGGAGGAGGGGGCAATGCAAATAGTCCGGGTAGCTCATCGGCCATTGGACATCAAACTACCCGTGAGTTCTATTGGCTGCTGTATTTAACATTCAGCAATAAACCTCTTCCAATAGTGTATTGGTATAAGAAATGCAAAAAAATAATAATGTCCAGCAAGCTATTCTAGTCTAGCTGTTCTTGTGTAGGACTCCAAGAGCTAAGGAGCGTTTTATAAGGAGAGAGCCCAGCGGAGCACAGGTGCTTGCCTATTGCGCAAGAGGCAGAGGCTATAAGTTAGTAGCTTATTATGTATAACTCATCATTCATTAGTTAAATATAAGGCTAATACTGCGTGGAATTGATTACCTGAAAAAGGTAGGCTAGGAAATCTATATATAGGGTTATATATCCAGTGGCAATTTTAACATGTAAATCTTGGTGGGACAAAACATTTTTAAAGTGGGATGCATGCCAGCAAAGCCACTACAAAACACAACACAACACAACACTAAACAATACATGAATTGCACTATAACGGTGACAAACGGTACCCACAAACTGTTAGGGCCTACATAAATCTGTCCCAACAGCAGTCCTAGCATCTTACCACTGCTACACCTGGCTATCAGCAGAGCCTTGTCTGGCAGCGAAACAGTTCATTCAGCCTCAGTTACTGCCTTTAAAAAAACATATCTGATATGGCCGACTTGCTTAAACAAATGTGGTTTCTAATCTGTCATTCTGCCCCTGAACAAGGCAGTTAACTCACTGTTCCTAGGCTGTCATTGTAAATAACAATTTGTTCTTAACTGACTTGCCTGGTAAATAATAAAAAAACATCTTCAGGTCGTAGCTCTAGGAAGAAGCCGGATTTACAATTCCGAGTTGGATGACCATTCAAAATGTATTTTCCCAATCGGAGCTTGTTTATTCCCAACTTCCCAATTGTCTTGAACTCACTGAAGTCAAGTTTTCGTAGTTCCGAGTTAACAGTTGTTTTGAGTGCGGCACAAATCATGCTTTATTGACAGCACGGCCAATGTTGAATGTTTATAATTTTAAAATTGGAAAACAGCCCCTTAATCCCAGATTTGGGACCACACAGCCACTCCACTGAATAGCAGGCTAGTGATTGCTTTGCAATGCTTGCAGTTAGCCACTGTCACTGATTCCTTCCAAACCACTCATTGTTGAATTTGCGAATTCCAAATTGTTGTGTAATGTTTATGTCCAATGGCCGATGAGCCATTATCTATATTTTCTCTTCATTATTTCTCTTCATATGACAATGATTAAAAAGGATTTGCAAGTATATTGTCGACTTGGTTCATGATGATAACTGCTAGCTAAGATTTTGAAAGTATGATGTTGACATGATCAGTCCAGTCAAAGCTACTGTAGATATAATGTAATTTGACGTCATTTTATCTGTGGCCAATGACCTTGAGGCTTCTTGGATGGGAACATCTAATATCACTCTATGGCAGCACCCAAGGGGCTCGAATTTTGTAGCTCTACCCTTAGACTTGGTGTTGACATAGTGTCCGCATGAGTGACAGAACACTGAGCCAATCCCAGCACAACGCTCTGTATTTTCTGCTGGCTTGCCCCACCACCACAGAAAGCACTGAGCTAGGCTGAAGCACCTGCATTTTGGAGCTGCCTTACTCAAGAAAGCAAAAAAGAGACCATGTTTGTATGCAGCTTTATTAACTCAATGATATATATTTTTTGTTATTGTTTGCAAACTGATATGTGACACATATTAATGCCAAAATAACATCTTAGTTTTTTTATTTTAAAACAAGGTTGGTGCTACAGTCTTCAGAGGTGGGTAGAGATCTTTGAGAGGGGAAACTGACAGTTGGCCGCAGAGTGAGGGACTAATTATCCTGCAGATAGATGACTGTTAGGAACTTTTAATGTAATTAGCCAATTAGAATGTTAGAACTTGGAACTCTCTTGGAGCAGATGGAACAGATCTCAACACCACAAATGTACTCTTACTTCATGGAACTTCTTTTTTAGTTTGTCAGTTAAAAACAAATTCACCAAAAGAGGTTGACATCATCCCATAGTGTATAGTGACATCATCCCATAGTGTATAGTGACATCATCCCACAGTGTATAGTGACATCATCCCATAGTGTATAGTGACATCATCCCATAGTGTATAGAGTGAGACCATCTTCAGTATCAATTCATTTATGATGGAATTATGATTCAGCATCCTGATGTGTGACCCTCGGCTGCATAGTAAACCTGACGTCCCAAGAATGCATATGCCGAGTCAAGATGACCCGATAATGAAATATATGTGTCTTATTTAGATGGGTCTAAAATATTATCCATTTTGTAGAACATCATTAATTTGAGTGATGATTTGGACCATTCAATAATTATTTTCTTGTTTGAAATGTTTTTATTCTCTCTTCAACAGCTTGATACACATTTCAGTGATAACATATTATGAAAATGCATAACGACTATTGAAAATATTAGCATATTTTCCTTAGAATCAAAGTCTGAAAATCAACCTTTTATTGTGAATAAGAAAACAAAAACTACCTTAAACATGTCTTATAATATTTCAAAACATTTATTTGAAAATCCAAAATTCATCATCAATATAAATGACACTAACAATTGTGAATTTAGAAAACATGAACACTAAAATGAACAAAGTGTGTGTGTATGTGGATGTATGTCATGCTTACCAATGCTGTCTTAGTCCATGCATTTGTTACAAACCTCAAAGATGTGACTGTGCTCTTTGCAGACGGGTGTGATGCACTTCAATCACCAGCAGCTGACTTTTCTGTCCTTTGCGCTTGGGCACAGCTGGCACCTCTTCCTCTTCTGGTCCTGGCTGCTGTGAGTGGTGGTGGCATAGCATCACCCCACATCTTCCTCCTCCTGTCCTGGCTGCTGTGAGTGGTGGTGACATAGCATCACCCCACATCTTTCCATTGCCTCAGTGATGACCTTCGGTAGGTTGGAACAGCCTTCTATGTGCCTCTGAATGTGTGGGATCACAAGCTCTCAGAACCCCAACCTCCCATGAATAGTGGTTCTGTGCCATAAATATGGTGTAAGCATTGAGGGTAGCAACATCCAGCAGGTTTTACCACAGCACCATTGGCCACAACCTTGACTGGTGTTTGCATGTGTAATTATGCACCATCTGATCCATAATGTCCACTCCTCCTTTTGTGCGGTTATAGTATTGGATCATCTCTAGCTTCTTCTTCGCACTGGCCTCATCCACCGCTTTGTCATCATGCAGGGTTCTCAGGAGGACAACAACCTTTCGCTGCTTCGGCACATAACTCACCATGGCCAAGTTGCCATTAAAACCAAACTCGGAGCAGTCTTGCTGGGCATGTACTGTGTGAACCTGCTTCTGCCCCGGAATGGCACAAGCTGCTCATCCAGTCGCTGGGGATGTACCTTCCTCTACAGTTTGCTAGGAAAAGGTCCCACACATACTGGAAGGCTTCCAGGTGGTCCGTTGCCTCTCTGAACATTCTGGTCCTCTTGTCATCAAGCCTCAGGTAGCGACGGATATCCTCATATCTTCCGACTGACATGGCCTTATACATTGGATTCTGCAATGGATCCAGAAATAGCTCCTGTGTGGAGACGTCCGACCTTTTCTCCATGCCAATAAAGGCCTTTAGTTCCTCTTTGTTGACCTCTCTCCACTCTGTCTCTTTTGCTGTCACTGTTCTCCTTCCTTCTAAATTTGTACACTTTACAACCTCCTTAATGATGTTGTCACTAATGAACAGCTCCAGGCATCTTTTGGTGACACAAATGTTGACCCCCGGCACAGGCCCTTGGCAGCTCCTCAGGATGTTATGGCTTCTGGTCCTGCCTTTAGTGGGGGAGGGGGGGTCACTCCAGTAAGACCCCTTTTTACTCAGTCTATTTGACTGGTTTTCACTCTCCTCAGAGGAGTCCTCCCCATCTGTAGAATCATCGAGGACAGCTGGACTACCAGGGACATCCACAACTTCAACTTGACCCACAGGCACATAGTCTGTGTCATCTGAATTGGATAGCTCAGATTCAGAGTCAGAGGCACCAATGGCTTCCTCATCCAGCATCTGTAAAACCATGTTGGTTGTATATCTGGCAACATTCTTATGAGCCATTTACAACACAGTGAATAGTGAAACACAACAAGGTAGACGGTAGTTGTATACGCGCTTCAATCATTTGAAAAGTAAATAAAACTCATAAAACATATTGTGGTTTTCCCAATACTCCAATTATTTTAGCATTAGTGTGGCTAAGTTTAGACCCCCCCTCCCACATTCTCCTAGTCATCTTCCAACTACTCCCCTACCCACACCGCCCTCTCTGATTAGCTGGCTGATTACATTTTTTGGGGAAAACATTATATCCGACCAACCAACAAACAGGCTGCATGGCTAGCTGGCTAAGATCAAGATCAGGCTAGATAGCTATTATTATTATTATATAGTATACATTTCTCTCTAACTTCTGTAATGATGGACGTGCAAAAGTTATATAATATTTTTTTATCTGAAGACATCAAATGTTTTGTAAGGTCAAATTTTTGTAAAATACTTGTATCAGATGATGAGCGAAATTTTCTTCCAGTATTGTGAAATTGTTGACTGCAGATGTGTTGTCCATTGTAAATATATTCCTGACTGGAAAAATGTACTAGGATCAAAGGTTCATATAAAATTCCATGAGAAATGTATATGGGTCATTTTTTTTACCCAACATATGCAAACTTGGGGTAGTTATGCAAAAACTCCTTTAATCAATGAGTTAAAAAGGAGAAACAAAAACGGTGATTAACAAACATTAAAAACAAGATATTTCATAAATACTTTATTAATTACATTGATTTTATTGTTGCAGCAAAAAGAAATGTCAGTTTCAGTGCAATGAAGCAAACTCCATAGGAAATACCTACAGGTCATATTTGATCCACATATGAAAACTAGGGTTAGTCATGCAAAAACTATTTTTACTTAAAAAAATAAGAAATAAAAAAAATAAACTGTGACGTTGGAACGTTAAAGACACATTGTTTAAGAAATTCCTGGAATATTAGATTATGACATTTTTTGGGGGGATCAATACAGCAAAAAAACATATGCATCCTCGGGTTTTAAAGGGCTCATCTGTGACCATGCCCTGCTCTTACACGCTGAGAATCACAGACCTGAGAGAGAGCAATTCAGGCACCTACAGCTTCCTGTTTGGGACTAACGTCACTCCTAGGGGGTGGATGGGGAATCCAGGAGTCAGGTTGTCACGTCCTGACCATAGAAGGATGTTATTTTCTATGGTAGAGTAGGTCAGGGCGTGACAGGTTTTTTTTCTACTTTAGATTTTCTATGTTGTTATGTTCTAGTTTTGTATTTCTATGTTGGGTTTTGTTTGGGATGATCTCCAATTAGAGGCAGCTGGTCATCGTTGTCTCTAATTGGAGATCATACTTAAGTAGGTGTTTTTCCCACCTGGGTTTATGGGAGATTGTTTTTGAGTAGTGTATATTCACCTCTACGTCACGGTTTGTTGTTTTTGTTCTCTAGTGTATTTATGTATTGCATAGTTTCACAGTGAAAATAAAATGTGGAACGACACACACGCTGCACTTTGGTCCGCTCCTTCCTATGACAACCGTGACACAGGTTAAATGTGACAATTCATCATTGTCCGTTTTTAACTGTCAAATGTTCAACTTAAGACAGCTATTTTCAGTTGCATTTGCACAAAGTCTGCACAAAGGCCAACAAAAGCAAATGCTTTTTTTGACTGACAATCATCCCGCTGTCCGTCATCCGTCAACGCATGACTCCGTAATTATGAGACACAATAAAAGTGGAGAATCTTCTGGAAGCTTTGGGAGGAGAATCTATTATGCTTTATGTTACTGTCTGTTATTTTTCCCGAATTGACTTGATCTAATAAAGCTATTTTGTTTGAAATCAAAACTCAAATCAAAATGACCCCCACTCTACCCAGGGCTCCATATTGATTTGACCCCTGACCTAGTTGTGGACGGCGAGTGGGCCATCCTGACCAGTGATCCTTGTAGTGGGATCTGTTAGTTGGTATGTATTCTCCAAAGCTACCAGATCTGTTAGTTGGTATGTATTCTCCAAAGCTACCAGATCTGTTAGTTGGTATGTTTTCTCCAAAGCTACCAGATCTGTTAGTTGGTATGTATTCTCCAAAGCTACCAGATCTGTTAGTTGGTATGTATTCTCCAAAGCTACCAGATCTGTTAGTTGGTATGTATTCTCCAAAGCTACCAGATCTGTTAGTTGGTATGTATTCTCCAAAGCTACTAGATCTGTTAGTTGGTATGTATTCTCCAAAGCTACCAGATCTGTTAGTTGGTATGTATTCTCCAAAGCTACCAGATCTGTTAGTTGGTATGTATTTTCCAAAGCTACCAGATCTGTTAGTTGGTATGTATTCTCCAAAGCTACCAGATCTGTTAGTTGGTATGTATTCTCCAAAGCTACCAGATCTGTTAGTTGGTATGTATTCTCCAAAGCTACCAGATCTGTTAGTTGGTATGTATTCTCCAAAGCTACCAGATCTGTTAGTTGGTATGTATTCTCCAAAGCTACCAGATCTGTTAGTTGGTATGTATTCTCCAAAGCTACCAGATCTGTTAGTTGGTATGTATTCTCCAAAGCTACCAGATCTGTTAGTTGGTATGTATTTCTCTAAGGCCTTTTTCTCTAAGAAAAGGAATTACTTATAAAACATGTATATGTAGGATTGTTCAATAATAACGTGTAATATGTATGCATTTAGGTACTAAAGATTGAAAAAAAATGTAATTTACATAGCCTGATATTTCATTCAATCTCTGTGTCTCTCTCTCTCTTCGTGTGTGTTGACAAGGATCTGTAGCGTCAGGGGGGAGCTAATGACCCCTGTCACCCCCCAACATGTGGTTGTGTTGTAATGACCTGTTACCCCCCAACATGTGGTTGTGTTATAATGACCTGTTACCCCCCAACATGTGGTTGTGTTATAATGACCTGTCACCCCCCAACATGTGGTTGTGTTGTAATGACCTGTCACCCCCCAACATGTGGTTGTGTTGTAATGACCTGTCACCCCCCAACATGTGGTTGTGTTATAATGACCTGTTACCCCCCAACATGTGGTTGTGTGTTGGGAGGTCGTTCGGTTACAAACAGAGAAACATGCTGATAACATTATTTTCTAAGAAAGGAATTAAAGAATATGTAAACATTTAAAGGATATAAATGGCATATATGTATTAACATTTCAGGGTTATAATAAAGGGTTTTAAAAAATGAAAGTGTATTTATCTTCAATGAATGACCCTTTAAAATCATTCATTTACTAAACTAAGTAATTCACAGAAAGGCATACAAAGAAATGGTAGAGGAATGTGCCCTAGTGGGCTAAACCGGCATGACGGCTTGTTAACCTCTATGGCTTCACGGCTGGATAAAAAACGTACCCGATTTAATCTGGTTACCACTCCTACCCAGTAACTAGAATATGCATATACTTATTACATATGGATAGAAAACACCCTAAATTTTCTAAAACTGTTTGAATGGTGTCTGTGAGTATAACAGAACTCAAATGGCAGGTCAAAACCTGAGAGATTCCTTTACAGGAAGTGGCCTGTCTGACCATTTCTTGAACTTCTTTGCCATCTCTATCTATTACAAAGGATCTCTGCTCTAACGTGACACTTCCTACGTCTTCCATAGGCTCTCAGAGCCCGGGAAAAACCTGAATGTCGTCATTCCAGCCCCAGGCTGAAACACATTTATCGCCTTTCTCAAGTGGCCGATCAAGGGACTGTGGGCTTAGGCGCGTGCACCGGCCGCCCCCGTCTTTGTGATTTTTCCTCTGTTTGCCGAAAAGGAGATTCCCGGTTGGAATATTATCGCTTTTTTACGAGATGAATTGCATAAAAATTGATTTTAAACAGCGGTTGACATGCTTAGAAGTACGGTAATGGAATATTTAGACATTTTTTGTCACGAATTGCGCCATGCGCACGACCCTGATTTACCATTTCGGATAGTTTCTGGAACGCACGAACAAAACGCCGCTATTCGGATATAACGATGGATTATTTGGGACCAAACCAACATTTGTTATTGAAGTAGCAGTCCTGGGAGTGCATTCTGACGAAGACAACAAAGGTAATAACATTTTTCTTATAGTAAATCTGACTTTGGTGAGTGCTAAACTTGCCGGGTGTCTAAATAGCTAGCCCTGTGATGGCTGGGCTATGTACTTAGAATATTGCAAAATGTGCTTTCACCAAAAAGCTATTTTAAAATCGGACATATCGAGTGCATAGAGGAGTTCTGTATCTATAATTCTTAAAATAATTGTTATGCTTTGTGTGAACGTTTATCGTGAGTAATTTAGTAAATTGTTAGTAAATTCCCCGGAAGTTTGCGGGGGGTATGCTAGTTCTGAACGTCACATGCTAATGTAAAAAGCTGTTTTTTGATATAAATATGAACTTGATTGAACAAAACATGCATGTATTGTATAACATAATGTCCTAGGTGTGTCATCTGATGAAGATCATCAAAGGTTAGTGCTGCATTTAGCTGTCTTCTGGGTTTATGTGACATTATATGCTAGCTTGAAAAATGGGTGTCTGATTATTTCTGGCTGGGTACTCTGCTGACATAATGTAATGTTTTGCTTTCGCTGTAAAGCCTTTTTAAATCGGACAGTGTGGTTAGATAAAGGAGAGTCTTGTCTTTAAAATGCTGTGAAATAGTCATATGTTTGAAAAATTGAAGTTTTTGTATTTTTGAGGAATTTGTAATTCGCGCCACGCCTATCATTGGATATTGGAGCAGGTGTTCCGCTAGCGGAACGTCTAGATGTAAGAGGTTAAAGATACACTTCTCGTTAATCCAACCACATTGTCCGATTTCAAAACGGCTTTACGGCGAAAGCATAGTATTAGATTATGTAGATTAGAGTATTAGTTCGTTAAGGAAGGCTTGCTCATTAAAGTTTTTTAGCAAGCGTCTATCCAGACAGGTTGTTTCACTGAGCAGCCATTACGAACACAGGCTGTAAAACAATGATCACTAAGGTCATTACAGAAAACACCAGGCTGATACCTATCAGGATTATTTATGAGGATAACATCGAGGAGAGTAGCCTTTTCTGGGTGTTTGGAGTCATACCTTGTGGGATTGGTGATAATCTGAGAAAGATTTAGGGAGTCCTATTGCTTTCGGACTTGGTCAGGTGGTTTAAGCATATCCCAGTTTAGGTTACCAAATTTAGACTTGGTGTAAGGGACCAGGAGAGAGCTTAGGACAGGTAGGGTACAGGCCGGTGCTGATGGAGGACGATAACACCCAGCAACAGTCAACAAAGAGCTATTGGAAAGTTTAATTCTTAAAACCAGCAAATCACATTTTTTGGGGACAGACTTGGTGGAGACAACTGAGCACTGAAGGTGATCCTTGGTAAATATTGCCACTCCCCCACCTTTGGAAGATCTGTCTTGCTGAAAAAGGTTATAACCAGAAAGGTTAACATCAGTGTTGAAAACACTCTTTCTTAAACACATCTCAGTAATGACCAACACATCTGGATTGGAGCTGTGAACCCACACTTTCAATTGATCCATTTTAGGTAATAAGTTTCTAGTGTTAACCTGTTGGGTCTAGGGGGCAGCATTTGCACGTCTGGATAAAAAAAATGTACCCGATTTAATCTGGTTACTAATCCTACCCAGTAACTAGAATATGCATATACTTATTATATATGGATAGAAAACACTCTAAAGTTTCCAAAACTGTTTGAATGGTGTCTGTGAGTATAACAGAACTCATTTGGCAGGCAAAACCCTGAGACATTTTCTGACAGGAAGTGGATACCTGATGTGTTGTATTGACTTTAAACCTATCCCATTGAAAAACACAGGGGTTTAGGAATATTTTGGCACTTCCTATTGCTTCCACTAGATGTCACCAGCCTTTACAAAGTGTTTTGAGTCTTCTGGAGGGAGATCTGACCGAACAAGAGCCATGGAACGGTGATGTCCCATTAGACACCTGGCGCGCTACTTCATGTTGGGTACCCTCGTTCCAATACGTTATAAAAGGCTATGCATTCGTCCACCTTGAATATTATTCATGTTCTGGTTAAAAAAGGCCCTAATGATTTATGCTATACAACGTTTGACATGTTTGAACGAACGGAAATATATTTTTTCCCCTCGTTCATGACGAGAAGTCCGGCTGGCTTACATCATGTGCTAACGAGACGGAGATTTTTGGACATAAATGATGAGCTTTTTTGAACAAAACTACATTCGTTATGGACCTGTGATACCTGGAAGTGACATCTGATGAAGAGAATCAAAGGTAATGGATTATTTACATAGTATTTTCGATTTTAGATCTCCCCAACATGACGTCTAGTCTGTATCGCAACGCGTATTTTTCTGGGCACAGTGCTCAGATTATTGCAAAGTGTGATTTCCCAGTAAGGTTATTTTTAAATCTGGCAAGTTGATTGCGTTCAAAAGATGTAAATCTATAATTCTTTAAATGACAATATAATATTTTACCAATGTTTTCTAATTTTAATTATTTAATTTGTGACGCTGACTTGACTGCCGGTTATTGGAGGGAAACGATTTCCTCAACATCAATGCCATAGTAAAACGCTGTTTTTGTATATAAATATGAACTTGATAGAACTAAAAATGCATGCATTGTCTAACATAATGTCCTAGGAGTGTCATCTGATGGAGATTGTAAAAGGTTAGTGTATCATTTTAGCTGGTTTTATGGTTTTGGTGACCCTGTCTTTGACTTGACAAAACATTACACACAACTCTTGTAAATGTACTGTCCTAACATACTCTAAATTTATGCTTTCGCCGTAAAACCTTTTTGAAATCGTAAAACGTGGTTAGATTAAGGAGATGTTTATCTTTCAAATGGTGTAACATAGTTGTATTTTTGAAAAATTTGAATTTTGACATTTATTTGGATTCAAATTTGCCGCTCTTGAAATGCACCTGCTGTTGATGGAGTGCACCACAGGTGGCACGCTAGCGTCCCACCTAGCCCCAAGAGGTTAATGTGCAGAAAACCCAGGCTTTTACGAGAGCAGAAATCAATGCAGCAGATATCAGAGCACAAGTCAGAATTGGGTCTAGCAACAGTAGGTGGGCCAGGGTGCACATTTCCAGATATCATCAACAGTAATACAATCAAGGCACGGCAGAGGACAGGGAGAGCTCTGCAGTGCTGATTTATGACATCTGAATGTGCACCAGATGGCAACAAGATCATATTGTACAGCAATTTCATCAGGTAACATGAATACAAAGCTGGTCAGAGGTGGTTAGAATAGGATGGGAGGCCAAAAGTCTGTGTAACCAATAGAGAGTCAGAGTCCCGAGTGTGGGAACAAACATAGTCTGTCCCACGGTTGGGTAAAGACAGTTTGTTGTCAACAAAGTATGCAGGAGTCATGAGGCAAATAGCAAAATGCATAAGATTTTTTTAAAATATTTAACGCTTGGTGATTGTTGGGGCACGTTTGGCAGGAGCTTCAGTGATGAAGACTGCTGAACTTGCTGATGTTTCACAATATGCCACGGCCGTCTCAGTCACCAGGTCTCAACACAATTGAACACCACCATCAACAAAACACCAAATGATGTAATTTCTTGTGGAAGAATGGTTTCACATCCCTCCAATAGACTTCCAGACAGTTGTAGAATGTTTGTCAAGGCACATTGTAAGAGCTGTAAAGAGAGAGGGACTCGGAGAGAGAACAGGCAGAACCTGATATGTAAATGAGCAGAGCAAACGAAAGTAACTTTCTACAACCTAATGATCATTCAGACTCTGTTTCTATTGAGGGATAAAAGGTAAGACGACGATCGTGTATTAATATAGTTGATGATATTGTTATGTGTATTCATATAGTTGATGATATTGTTGTGTGTATTAATATAGTTGATGATATTGTTATGTGTATTCATATAGTTGATGATATTGTTGTGTGTATTAATATAGTTGATGATATTGTTATGTGTATTCATATAGTTGGTGATATTGTTATGTGTATTCATATAGTTGATGATATTGTTATGTGTATTCATATAGTTGATGATATTGTAATGTGTATTAATATAGTTGATGATATTGTAATGTGTATTCATATACTTGATGATATTGTTATTTGTATTGTGAGCAGACCAAGTACCTTAAGGTTGCTCTAAAGCGGAAAGGTGGAATAAACGAGTCAGGAAAAAAAAAGTTATCTATTGAGGTATTTCTTTCTTCTTAATCACTCCAACACAATCAAGGATTATCTCCCATGGAAAACAAACATCTTCTTCTTCACAAGAACAAGGTACATAACGAGAGTATCTTTAAACTGTGACACAAATCACAGGTGTGTCACCGCCTTAACGATCCGTCCGTGGAGAGCTCCCTTCGGGTGGTGGCCATTCCCCAGAGGTAGTTTGTTCCCTTCGTCTCCCTGTCGAAAGGTAGGTCCCTTGGAGAAGAAACACTTTTTTTTCTTCTCCCCTCTCTTTTGTAGGGGAAAGAGAATAGCTCATTAGTACCATCAGCTGTGCTTAATTTCCTCTGATCACCTTGACTCACATGCCAGGCTGGGCTACTGTCCATGGGAGCAGCCTGCCCTCTGGTGGTCCTTCCACAGTAATCAAATAGTTTTTTATTTTACCTTTATTTAACTAGGCAAGTCAGCTAAGAACAAATTCTTATTTTCAATGACGGCCTAGGAACAGTGGGTTAACTGCCTGTTCAGGGGCAGAATGAAATATTTGTACATGGTCAGCTCAGGGATTTGAACTTGCAACCTTTAAATTGCTAGTCCTACACTCTAACTACTAGGCTTCCCTGCCGCCCCAAACTGTTGATGATATTGTTATGTGTATTCATATAGTTGATGATATTGTTATGTGTATTCATATAGTTGATGATATTGTTATTTGTATGAAAGACTTCAGGACAAATAGTTGGAAGGACCCCCGTGGAGAAGCCAGTACCAAGTTCTTCTGACCACCCCCACTTTGGTAAAGGTTGCTGAGAGAGAATCCTGGACACACCTGTCACACTGCAGACGAGTTCCTGATCCAGAAGAAGATGGGGCCTCACCAGTTCCTGATCCAGAAGAAGATGGGGCTTAACCAGTTCCGGTGGTGCAGTGTGGCCCTCATCTGCGTTAGCACAGGAATGCTAATAAGAACAGTAGGTTGTCCTCTTGTGGGAAAACTGACAGATGGTGAGATAAGCCCCGAGCCAAAGGGGCCAATGCAGGCCCAGAGTAGTGGCCCAGAAGTAAATGGTAATGACAGAATGAGTCCTGAGTCAAAGGGGCTATCACTGGCCCAAAGTAGTGGCCCAGAAGTAGATGGTAATGACAGAAGGAGTCCTGAGCCAAAGGAACCAACGCAGGCCTGTAGTAGTGGCCCAGAAGTAGATGGTAATGACAGAAGGAGTCCTGAGCCAAAGGAACCAACGCAGGCCTGTAGTAGTGGCCCAGAAGTAGATGGTAATGACAGAAGGAGTCCTGAGCCAAAGGAACCAATGCAGACCTGTAGTAATGGACTAGAAGTAGATGGTCATCGTAGAAGGACAGCCCTGCTGGGACCTCACCAACATGAGGACAATTTGTTCTTATCTAGAGCAGAAATGGTTGCCAACAAGACATCCAAAGAAAATGACTGTTGGGTGTGTGGGATGGGTCCGGTTAAGGTAGGGGCAGGCTTGACACTTATGGGAGTCCCAATATGGGTAAACTTTACTATAGCATTGGCAGGAAAAATACCTTTTAATACTATGACCAACAATGTTAAGGTATATAATCAACCCAATATATCCTATTACCTGAGGCCTGGTAATGTCTCAATCTTGCCCATTTCAGTGGCTGGGGTGATGACTGCCCCTTGGTGTATTAGAGGATATGGAGATCATCATTTGGGTGAATTGAAATGTAATTGTACTATGAATCTTAATGGATCAAATGCTTGCGATTTAACAGTAATACAGGAGAATGGTCAGGCAGATAAGGAACCATTTAAAATGTGGGTTGACAGACATAGTACAACTCTGAGAGGAGCCCCAAATGGCACCTATTGGCTGTGTGGTAAGATGGCTTACTATAGCCTGCCCTCGAACTGGGGAGGTACTTGTACTGTTGGGTTTGTGGTAACAGCTATGAGAACCGTTCCAAATAATGAGAGGGATCTGATGGCTCTGTTTAAACACTACAAACTTCCTGGAATGAGGAGAGATAAGAGGTCTCTAGCTGACGTCACTCACGCTCAGGCACCTGCCTCCAGGTTCTTTGGTGTGTTTTTCTCTGGGTATGGAGTTGTATGTGCCCTAGACCAAATTCATGACATCTCTAGACACAGAGAGAAAATTGGCAATGCTAGTAGAAATGCCCTGGAACAATTGAATAGGGAACTAAAAGAATTGCTTAAGTTATCTCTGCAAAACAGAGAGGCTCTTGACTATCTTCTGGCAGGTCAAGGGGGCTCTTGTGCAATCATTGGCAATGAATGTTGTATTTTTGTTCTCCCAGATCACTCTCCTAATGTGACTGATCTCGCCACTGCTGCTAAGAAAAATCCCCCAAAACCAGAGTGGATGCTTGCAACTTGGTTGGAATCCCTGTTTGGAAGTTGGGGTTGCAGCGGTGGCTGGGCAGCAGCGTGCATTTTTTGCTTAGTTTGCCTGATTATTATTAACTATATATTATTGTTATTATTATAAGGCTATCTGTGCCTCCTAATAGTAAAGGCTAATAAGATCTCAGCAGCTGTCATGTTTAATGCTCCTTTCAGAGGACGATTGGACTGATGAGCTGCAGACTCTGGATGAGCTTCCATTTCCCCCTGTAGAGAAGGATGATGAGTAATGATTGAAGCTTGTTTTCGTTTAACAAGGTTAGAAGGTAAATTCATTGAAAAGACAGCACCAATTTTATGAAGGGGTGTCCACCTTGTAGTGTACCGTGGTTCGTCCTTTAAAAGACAGCTTGTATGGTGCCGCAGAATTCTATGGCACGTTATTTAAGTGTCAGCCACTTTTACCATTAACCTGTTGTGGACAGACGTTCCGCCAGGGGAACCCCGTTCCGCCAGGGGAACCCCTAGCCAACAGCCAATGGAACAGCAGGGCGTGATATTCAAAACATAAAAAAATCTAATAATAAACATTTCTCAAACATAAAACTATTTTACACCATTTGAAAGATAAACCTCTCCTGAATCCAACCACGTTGTCCGATTTCAAAAAGGCTTTACAGCGAAAGCAAAACATTAGATTATGTTAGGATACCACCACAGCAAAAAAACAACAACACAGCCATTTTCTTAGCAAGGACAGACATTTTCAAAGCAAGGGTCGCCGTCCAAAAGCACAAAACCAGCTAAAATGATGCACTAACCTTTGACGATCTTCATCAGATGACACTCCTAGGACATTATGTTAGACAATACATGCAATTTTTGTTCCATCAAGTTCATATTTATATCCAAAAAACCCATTTTACATTGGTGCGTGACGTTCAGAAAATGTATTCACCCCAAAATATCCGGTGTATGGGCACCATAATTTACAGAAATACTCATCATAAACATTGACAAAATATATAACAATTAATTAAAACCTCTTACATCTAGACGTTCCGCTAGCGGAACACCTGCTCCAATATCCAATGATAGGCGTGGCGCGAATGACAAATTCCTCAAAAATACAAAAACTTCAATTTTTCAAACATATGACTATTTCACAGCATTTTAAAGACAAGACTCTCCTTTATCTAACCACACTGTCTGATTTCAAAAAGGCTTTACAGCGAAAGCAAAACATTAGATTATGTCAGCAGAGTACCAAGCCAGAAATAATCAGACACCCATTTTTCAAGCTAGCATATAATGTCACAAAAACCCAGAAGACAGCTAAATGCAGCACTAACCTTTGATGATCTTCATCAGATGACACACCTAGGACATTATGTTATACAATACATGCATGTTTTGTTCAATCAAGTTCATATTTATATCAAAAAACAGCTTTTTACATTAGCATGTGACGTTCAGAACTAGCATACCCCCCGCAAACTTCCGGGGAATTTGCTAACAATTTACTAAATTACTCACGATAAACGTTCACAAAAAGCATAACAATTATTTTAAGAATTATAGATACAGAACTCCTCTATGCACTCGATATGTCCGATTTTAAAATAGCTTTTTGGTGAAAGCACATTTTGCAATATTCTAAGTACATAGCCCAGCCATCACGGGCTAGCTATTTAGACACCCGGCAAGTTTAGCCTTCACCAAAATCAGATTTACTATAAGAAAAATGTTATTATCTTTCCTGTTCTTCGTCAGAATGCACTCCCAGGACTTCTACTTCAATAACAAATGTTGGTTTGGTCCCAAATAATCCATCGTTATATCCAAACAGCGGCTTTTTGTTTGTGCGTTCTAGACACTATCCGAAATGGTAAATCAGGGTCGTGCGCATGGCGCATTTCGTGACAAAAAATGTCTAAATATTCCATTACCGTACTTCAAAGCATGTCAACCGCTGTTTAAAATCAATTTTTATGCAATTTATCTCGTAAAAAAGCGATAATATTCCGACCGGGAATCTGCGTTTCGGTAAATAGAGGGAAAAACAGAAAGACGGGGGCGGCCAGTGCACGAGCCTAAGCCCTTTGTCCTCTGATAGACCACTTAGCAAAAGCGCTCGTGTGTTTCAGCCAGGGCTTTGAATTACGTCATTCAGCTTTTTCCCGGGCTCTGAGAGCCCATTGGAGCCGTAGGAAGTGTCACGTAACAGCAGAGATCCTTTGTAATGGATAGAGATGAGAAAGAAGGCCAAGAAATGGTCAGACAGGCCACTTCCTGTAAAGGAATCTCTCAGGTTTTTGCCTGCCATATGAGTTCTGTTATACTCACAGACACCATTCAAACAGTTTTAGAAACTTTAGGGTGTTTTCTATCCATATCTAATAAGTATATGCATATTCTAGTTACTGGGTAGGAGTGGTAACCAGATTAAATCGGGTATGTTTTTTATCCGGCGGTGTAAATACTGCCACCTAGCCCTAACAGGTTAAACAAAAGAGTTGGTTCAGAGATTAGTATTATACAATTGGAATGCTAATCCTTTGCACATGAACGCTCACTCATTCGGGAACAATTGCAATCAATATATATATTTACGCTCAGGGTGTCGTCGGGATGTTGAAAAGTTCTGTTCTGTTGGAGAGTTCTTGTCCTCGCGTTCTCTCTCTCTCTCTCTCTCGGTTAGACTGGATCTTTCAAAGTGACATTCATTAATGTCGTTATAGAAGAGATGTTTCGGCGGTCTTCGCGTTCAATGATACCGAATTCCTAGCTGCAGACTAGTAATTAATATCAAAGACTTGTTCTTATTCTGTCGGTAGTCTAATAGTTTAAGCATGTGGTATGGTTAAAGTTCAGTAGAGGAATGCATGGTCAAACCTTGGCCCTCTTGTTATGGAGGTAAGCTGGTCTGGCGAAATAAACCCTGGGTGGGGGTTCATATACTGAACGTAGAAAAGGCTGTCACATGACGCCTTGTCCTGTCTGTGTCCCTGGGGGCGTGCCGATGACTTGGTAAAACTTTAAACAGAAAATACAATTCTCTCACATTAATATCTTACAAGCATCCCAACATATTCCAAATAGCTTTATCCTTATTCATTAATTTTATACAACCATTCGATGTAAGTCTCATCGCTGAGGCTAGTATATAAACCTTATTATGGTAATATGGCCGTATTGTCTCTCATGAGTTTCACAAAATTGTACCAAACGGACCAGTTCGTAGCTGGAGTCTTCACCGATCTTTTATACCTTCTCCAGAACATAAATGTCGTTCGGTTCCCCCGTCCTGTGAGGTGGAAGAATTACTTTGTCTCTCTATGAAACCACTCTGTCTCAAAACTGTGGCCATGAGGCAGGACATTCCCTTTGGAATTTACGACCGCCTTCTGACCACAGCAGCCTGGGTGTAGGAGACAGAGGGAGATGGTGCAGAAGTAGGGGGATGGTGCAGGGGGAGGGGGTCAACTGTGCTCGCTGTACCCAAAGAGGGCAACGTCATGACATATGCATATCCTACCTTCTGAGTCTGAGTAGGAGGCAGTTTAATTTGGGTACGTTTTTCATCCGGCCGTGAAAATACTGCCCCCTATAGTGAAGAGGTTAATGCTAGTTTGTGCTAGTTTGACCACCAGATGGTATCTTTGAGAATCATTCGATAGCCTTCAATAGTGGCTGTACTAGAGAATTTAAAACCTTTTTTTGTAAGAACATACTACCTTCAGGCTCTGATCAGGCCCTACACCCAAGCGAGGGCACTGCGTTCATCCACCTCTGGCCTGCTGGCCCCCCTACTTCTGCGGAAGCACAGTTCCCGCTCAGCCCAGTCAAAACTGTTCGCTGCTCTGGCACCCCAATGGTGGAACAAGCTCCCTCACGACGCCAGGACAGCGGAGTCAATCACCACCTTCCGGAGACACCTGAAACCCCACCTCTTTAAGGAATACCTAGGATAGGATAAAGTAATCCTTCTAACCCCCCCCCCTAAAAAGATTTAGATGTTCTATTGTAAAGTGGTTGTTCCACTGATATCATAAGGTGAATGCACCAATTTGTAAGTCGCTCTGGATAAGAGCGTCTGCTAAATGACTTAAATGTAAATGTAAATGATCCAAAGCCATGAATGAGGTGCCGGGGCTATATAACTGTCCCATCATCTTGATAATATATACAATATTTTGGAGATGATTTCGTTTTCAAAAAAAGAATATCATGGAATATAATTGAACATTTTCGTTTCTCCATCCTTGTCTCAGAGCAGAGCGAAACGGTGCTGAAATAGTCATCCACATTGGGTAGGCTATATATAACGATAATCTGGAGATATTTAGTTCTCAATAAAACTAAAGTAAGCGATTGTAATCTGAACGAAGGATAAAATAATATTTATAAACGGCAAAATATTTATTGATGTTTTTAGAGGGAGAGAAGAACATCCCGGCCAGCCAAAACCTCCCCTGACACAGATGATGCTTGATACAGCCAACCTAACTAATAAATACATTTGACGATAGAATTCTCCCCCTGCCCTCCTTCTAGGCAAGTCTATTGTTCTGCTAATAGCCCTGCTAATAGACAAGTCTATTGTTCTGCTGATAGCCCTGCTAATAGACAAGCCTATTGTTCTGCTAATAGCCCTGCTAATAGACAAGTCTATTGTTCTGCTAATAGCCCTGCTAATAGACACTTCTATTGTTCTGCTAATAGACAAGCCTATTGTTCTGCTAATAGCCCTGCTAATAGACAAGCCTATTGTTCTGCTAATAGCCCTGCTAATAGACAAGTATATTGTTCTGCTAATAGCCCTGCTAATAGACAAGTGTATTGTTCTGCTAATAGCCCTGCTAATAGACAAGTCTAGTGTTCTGCTAATAGCCCTGCTAATAGACAAGTCTATTGTTCTGCTAATAGCCCTGCTAATAGACTAGTCTATTGTTCTGCTAATAGCCCTGCTAATAGACAAGGCTATTGTTCTGCTAATAGCCCTGCTAATAGACAAGTATATTGTTCTGCTAATAGCCCTGCTAATAGACAAGCCTATTGTTCTGCTAATAGCCCTGCTAATAGACAAGTCTATTGTTCTGCTAATAGCCCTGCTAATAGACATGTCTATTGTTCTGCTAATAGCCCTGCTAATAGACACTTATATTGTTCTGCTAATAGACAAGCCTATTGTTCTGCTAATAGCCCTGCTAATAGACAAGCCTAGTGTTCTGCTAATAGCCCTGCTAATAGACAAGTCTATTGTTCTGCTAATAGCCCTGCTAATAGGCAAGTCTATTGTTCTGGTAATAGCCCTTCTAATAGCCATAATGGAACTGTACTAGTATTTTCCAGTAAGCAACAATTTGTTTACCTTCATTAGACAACTTTATTCCAATATTTCTGTAATCGATATTTATTCCCATATTAATTCATTATGGATCCATAACTAAATAAACATCTGCATTTTGAAAGAGAATTTTTATCATTATTTTATTAAGGAAAGCATAAAGATGCTGATGAAGAAATACAGTACTGTACAGCTTTATATGACATTTTGCGGTTGCATGAGGTCACCCACACACACTGTAAACATTTGGATAATAAAGCATTTAAAGCATTTTCATGATAGAAGCTGCCTGCATTTGTTTATTAGGCTACTGTCTGACAAGTAAACATAGTCTACAGTACATACTGTAGTAAACACAGCCTACAGTACATACTGTAGTAAACACAGCCAACAGTACATACTGTAGTAAACACAGTCTACAGTACATACTGTAGTAAACACAGCCTATAGTACATACTGTAGTAAACATGCCAATACCGCCTGTCTCTGGACCAATGCATCAGCTGTCACCTCTATTTCCAGAGAGACTATTCAAGCCATCGATTCACTGATGAATGAAGATGATGAGCGATCGGTCATCTGTAATATGCTGGCTTCATGGCACATCAACATCACTCTAATCACAGTCAGAAGACAGTTGAAGAAACTGGAGTGGACTTATGGTAAGGCTCAGTAAGACATGGTCCATGTAAACAGTGGGGGGAAAAAGTATTTGATCCCCTGCTGATTTTGTACGTTTGTCCACTGATAAAGAAAGGATCAGTCTATAATTTTAATGGTAGGTTTATTTGAACAGTGAGAGACATAATAACAACAAAAAGATCCAGAAAAACTCATGTCAGAAATGTTATAAATTGGTTTGCATATTAATGAGGGAAATAAGTATTTGACCCCCTCTCAATCAGAAGATTTCTGGCTCCCAGGTGTCTTTTATACAGGTAACAAGCTGAGATTAGGAGCACACTCTTAAAGGGAGTGCTGCTAACCGCAGCTTGTTACCTGTAAAAAAGACACCTGTCCACAGAAGCAATCAATCAATCAGATTCCAAACTCTCCACCATGGCCAAGACCAAAGAGCTCTCCAAGAATGTCAGGGACAAGATTGTAGACCTACACAAGGCTGGAATGGGCTACAAGACCATCGCCAAGCAGCTTGGTGAGAAGGTGACAACATTTGGTGCGATTATTCGCAAATGGAAGAAACACAAAAGAACTGTCAATATCCCTCAGCCTGGGGCTCCATGCAAGATCTCACCTCGTGGGGTTGCAATGATCATGAGAACGGTGAGGAATCAGCCCAGAACTACACAGGAGGATCTTGTCAATGATCTCAAGGCAGCTGGGACCATAGTCACCAAGAAAACAATTGGTAACACACTACGCCGTGAAGGACTGAAATCCTGCAGCGCCCGCAAGGTCCCCCTGCTCAAGAATACATATACATGCCCGTCTGAAGTTTGCCAATGAACATCTGAATGATTCAGAGGACAACTGGTGAAAGTGTTGTGGTCAGATGAGACCAAAAAGGAGCTCTTTGGCATCAACTCAACTCGCCGTGTTTGGAGGAGGAGGAATGCTGCCTATGACCCCAAGAACACCATCACCACCGTCAAACATGGACGTGGAAACATTATGCTTTGGGGGTGTTTTTCTGCTAAGGGGACAGGACAACTTCACCGCATCAAAGGGACGATGGACGGGGCCATGTACCGTCAAATCTTGGGTGAGAGCATCCTTCCCTCAGCCAGGGCATTGAAAATGGGTCGTGGATGGGTATTCCAGCATGACAATGACCAAAAACACACGGCCAAGGCAACAAAGGAGTGGCTCAAGAAGAAGCACATTAAGGTCCTGGAGTGGCCTAGCCAGTCTCCAGACCTTAATCCCATAGAAAATCTGTGGAGGGAGCTGAAGGTTCGAGTTGCCAAACGTCAGCCTCGAAACCTTAATGACTTGGAGAAGATCTGCAAAGAGGAGTGGGACAAAATCCCTCCTGAGATGTGTACAGACCTGGTGGCCAACTACAAGAAACGTCTGACCTCTGTGATTGCCAACAAGGGTTTTGCCACCAAGTACTAAGTCATGTTTTGCAGAGGGGTCAAATACTTATTTCCCTCATTAAAATGCAAATCATTTAATAACATTTTTGACATGCGTTTTTCTGGATTTTTTTGTTGTTTCTGGACTTTTTTGTTGTCTCTCACTGTTCATTTCTTTGTAAGTGGGCAAACGTACAAAATCAGCAGGGGTCAAATACTTTTTTCCCCCACTGTATATATATATTACCTGCAGACTCCCAATCCAAAGGTTGTGTGTTCAATTCCTGCGCTAGAAAGGTTTATGTTGTATTAAAGCTTTTCCAAACCTTAACGCTAATCTTAACTATTCAGAATCAATGGCTGAATTTAAGTTTTAGTTTCACGTTTGCCGAGTTTGACTGACAGCTAAAATATGGCAACACGTGGTGTAATTAAAACTTCAAGCCATGGTGTAATTCTGCTACTGCAGTTACATCACGGGTGTGTGTTTTATTTCAGGACTGGATTGTTATTGTTACAACTATTTATAAGGAAAACACAGACACATTTTATATGTGCAAATCATGTAGGAAAACAATGAAAGCATAATGTTTTGTTGTTGCCATATAAAACTCGGTACAGTCCAAGGACAATTGTAGAGGGTCAAACCAAATGTGGTAAAGTGGAGGGGGATTTTTTAACAGGGTTTGATCCTCTGACACTGTTTAAAACACTCCTCCACCACACGGGCCACAAGACCACCCTTGGCCTCAATCACCACCCCGGTCCTCAATCTCTTAGCAAGCCGCCAGCCTACTAGATGGTAATAGCCACTCACGTTGCCCCTACTAGATGGTAATAGCCACTCACGTTGCCCCTACTAGATGGTAATAGCCACTCACGTTGCCCCTACTAGATGGTAATAGCCACTCACGTTGCCCCTAGTGGACGGTGTAGCTTCCACATTTCACCAGGTCCATAACTAATCTGGTACCTGCTGAATATGCAACAATAAGATTTAACAGTGATATGCTCTAGGACGCTCTGACCAAATGAACACACGTCGGTAAGCCTTTCCCCACTGCAGACACGTTACAAAGGACCATGGAATACAGGATGGAGTAAAGGACCATGGAATACAGGATGGAGTAAAGGACCATGGAGTAAAGGATGGAGTAAAGGACCATGGAGTAAAGGACTATGGAATAAAGGACCATGGAATAAAGGATGGAGTAAAGGACCATGGAATAAAGGATGGAGTAAAGGACCATGGAATACAGGATGGAGTAAAGGACCATGGAATAAAGGATGGAGTAAAGGACCATGGAATAAAGGATGGAGTAAAGGACCATGGAATAAAGGATGGAGCAAAGGACCATGGAATAAAGGATGGAGTAAAGGACCATGGAATAAAGGATGGAGTAAAGGACCATGGAATAAAGGATGGAGTAAAGGACCATGGAATAAAGGATGGAGCAAAGGACCATGGAATAAAGGATGGAGTAAAGGACCATGGAATAAAGGATGGAGTAAAGGACCATGGAATAAAGGATGGAGCAAAGGACCATGGAATAAAGGATGGAGTAAAGGACCATGGAATAAAGGATGGAGTAAAGGACCATGGAATAAAGGATGGAGTAAAGGACCATGGAATAAAGGATGGAGTAAAGGACCATGGAATAAAGGATGGAGCAAAGGACCATGGAATAAAGGATGGAGTAAAGGACCATGGAATAAAGGAGGGAGTAAAGGACCATGGAGTAAAGGATGGAGTAAAGGACCATGGAATAAAGGATGGAGTAAAGGACCATGGAATAAAGGATGGAGTAAAGGACCATGGAATAAAGGATGGAGCAAAGGACCATGGAATAAAGGATGGAGCAAAGGACCATGGAATAAAGGATGGAGTAAAGGACCATGGAATAAAGGATGGAGTAAAGGACCATGGAATAAAGGATGGAGCAAAGGACCATGGAATACAGGATGGAGTAAAGGACCATGGAATAAAGGATGGAGTAAAGGACCATGGAATAAAGGATGGAGCAAAGGATGGAGTAAAGGACCATGGAATAAAATATGTGAACACATGGATTATGTAGAAGCACTGAACCTCACGGGTTAATATAATATCTGATGTTACTGAGATATACATAAAGAGATTCAGGTGTGTGTGTGCTTTGATATTCTTACCCTATAGGGTTTAGCATAGGGGCTAGGACATAACAAGTCAACAAGAACAGAAGAGAAACAATCAGATTAAGCTTCCAGTCTGGTGGTTCTGTTGTAGTGCAGAGTTCCACAGAGGGGGTCAGCACTACAACAGAACCACCAGACTGGATCAGCTGACTCCCTCTGTGGAACTCTGCACTACTACAGAACCACCAGACTGGATCAGCTGACCCCCTCTGTGGAACTCTGCACTACAACAGAACCACCAGACTGGATCAGCTGACCCCCTCTGTGGAACTCTGCACTACAATAGAACCACAGGACTGGATCAGCTGACCCCCTCTGTGGAACTCTGCACTACAACAGAACCACCAGACTGGATCAGCTGACTCCCTCTGTGGAACTCTGCACTACAACAGAACCACCAGACTGGATCAGCTGACCCCCTCTGTGGAACTCTGCACTACAACAGAACCACCAGACTGGATCAGCTGACTCCCTCTGTGGAACTCTGCACTACAACAGAACCACCAGACTGGATCAGCTGACTCCCTCTGTGGAACTCTGCACTACAACAGAACCACCAGACTGGATCAGCTGACCCCTCTGTGGAACTCTGCACTACAACAGAACCACCAGACTGGATCAGCTGACCCCCTCTGTGGAACTCTGCACTACAACAGAACCACCAGACTGGATCAGCTGACTCCCTCTGTGGAACTCTGCACTACAACAGAACCACCAGACTGGATCAGATGACCCCCTCTGTGGAACTCTGCACTACAACAGAACCACCAGACTGGATCAGCTGACCCCTCTGTGGAACTCTGCACTACAACAGAACCACCAGACTGGATCAGCTGACCCCCTCTGTGGAACTCTGCACTACTACAGAACCACCAGACTGGATCAGCTGACCCCCTCTGTGGAACTCTGCACTACTACAGAACCACCAGACTGGATCAGCTGACTCCCTCTGTGGAACTCTGCACTACAACAGAACCACCAGACTGGATCAGCTGACTCCCTCTGTGGAACTCTGCACTACAACAGAACCACCAGACTGGATCAGCTGACTCCCTCTGTGGAACTCTGCACTACAACAGAACCACCAGACTGGATCAGCTGACCCCCTCTGTGGAACTCTGCACTACAACAGAACCACCAGACTGGATCAGCTGACCCCTCTGTGGAACTCTGCACTACAACAGAACCACCAGACTGGATCAGCTGACCCCCTCTGTGGAACTCTGCACTACTACAGAACCACCAGACTGGATCAGCTGACCCCCTCTGTGGAACTCTGCACTACTACAGAACCACCAGACTGGATCAGCTGACCCCCTCTGTGGAACTCTGCACTACTACAGAACCACAGGACTGGATCAGCTGACCCCCTCTGTGGAACTCTGCACTACTACAGAACCACCAGACTGGATCAGCTGACTCCCTCTGTGGAACTCTGCACTACAACAGAACCACAGGACTGGATCAGCTGACCCCTCTGTGGAACTCTGCACTACTACAGAACCACTGGACTGGATCAGCTGACCCCCTCTGTGGAACTCTGCACTACTACAGAACCACCAGACTGGATCAGCTGACCCCTCTGTGGAACTCTGCACTACAACAGAACCACCAGACTGGATCAGCTGACCCATCTGTGGAACTCTGCACTACTACAGAACCACTGGACTGGATCAGCTGACCCCCTCTGTGGAACTCTGCACTACTACAGAACCACTGGACTGGATCAGCTGATCCCCTCTGTGGAACTCTGCACTACTACAGAACCACCAGACTGGATCAGCTGACCCCCTCTGTGGAACTCTGCACTACTACAGAACCACTGGACTGGATCAGCTGACCCCCTCTGTGGAACTCTGCACTACTACAGAACCACCAGACTGGATCAGCTGACCCCTCTGTGGAACTCTGACTACAACAGAACCACCAGACTGGATCAGCTGACCCCTCTGTGGAACTCTGACTACAACAGAACCACCAGACTGGATCAGCTGACCCCCTCCCTGTCAGAGAAGGTGATTCATCCTGAAGACATTCAGCAGCAAACAGACATGTTGTCATGGCTGTGACTTACGGAACTCAGGCTTTCCTTGTCTTTGAGACAGAATGTCTTTGGAGATCTTGAGGCAAAAACAAAGGTCAGAGTTGACAGACAGATGGTCTCTCTCATGTCACAAAGACAAAGGTCAGAGTTGACAGACTCTGACCCTAGGAACTAACTCCTAGCCCCTACCTCCTAGGAACTAACTCCTAGCCCCTACCTCCTACGAACTAACTCCTAGCCCCTACCTCTTAGGAACTAACTCCTAGCCCCTACCTCCTAGGAACTAACTCCTAGCCCCTACCTCTTAGGAACTAACTCTTAGCCCCTACCTCTTAGGAACTAACTCCTAGCCCCTACCTCTTAGGAACCAGCTCCTAGCCCCTACCTCTTAGGAACCAGCTCCTAGCCCCTACCTCTTAGAAACTAACTCTTAGCCCCTACTCCTAGGAACTAACTCTTAGCCCCTACTCCTAGGAACTAACTCTTAGCCCCTACTCCTAGGAACTAACTCCTAGCCCCTACCTCTTAGGAACCAGCTCCTAGCCCCTACCTCCTAGGAACTAAGTCCTAGCCCCTACCTCCTAGGAACTAAGTCCTAGCCCCTACCTCTTACGAACTAACTCCTAGCCCCTACCTCTTAGGAACTAACTCCTAGCCCCTACCTCCTCTCCTAGTCACTAACTCCTACCCCTTGCCTCCTAGGCACTAACTCCTAGCCCATAACTCCTAGGGAACTAACTCCTAGCCCCTACCCCTAGGTACTAACTCCTAGCCCCTACCTCCTAGGAACTAACTCCTAGCCCCTACCCCCTAGGTACTAACTCCTAGCCCCTAGGCACTAACTCCTAGCCCCCCCCCCCTCTCTCTCTCTCTCTCTCTCTCTCTATATATATATATATATATATATATATATATGTATATATGTATGTCTGCTCTCTATCTCTCTCTCTGCTCTCTCTCTCTATATATCTTCTCTCTGCTCTCTCTCTATATATCTGCTCTCTATCTATCTCTCTATCTCTATCTCTATCTATCTCTATCTCTATCTATCTCTCTGCTCTCTCTCTATATATCTGCTCTCTATCTATCTCTCTGCACTCTCTCTATATATCTGCTCTCTCCATCTCTCTCTCTGCTCTCTCTCTGCTCTCTCTCTCTCTCTCTCTCTCTCTCTCTCTATATATATATATATATATATATATATATATATATATATATATATATAGATATATATATATATCTGCTCTCTATCTGTCTCTCTGCTCTCTCTCTCTCTATTTCTGCTCTCTCCATCTCTCTCTGCTCTCTCTCTATATATATATCTGCTCTCTCCATCTCTCTCTCTGCTCTCTCTCTCTATATATATGCTCTCTATCTATCTCTCTGCTCTCTCTATATATATCTGCTCTCAATATCTGCTCTGTGGGATCAATAGCACCCAATTTATGCATCCAAAATCGCTCCTTAGTCTGTCTGTGTGTTAACAACCGCCCTTGGTTAGATTCCAACCCTGCTATTCTTAGCTGAGCTACTGGATGAGATCTATAGTGGGGTTTTGACAGACTCTTTACTTATATGATATAGATGTTAGTGGGTGTATAGTGGGGTTTTGCTAGACTCTTTATTTATATGATATAGGTGTTAGTGGGTGTATAGTGGGGTTTTGCTAGACTCTTTACTTATATGATATAGGTGTTTGGGGTTTAGACAGACTCTTTACTTATATGATATAGGTGTTTGGGGTTTAGACAGACTCTACTTATATGATATAGGTGTTTGGGGTTTTGACAGACTCTACTTATATGATATAGGTGTTTGGGGTTTGACAGACTCTACTTATATGATATAGGTGTTTGGGGTTTTGACAGACTCTACTTATATGATATAGGTGTTTGGGGTTTGACAGACTCTACTTATATGATATAGGTGTTTGGGGTTTGACAGACTCTACTTATATGATATAGGTGTTTGGGGTTTGACAGACTCTACTTATATGATATAGGTGTTTGGGGTTTTGACAGACTCTACTTATATGATATAGGTGTTTGGGGTTTTGACAGACTCTTTACTTATATGATATAGGTGTTTGGGGTTTAGACAGACTCTACTTATATGATATAGGTGTTAGTGGGTGTATAGTGGGGTTTTGACAGACTCTTTACTTATATGATATAGGTGTTAGTGGGTGTATAGTGGGGTTTAGACAGACTCTTGACTTATATGATATAGGTGTTTGGGGTTTTGACAGACTCTTTACTTATATGATATAGGTGTTTGGGGTTTTGACAGACTCTACTTATATGATATAGGTGTTTGGGGTTTAGACAGACTCTTTACTTATATGATATAGGTGTTTGGGGTTTAGACAGACTCTACTTATATGATATAGGTGTTTGGGGTTTAGACAGACTCTTTACTTATATGATATAGGTGTTTGGGGTTTAGACAGACTCTTTACTTATATGATATAGGTGTTTGGGGTTTAGACAGACTCTTTACTTATATGATATAGGTGTTAGTGGGTGTATAGTGGAGTTTAGACAGACTCTTTACTTATATGATATAGGTGTTTGGGGTTTTGACAGACTCTTTACTTATATGATATAGGTGTTAGTGGGTGTATAGTGGGGTTTAGACAGACTCTACTTATATGATATAGGTGTTTGGGGTTTAGACAGACTCTTTACTTATATGATATAGGTGTTTGGGGTTTTGACAGACTCTTTACTTATATGATATAGGTGTTAGTGGGTGTATAGTGGGGTTTTGACAGACTCTACTTATATGATATAGGTGTTTGGGGTTTAGACAGACTCTTTACTTAAATTATATAGGTGTTTGGGTCTGGCTTCCAAGGAGTTCCTGGTTTCTCCAGTATACACCTATCTACATTGTAGACATTCAATACAATATACAATGTTGGTCTTCAGTTGAAAAACCTCCCATACTGGAGCCCCTAAACCTGACAATTTGTTATGAATATATTTTACTTGTCTAAAATGTAATCCACTCCACACTGCCTTATCCCTAAATCCAGAGTGTACCAGCATATCTTTCAAATGTGTATATCACTGGTATGCTGATATTACTCTGAATTGTGGGAGAACCTCCACCTCCTCTGCTGGAAAGGACCCTTCACTACAGAGTTAAACTTCATAGAAGACTGTGAATATGTGGTGACCAATGGGATAACACTTCCCTCATTACTGGTCCCCTCATGTATAGGTTCAGTTCCAAACACAGTGCTCACCTCTGTTCTTATGGTGCAGAGGAAACATTTGAAATAACCTCTGGGCCTAAGAGCCTTAAATTATTCCTATATCCTCCTTCACATGTTTTCCTGTGTACAAATCCTGTGAAATCTGATAAGCTGTGACTTTATCAAGCCTCTGTATGTGTGTTTTGGACGAAAACATGTTTTGTGTAAGAGGGCATGAGTGTCCGTAGGTTTGAAATAAACCTTTGTTGCTAATTGCTTCATGTTATCACTACCTTCTACAGAAAATACCTCAGTGTCCAAAAATTATATTTGTTCCGGCTGAACATTATGTTTAATCGTGATTGACGGATGATGTGTACTCAAAATCTGCACAAATTCCATAAATTCTAAATACCGTAGATACAAGGGTGTAAGATTTATGCATTTTTGGAAGACTAATTTTTCCCATTCAGCCATACAAATATTGGCATATGACGGGGTGAACTTCTTCCCCATAGCTGTACCATGCATTTGAAGAAAACAATTAGATTTGAATTCAAAGTAATTTCTTGTTAGGCTGAGTTCTAGTAATTGTAATAATGCCTCATCAGTTCTATCTATGTCCAGATATCTATGATTTTATTTTTAAATTGCTCTAAGACCCAAGTTGGTGTCAATGTTGGTGTACAAACATGTCAATATTTATTGAGAAAACCAGTTTCATGAGGCACACAAATTTCTTTCAGTTTTCTCACAAATTCATAAGTGTTTTTGATGAAGCTTGGATGTTTCCGTGACAGGATTTATAAAATGATCTAAGTCCCCTATAATCTGCCTAATTTGTCTCTGGGTCTCCTGCTGCAGTGAATGAGTCAGTGGTCTAGAATGTTTTGACTCAATTGTCTTTTAGCCTCTATGAGGTACTGGGTTTTATCCAACATAACAATCTTTGATCCTTTATGCGCTGGTTTTAAAACTACGTTAGAATTCTTACTTAAGGACTTTAATGCTTTACGTTCCTGTTTTGTCTGATTATCTGTCCCTGCCACATAAAACCTAAATGTACTAAAAGAAGTGGAGTACTTTTGAATGAAGGTCTGCATCATATGAGACACTAACTGCAGCTTGGGTTCCCAGTGGGATGGACTAATAAACGGTTTGATTATCAGTATCACAATTAAAATGATCAAGTAGTTTTAATTTCCTGTGATACGTATGAAGATCCCTCCTGAGCTCCATGTGATCTACCTCAGCAGGGTGTCGGGATAAACATCAGGCGCTTCTCCAGAAGGTTCTGCTACTGTAAGTGTAAAAGTAATCCATAAGTTAAGTACATTGGAGTGTTGGGGAGTAACCCCTCTTCCCCTCTTAATAGTTTAACTGGGTTAGGGTTATGGTTGGGTTTGGTTCCACCCTTCCACAAGCGCTGTCAGGATAATGTCTCCACAGCCCCCTCCACCTCCGACTGTTCCTGAATATCTAGGAACAGAGGAACCAGCCCAGATTAGACTAGAATCCTACCGTAGACACAGGTTTTCTGTCCACAAACCTTCATTTAATAACAACTGGTTCATATGAAGAGAGTGTCTGGAATACTTGGTTACTGAAGATGTGGCATTGCTGGAAGTTCTGTGTGGGGTCCATCTATTGTTCAACCCCATTAAAATGACCATAAAGTCTATATAGAACCTTTAAGTTAAACACCTCACAGATCTGTTCATGGCAAAGCAGTTCAATGAATGATACTAATTGATTCTTAAAGAATATAACTTATAAATAATCTCGAGGAGTCACCTGTGACAGTATTCATAAAGAGTAGGAGAGCTGATCTAGGATCAGTTTAGCCTTTTAGATCATAATGCATCAGATTAAATGGAGAGGGGGGACCTGATCCTAGATCATAATGAATCAGATTACATGGAGAGGGGGGACCTGATCCTAGATCATAATGAATCAGATTACATGGAGAGGGGGGACCTGATCCTAGATCATAATGAATCAGATTACATGGAGAGGAGGGACCTGATCCTAGATCATAATGAATCAGATTACATGGAGAGGGGGGACCTGATCCTAGATCATAATGAATCAGATTACATGGAGAGGAGGGACCTGATCCTAGATCATAATCAGATTACATGGAGAGGGGGGGACCTGATCCTAGATCATAATGAATCAGATTACATGGAGAGGGGGGACCTGATCCTAGATCATAATGAATCAGATTACATGGAGAGGGGGGACCTGATCCTAGATCATAATGAATCAGATTACATGGAGGGGGGACCTGATCCTAGATCATAATGAATCAGATTACATGGAGAGGGGGGACCTGATCTTATATCATAATGAATCAGATTACATGGAGAGGGGGGGACCTGATCCTAGATCATAATGAATCAGATTACATGGAGAGGGGGACCTGATCCTAGATCATAATGAATCAGATTACATGAAGAGGGGGGTTATGAGAGAACCCCCACATCACTAGCTTCTCTTTAATCAACCTGCCATCTACCCACCTGGGGACTGAGGCTTATGAGAGAACCCCCACATCACTAGCTTCTCTTTATTCAACCTGCCATCTACCCACCTGGGGACTGAGGGTTATGAGAGAACCCCCACATCACTAGCTTCTCTTTATTCAACCTGCCATCTACCCACCTGGGGACTGAGGGTTATGAGAGAACCCCCACATCACTAGCTTCTCTTTATTCAACCTGCCATCTACCCACCTGGGGACTGAGGGTTATGAGAGAACCCCCCCACATCACAAGCTTCTATTTATTCAACCTGCCATCTACCCACCTGGGGACTGAGGGTTATGAGAGAACCCCCACATCACTAGCTTCTCTTTATTCAACCTGCCATCTACCCAGCTGGGGACTGAGGGTTATGAGGGAACCCCCACATCACTATCTTGCATGTTTTGCAGTCTTGTAAAGATAAGGAGGGGACGACTGGGAGGCAGGTTGGCATTTATTGTCATGAATCTTGTTCTGGAGGCAGGTTGGCATTTATTGTCATGAATCTTGTTCTGGAGGCAGGTTGGCATTTATTGTCATGAATCTTGCCCTGGAGGCAGGTTGGCAGTTATTGTCATGAATCTTGCCCTGGAGGCAGGTTGGCATTTATTGTCATGAATCTTGCCCTGGAGGCAGGTTGGCATTTATTGTCATGAATCTTGCCCTGGAGGCAGGTTGGCATTTATTGTCATGAATCTTGCCCTGGAGGCAGGTTGGCATTTATTGTCATGAATCTTGTTCTGGAGGCAGGTTGGCATTTATTGTCCTGAATCTTGCCCTGGAGGCAGTTCAGCAAAGTGGTCGCTAGCTGGCACAGGCACAAAGTAATACAATCAGATTTTAATCCTTACCTTAACCCTAACCACACTGTTAATCCTTCCCTTTAATTAAGACCATAAAACAACATTATTTTCCACAGCCAATTTTGATTTTGCAGCTGGCATATCTAGATGAAATCGCGCAGTTCTGCCTCCAGGTCAAGATTCATGACAAACATCAACCTGCGACTGGAGAGTTAATGTAAAATCAATTACAAAATTGTTGAGAAGCCTTTTTTTTTGACTTGGCACTCCGGTACCCCTTGCCATGTGGTAGAAGAGAGAACAGTCTATGACTGGGGACGCTGGGGTCTTTGACAATTTTTAGGGCCTTCCTTTGACACCGCCTGGTGTAGAGGTCCTGGATGGCAGGCAGCTTAGCCATAGTGATGTACTGGGCCGTACGCTTTACCCTCTGTAGTGCCTTGCGGTCAGAGGCTGAGCAATTGCTGTACCAGGCAGTGATGCAACCAACCACAGATGGGTCTATAATGAGGTACAGCACACATATCTAGCTCAACCAACCATCGATGGGTATATAATGAAGTACAGAATACATATCTAGCTGAACCAACCACAGATTGGTATATAATGAGGTACAGAATACATATCTAGCTGAACCAACCACCGATGAGTCTATAATGAGGTACAGAATACATATCTAGCTGAACCAACCACCGATGGGTATATAATGAGGTACAGAATACATATCTAGCTGAACCAACCACCGATGGGTCTATAATGAGGTACAGAATACATATCTAGCTGAACCAACCCCCGATGGGTCTATAATGAGGTACAGAATACATATCTAGCTGAACCAACCCCAGATGGGTCTATAAGAGGTACAGAATACATATCTAGCTGAACCAACTGTAGAACCACTGAAAGCTCCTGCGTGTCGGTATCTTCACTAGTGGTTCCCAGCACCAAACCTGTAAACAATCATGTTCAAATGTATCTTCAGATACCCAGCTGGATCCCCTTCTGCTGGGAACTTCGCAAGAAGATAAACACACAAACACTAAATGTTTCAACAGAAGTCAAGGGTTACATTTACATGTGGTAAAGGAAAAACAACATCTGAAAAGTGGTTTCTAGAAATAAAAAGTAAGGAAGAAGATGTTTTCATCACATTGAATATGAACTTTGTAGTAGAGTGGAGTTGCTGGTTAAAAATCATGCAGATCACTATTCATCCAGACTACCTGGCATAAGTCCTTTCCACAGTCCTACTGCTTGGAGTTAGTGTTAGAGTTGGGTTAGGGTTAGGGTTGGGTTGGTGTTAAGGTTGGGTTAGGGTTAGGGTTGGGTTAGGGTTGGGTTAGGGTTAGGGTTGGGTTAGGGTTCGAGTTGGTGTTGGATTAGGGTTAGGGGTGGGTTAGAGTTAGAGTTAGAGTTAAGGGTTAGGGTTAGGGTTAAGGATAGAGTTGGATTTGGGTTAGGGTTGGGTTGTGATGGTGTTAAGGTTAGGTTGGGGTTAGGGTTAGAGTTGCGGTTGGGTTAGGGTTAGGTTAGGGTTGGGTTGGTGTTAGGGTTGGGTTAGGGTTGAGGACAGGGTTGGGGTAAGTGTCAGAGTTATGGTTATGGATAGGGATGGGTTGAAGCTAGGGTTAGGTTTAGAGTTGGGGTTGAGTTAGGGTTGGGTTAGGGTTAGGGCTGGGTTAGGGTTAAGGATAGAGTTGGGTTAGGGTTATGGTTGGGTTAGGGTTGGGTTGGAGTTAGGGTTGGGTTAGGGTTAAGGATAGGGTTGGGTTAGGGTTATGGTTGGGTTAGGGTTGGGTTGGAGTTAGGGTTGGGTTAGGGTTAAGGATAGGGTTGGGTTAGGGTTGGGTTGCATTGGTGTTCAGGTTAGTTTTGGGTTAGGGTTAGAGTTGGGTTTGGGTTAGGGTTGGGTTAGAGTTGAGGTTGGGTTAGGGTTAGGGTTGGGTTAGAGTTGGGGTTGGGTTAGGGTTAGTGTTGGATTAGGGTTGGATTGGTGTTAGGGTTGGGTTAGAGTTGAGGTTGGGTTAGGGTTAGAGTTGGGGTTGGGTTAGAGTTGAGGTTGGGTTAGGGTTAGAGTTGGGTTAGGGTTAGGGTTAGGGTTGAGTTAGAGTTGGGGTTGAGTTAGGGTTGGGGTTGGGTTAGTGTTAGGGTTGGGTTATGGTTGGGTTAGGGTTGGGTTAGGGTTAAGGATTGAGTTGGGTTAGGGTTGGGTTTGGTTGGTGTTAAGGTTAGGGTTGGGTTAGGGTTATAGTTGGGTTACGGTTAAGGATAGAGTTGGGTTTGGGTTAGCATTGGGTTAGGGTTGGGTTGGTGTTAGGTTAGGGTTAACCTCTATCCCACCTACTCAACAGCCAGTTGAATCCTGTGGCGCGTTATTCAAATACCTTAGATATGCTATTACTTCAATTTTTTAAAAATATGACTATTTTACACCATTTTTAAAGATAAGACTCTCGTTAATCTAACCACACTGTCCGATTTCAAAAAGGCTTTACAACGAAAGCAAAACATTAGATTATGTCAGCAGAGTACCCAGCCAGAAATAATCAGACACCCATTTTTCAAGCTAGCATATAATGTCACAAAAACCAAAACCACAGCTAAATGCAGCACTAACCTTTGATGATCTTCATCAGATGACACTCCTAGGACATTATTTTATACAATACATGCATGTTTTGTTCAATCAAGTTCATATTTATATCAAAAACCAGCTTTTAACATTGGCATGTGACGTTCAGAACTAGCATACCCACCGAAAACTTCCGGTGAATTTACTAAATTACGATAAACGTTCACAAAAACATAACAATTATTTTAAGAATTATAGATACAGAAATCCTTTATGCAATCGCGGTGTCCGATTTTAAAATAGCTTTTCGGTGAAAGCACATTTTGCAATATTCTGAGTAGATAGCCCGGCCATCATGGCTAACTATTTTGACACCCACCAAGTTTGGCACTCACCAAACTCAGATTTACTATAAGAAAAATTGGATTACCTTTGCTGTTCTTCGTCAGAATGCACTCCCAGAACTTCTACTTCAACACCCAATGTTGTTTTTGTTCCAAATAATCCATAGTTATATCCAAATAGCTGCGTTTTGTTCTTGCGTTCAAGATACTATCCGAAGGGTGACGTGCCGGACGCTGTTTAAAATCTATTTTTATGCGATTTTTCTCGTAAAATAGCGATAATATTCCGACTGGGAGACCTTGTTTTCGTTCAAACACTGAAAATAGAAAATGGAGCCTTCACATGCACGCGCGCACCCGTGTCATTGTTCTCAGAACAACCACTTTCCAAAAGCCCTACTGTTTTTCGCCCAGGGACAACAGAGTCATCATTCCCCGTTCTGGCGCCTTCTGAGAGCCTATAGGAGCCTTAGAAAATGTCACGTTACAGCAGAGATCCTCTATTTTCGATAAAGAGGCTATAGAAGGACAAGAAATGGTCAGACAGGGCACTTCCCATATAGAATCTTCTCAGGTTTTGGCCTGCCATATGAGTTCTGTTATACACAGACACCATTCAAATTTCAAATCAAATTTATTTTTATATAGCCCTTCGTACATCAGCTGATATTCTCAAAGTGCTGTACAGAAACCCAGCCTAAAACCCCAAACAGCAAGCAAAGCATGTGAAAGAAGCACGGTGGCTAGGAAAAACTCCCTAGGAAAAACTCCCTAGAAAGGCCAAAAACCTAGGAAGAAACCTAGAGAGGAACCAGGCTATGAGGGGTGGCCAGTCCTCTTCTGGCTGTGCAGGGTGGATATTATAACAGAACATGGTCAAAATGTTAAAATGTTAAAATGTTCATAAATGACCAGCATGGTCAAATAATAATAATCATAGTAGTTGTCGAGGGTGCAACAAGCACGTCCGGTGAACAGGTCAGGGTTCCATAGCCGCAGGCAGAACAGTTGAAACTGGAGCAGCAGCACGGCCAGGTGGACTGGGGACAGCAAGGAGTCATCATACCAGGTAGTCCTGAGGCATGGTCCTAGGGCTCAGGTCCTCCGAGAGAAAGACAGAAAGAGAGAAAGAGAGAATTAGAGAGAGCATATTTAAATACACACAGGACACCGGATAAGACAAGAGAAATACTCCAGATGTAACAGACTGACCCTAGCCCCCCGACACATAAACTACTGCAGCATAAATACTGGAGGCTGAGACAGGAGGGATCAGAAGACACTGTGGCCCCATCCGATGATACCCCCGGACAGGGCCAAACAGGCAGGATATAACCCCACCCACTTTGCCAAAGCACAGCCCCCACACCACTAGAGGGATGTCTCCAACCACCAACTTACCGTCCTAAGACAAGGCCGAGTATAGCCCACAGCGATCTCCGCCATGGCACAACCCAAGGGGGGGGGGGGGCGCCAACCCAGACAGGAAGACCACGTCAGTGACTCAACCCACTCAAGTGACGCACCCCTCCCATGGACGGCATGGAAGAACACCAGTAGGCCAGTGACTCAGCCTCTGTAAAAGGGTTAGAGGCAGAGAATCCCAGTGGAAAGAGGGGAACCGGCAAGGCAGAGACAGCAAGGGCGGTTCGTTGCTCCAGCCTTTCCGTTCACCTTCACACTCCTGGGCCAGACTATACTTAATCATAGGACCTACTGAAGAGATAAGTCTTCAGTAAAGACTTAAAGGTTGAGACTGAGTCTGCGTCTCTCACATTGGTAGGCAGACCATTCCATAAAAATGGAGCTCTATAGGAGAAAGCCCTACCTCCAGCCGTTTGCTTAGAAATTCTAGGGACAATTAGGAGGCCTGCGTCTTGTGACCGTAGCGTACGTGTAGGTATGTACGGCAGGACCAAATCGGAAAGATAGGTAGGAGCAAGCCCATGTAATGCTTTGTAGGTTAGCAGTAAAACCTTGAAATCAGCCCTTGCCTTAACAGGAAGCCAGTGTAGGGAGGCTAACACTGGAGTAATATGATCAAATTTTTTGGTTCTAGTCAGGATTCTAGCAGCCGTATTTAGCACTAACTGAAGTTTATTTAGTGCTTTATCCGGGTAGCCGGAAAGTAGAGCATTGCAGTAGTCCAGCCTAGAAGTAACAAAAGCATGGATTAATTTTTCTGCGTCTTTTTTGGACAGAAAATTTCTGATTTTTGCAATGTTACGTAGATGGAAAAAAGCTGTCCTTGAAACAGTCTTGATATGTTCTTCAAAAGAGAGATCAGGGTCCAGAGTAACGCCGAGGTCCTTCACAGTTTTATTTGAGACGACTGTACAACCATCCAGATTAATTGTCAGATTCAACAGAAGATCTCTTTGTTTCTTGGGACCTAGAACAAGCATCTCTGTTTTGTCCGAGTTTAAAAGTAGAAAGTTTGCAGCCATCCACATTCAAACAGTTTTAGAAACTTTAGGGTGTTTTCTATCCAAATCAAATAATTATATGCATATTCTAGTTTCTGGGCAGGAGTAATAACCAGATTAAATCGGGTACGTTTTTTATCCGGCCGTGAAAATACTGCCCCCTATCCTAAACAGGTTAAAAAAAAGTCTAAATATGGATGCAGCTATTGCATATTTCCCCTTTAACACCATACATCAGTTCAACAACTGCAGAGTTTGTGCCTCTGTATTTAAGACAGTACTTACTAGTGTTAATCAGGGCCCGTTCATCGTTAGAACCATTGGATTCCTTAATAAGATGCGTCTGGGAAACCGAGCCCAGAAATCCAGTTTCCTCCTCTTCATCCTCCTCTTCTTCCAATGTGACAGTCATAGTTATGGGTGTAAGATGGCACTGTGATGCCATCTGTTGGTAAATGTTAATTACTGCAACTCCAGTGTTTTTACCAGTGTGCCTGAAATACCCGGATGTATTGCAATATACTGAACAAGACTGGTTACTCTGTCTCATCATTTAACATTCAAACAACCGTCCTTAGTTAGTTAGTTAATTATCACAAAAGTGAGAACTGCTCTAGATTGGAAACTTACATTAATGAGTGTAAAGCCATGTTGGCTTTATGGAAACGATATACAATATATGGGAAAGAATATAGTTGAAGAAATAATCCAAACCTAGTTGTGCCTAGTTAGGACATAACGTTAGCTAGCTAGCTAACGGTACTGTACTATAGCTCATACAACGCCGACGGTCAAACCCGGCTTTCTAATATTTACGTTAATTAACTATAGTAACGTTATGGAAGATATTCACAGAAAACCATCATTGTCTTCGTTATTCATTATTAGTATGTTATATTATTATAATAAATTATTTCGAGACATATTCAGAGCCAAACATCAACCCAACTTAACCTTTTTAACTGTTGTCGCATCCAAACTTGTCACCATCGTTTTCAGTTGTAATTGCGAAGTTCCCGGAAGAAGTCCAGCAACAACGGAGGTTCCTCGATGAACCCACCTTCTAACAAGTTCTTTGAAGAACCTTTTGGGGCTGTTTTTCATTGACCAAGAACCCTACGGTTCTTAGGGGATCTGAGAACAACTCCAGTTGAACCCTTCATTTTTAGAGTGTAGTCGGCTCTATTTACTCTCAGATTCAAACATGATGATTAGCATCAACATCAGGTCAGCTGCTGCTGCTCCAATACAGTATGAGGTGAGACGTGAACTGATGTTGAACCGGGCAGTCAGCTGCTGCTGCTCCAATACAGTATGAGGTGAGACAGTGAACTGATGTTGAACCGGGCAGTCAGCCGCTGCTGCTCCAATACAGTATGAGGTGAGACGTTGAACTGGGCAGTCAGCTGCTGCTGCTCCAATACAGTATGAGGTGAGACGGTGAACTGATGTTGAACTGGGCAGTCAGCTGCTGCTGCTCCAATACAGTATGAGGTGAGACGGTGAACTGATGTTGAACTGGGCAGTCAGCTGCTGCTGCTCCAATACAGTATGAGGTGAGACGGTGAACTGATGTTGAACTGGGCAGTCAGCTGCTGCTGCTCCAATACAGTATGAGGTGAGACGGTGAACTGATGTTGAACTGGGCAGTCAGCTGCTGCTGCTCCAATACTGTATGAGGTGAGACGGTGAACTGATGTTGAACTGGGCAGTCAGCTGCTGCTGCTCCAATACAGTATGAGGTGAGACGGTGAACTGATGTTGAACTGGGCAGTCAGCTGCTGCTGCTCCAATACAGTATGAGGTGAGACGGTGAACTGATGTTGAATCATAATGATTAAGTTAATTAAAATGAATTTGTGAAACTGTTAAAAAAATTGTATATTCAATATATTACTCTATTGTTATCATATAGAAACATGATGGAATATTGTACATCATATTAGCATCAACATACATTGTTTATTTACATTAGTGCAAATTGTCCACTGATATTGGTGTAATTTCTCAACCCTTTTGGCTGTATGAAGTTAATTTCCCCTCAGACACACATTTGTTCTTTGATATAATGAAGGTAATTTGTGTCAAATGTATTTTTCCCCTCATTCACCCCACCTCTTTACATTGCTTATGCATATTCAGTGGCCTGACTGCGTCAAGGCCCATCCTGGTAGATCTGAACCTAATGCAGCTTGGAGTGATCAGATGACAGAAGTCACATTTAGGTGCCAGGTGTAACTGAGGCCATAGATGCTCCATATCCATTACTTTGAGTGTTTTATATAATATGACTAAATGTGTTTCTGTGTTGCAGGGGCAGTCAATAAATGGAACAGCAAGGCCACAGAACATGACATAAGCAGAGCTGTGGGAGACCACCTCAAGCCCCTGGTAGAGCCGGGGGTGGTGTTTACCACTCCACCACGCCTTCAGCAGGCTGGAAAAGTGGGATTGATCTGGTTGATCCATTTGTTTGTTTCGGTTTGCAGTAATTGAATCCTTTGATGTATTGTTGAATTAAACATTTATCTTCAACAAATGCACTGGGTTGGTTGAAAAGTGATACTAAACATACATACCAGCACTATTTTGACATAGTGGGAGATTTACTGAATTTATACTGTTTTCATAATAAGATGGACCAAGATACGTATTAGTTTTGCAAGAGTCTGTTGATTGTCAGTCATTGGGTTAATTTCTTTTGCAATATGTTCAAATCGAACTTTATTTATACAGCACATTTCAGACATGGATGCTTCACAGGAAAAAAAGTAAAACAATGAAAATAAACAGAATTATTTACCACAACAAACATAAGATTAACAACTGAAAGACAAATTATCATTCTAAGGAAAATCCATTGATTAAAATATTAATTGGATGCAACATCCAACCCAAAATATAAGCTTGTTTTTTAGGAGGGGCTCTGAAAGACACTATGGGGGTGTCCACTGGAAGTTGACTAGTAACAACAACTGGGACCTAAAAGACACCCACCATGAGACCCACTAAATCTGCCCAAGAAGAGGAAAACAAAAGAAAATCCCACACCAAACTTAAAGACAGGAAGCAAACCAAAAAGGTGGAGCAACTAAAGGTGTTGACTCTCCACATGTATCAAGACAACTGGAGCACTGGGCCAGACACTCTTAAATAGAACCTGGACCAGCTCAGGTGAAACACCTTCCCACTAACGAGATGGACAAGCCAGCACAGGTGTAACACATACTGACTAACGAGGTGACACCAATCAGTGCGTCCTACGTGCTAACGAGCTAGACGTGCTGACGGAGCTAGACGTGCTGACGGAGCTAGACGTGCTAACGAGCTAGACGTGCTAACGAGCTAGACGGGCTAACGAGCTAGACGTGCTAACCAGCTAGACGTGCTAACGGGCTAGACGTGCTAACGAGCTAGACGTGCTAAAGTTCAACCTCAAAACATAAATGGAAAAACCAAAGCCTGTAACACCTTCCCCCTTAAGAAAACAAATATATCATATATTTCTTTTGGACAAGTTTGCTGACCACCAACAGAAAACAACTTCCATTTCACATTATAATCAACTAAAATGATTCCCTTCTACAATATAAACATGGTGTCTACTGGGTGTCAACAATTAAAAACAAGAAAAAACATTTCTAAATAATATACAGTATCTTTTCTCCTTCATCTTTCGTTCTATACAATCCTTCCTTAGCTTCTAGAACTCTCGTCCTCTTGGAACGAGCCCAAACAAAACTCATCTCCAATAGGACACAGACATGTCTGATTTCAAGAGGAAACTCCTGCAATATCCGTAGTAACTTTCCACCTCACTGCAGAGTTTCTCTCTCTTTTCAGGGTTCACTAGATAGGCATGTTGTTGGATCGGGGCCCAGTCCCCAATGTCATGCTCTAGTACATTTGGGTTGGCACATCTGAGAATGAACTCTGATATTCTAAAAACAGGGCAACAATGTCAATATAATTGTACCAAAAAATTGTCAGTTGGTTGCATAAATAATCATGATTACTAAATGTTACATGAAATGTAAATATGAAATAGCCCCAATGTCAAAACACAGTTTTAACGTGTCCAAATCAATAACCAATACGCAGAAACGGTTTGGGATGAATTGAAAACCTAAAAATAAAATGTGCTATGTACACAAACATCTGCCACAATAATCATATTACTTGTATTTTTTTTAAACAAGCACCTTGTTTTGACAAGTAGCAATAAATCACTGATATCGATTAGGGGGGAAATCAGGTTGTACGTGCTGTTGAAACTAACACATCTAAAAAAAACACATGGAAATGGGAGATATATTTTACCTCACTGGTTAGAGGACAACCTGCAGAAGACAGTCAGCTACATTTTGGAGTGATGCATTTAAATGTAGGGGTCACTAAACAAAGGAACACAACACTTATTTGTCATCACTCATCAATATCATGTTGAAATCAATTGCGCGAGAGGAGGGAGATGAGGTTGCACGTCCTGTAAAAACTAACAGCTCCAAAACCACACGGAATCTGGGAATAATGTGTACATCCCTGGTTAGAGGACAATTTGTAGAAAACAGCTAGCTACATTTTGATTCAAGTGGGTCACCAATGCTGTAAATGTAACACAGCTCTTTTTTTGTTAGTCACTTTTTATTAAATCTCATAAATAGTAATCCTCCAATTCAGAGCCTGGATTTTCCCCCTGAGGATAATATCCATATCATGTTGAAATCAATAGAACAGGGGACAAACGTTTAGGGTTCTACATTGTGACATCATTAAAATATATTGATATCATTTAACAACTCCTTCATGTATTTTCTGATATTTGATCAGAGGTCTTTTATCAGATTATCTCTGGTCACAGCTATAAGATTTCTCTCCTGTGTGTGTTCTCTTGTGTACTGTCAGCTCTCCAGATCGACCAAAACTCTTCCCACATTGATTACAGCTATAAGGTTTCTCTCCTGTGTGTATTCTCTGGTGCACTGTCAGAGAGCCAGACCTACTAAAACTCTTCCCACATTGATCACAGCTATAAGATTTCTCTCCTGTGTGTATTCTCTGGTGTCGAGTCAGTGTGCTAGGTGCAGCAAAACTCTTCCCACATTGACCACAGCTATAAGATTTCTCTCCTGTGTGTGTTCTCTGGTGTAAAGTCAGAGAGCCAGACATACTAAAACCCTTCCCACATTGATCACAGCTATAAGATTTCTCTCCTGTGTGTGTTCTCTGGTGCACTGTCAGATCTCCAGATTGACCAAAACGCTTCCCACACTGATCACAGATATAAGATTTCTCTCCTGTGTGTATTCTCTGGTGTCGAGTCAGTGTGCTAGGTGCAGCAAAACTCTTCCCACATTGATCACAGCTATAAGGTTTCTCTCCTGTGTGTGTTCTCTGGTGCACTGTCAGATCTCCAGATTGACCAAAACGCTTCCCACACTGATCACAGCTATAAGGTTTCTCTCCTGTGTGTGTTCTCTGGTGCACTGTCAAACCTCCAGATCGACCAAAACGCTTCCCACACTGATCACAGATATAAGATTTCTCTCCTGTGTGTGTTCTTTGGTGTAATGTCAGCTGGCCAGATTGAACAAAACTCTTCCCACATTGACCACAGCTATAAGGTTTTTCTCCTGTGTGTGTTCTGTGGTGTGATATCAGGCTGGTTGACTGAGTAAACCTCTTCCCACATTGACCACAGCTATAAGATTTCTCTCCTGTGTGTGTTCTCTGGTGTTGAGTTAGATGGCCAGATGTAGTACATCTCTTCCCACATTGAGTACAGCTATAAGGTTTCTCCCCTGTGTGAATTATCTGATGAATTTTAATGCCTGATGAGGTGAATCTCTTCCCACAGTCAGAGCAGCAGTGAGTTCTCTTCCCTGTGGGTCTCTGCAGGTGTTTATTGAGGTGTTCTGATCTGGAGAGACTCTTCTCTGCCTCGTCAGCATCATGAGGTTGTTGAGGCTCCCCAGAGGATCCAAGATAGTGAAGTATCTCTCCTGTGTGAACAACAAAGTCAGACAGATGATTAAAGGCCCACAACAGCGGTAATCCACTGTAAAAGGTGATGCCAACATCGTAGCCATGATGTTATACAACAATTGACGTCTGTAATGAATGTTAACATGATTTAACAATTGTCTTAAAATGAGCAAGAACATTCATATTTTGTCTTATTTTCACATTAGTAGTAACATCTAAGATGGTAGGCTAGAAATAAGTTAATCATGTTGTTGAAACCCTAAGCAATGTGCCAGACGACTTTTGGTCTCCAATATAGGCCCCTTTCTGTTTTTCCGATGCACATGCAATTTGGTTGTAGAAACTCCTCCCTGCTAATGAGGAAACCACTAGTTATGGATGTAGTATATCTGGTAATGAGGAAACCACTAGTTATGGATGTAGTATATCTGGTAATGAGGAAACCACTAGTTATGGATGTAGTATATCTGGTAATGAGGAAACCGATAGTTATGGATGTACTATATCTGCCTGGAGCAAAAATGGTGAGCAAAGATTTTAGTTTTTCACAATGTATTCTGAATGGGGGAAAACTCAGGGAAGTAACTTCCATTTCCAGGTTGCTTATGAGTGCATTTCACACTACTTTGGATTATAATTGTAAAGCTCGCTTGAATGTCCTGCTTAATATAATGTTTGCTACAGTATTAAGAACCGAGTTAATGACAGTATCCATTTGGGTGTTGTCAATAAACTTATGATTTTTTAAATGTATTTTTTTGTACATTTTGTTTTTCACCTTTATTTAACCAGGTAGGCCAGTTGAGAACAAGTTCTCATTTACAACTGCGACCTGGCCAAGATAAAGCAAAGCAGTGCGACACAAACAACACAGAGTTACACATGGGATAAACAAGCATACAGTCAATAACACAATAGAAAAATCTATATACAGTTGTGCAAATGGAGTAAGGAGGTAAGGCAATAAATAGGCCACAGCAGCGAAGTAATTACAATTTAGCAAATTAACACTGGAGTGATACATGTGCAAGTAGAAATACTGGTGTGCAAAAGAGCAAAAAAAGTAAATAAAAACATGGGGATGAGGTAGGCAGTTGGATGGGCTATTTACAGATGGGCTATTTACAGATGGACTGTGTACAGCTGCAGCGATCGGTAAGCTGCTCAGATAGCTGATGCTTAAATTTAGTGAGGGAGATATATGTCTCCAACTTCAGCGATTTTTTGCAATTTGTTCCAGTGATTGGCAGCAGAGAACTGGAAGGAAATGTGTCCAAAGTAGGTGTTGGCTTTGGGGATGACCAGTGAGATATACCTCCTGGAGCGCGTGCTATGGGTGGGTGTTGCTATGGTGACCAGTGAGCTGAGTTAAGGCGGCCTAGCAAAGACTTATAGATGACCTGGAGCCAGTGGGTTTGGCGACGAATATGTAAAGAAGGCCAGCCGACGAGAGCGTACAGGTCGTAGTGGTGGGTGCTACATGGGGCTTTGGTGACAAAACGGATGGCACTGTGATAGACTGCATCCAGTTTGCTGAGTAGAGTGTTGGAGGCTATTTTGAAAATGACATCACCGAAGTCAAGGATCGGTAGGATAGTCAGTTTTACGAGGGTATGTTTGGCAGCGTGAGTGAAGGTAGCTTTGTTGCGAAATAGGAAGCCGATTCTAGATTTAATTTTGGATTGGAGATGCTTAATATGAGTCTGGAAGGAGAGTTTACAGTCTAACCAGATACCTAGGTATTTGTAGGTGTCCACATATTCTAAGTCAGAATCGTCCAGAGTATTGATGCTAGTCGGGCGGGTGCGGGCAGCGATCGGTTGAAGAGCATACATTTAGTTTTACTAGTGTTTAAGAGCAGTTGGAGGCCACGGAAGGAGAGTTGTATGGCAATGAAGCTCGTTTGGAGGTTTGTTAACCTCTCTAGGGAAGGTGGGATGAAATCGTCCTGTGGCGCGTTATTCAAATACCTTAGAAATGCTATTACTTCAATTTCTCAAACATATGACTATTTTACACCATTTTAAAGACAAGACTCTCGTTAATCTAACCACACTGTCCGATTTCAAAAAGGCTTTACAACGAAAGCAAAACATTAGATTATGTCAGCAGAGTACCCAGCCAGAAATAATCAGACACCCATTTTTCAAGCTAGCATATAATGTCACATAAACCCAAAAGACAGCTAAATGCAGCACTAACCTTTGATGATCTTCATCAGATGACAACCCTAGGACATTATGTTATACAATACATGCATGTTTTGTTCATATTTATATCAAAAAACAGCTTTTTACATTAGCATGTGATGTTCAGAACTAGCATACCCCCCGCAAACTTCCGGTGAATTTACTAAATTACTCACGATAAACGTTCACAAAAAACATAACAATTATTTTAAGAATTATAGATACAGAACTCCTCTATGCACTCGCCATGTCCGATTTTAAAATAGCTTTTCGGTGAAAGCACATTTTGCAATATTCTCAGTAGATAGCCCGGCATCACAGGGCTAGCTATTTAGACACCGACCAAGTTTAGCCCTCACCAAAAGATTTACAAAAAAAAAAAATGTTATTACCTTTGTTGTTCTTCGTCAGAATGCACTCCCAGGACTTCTACTTCAATAACAAATGTTGGTTTGGTTCAAAATAATCCATAGTTATGTTCAAATATCCTCTGTTTTGTTCGTGCGTTCAAGACACTATCCGAATGGTAAAGAAGGGTGACGAGCACGACGCATTTCGTGACAAAAAATTCTAAATATTCCATTACCGTACTTCGAAGCATGTCAACCGCTGTTTAAAAAAAAATGTATGCCATTTTTCTCGTAAAAAAGCAATAATATTCCGACCAGGAAAGCGTGTTTAGGCTCAAAGACGAAAGAAAATAAAAAAATAAAAACATGGGGTTGACTCGTGCACGCGCCTAAGCCAATGGTCCTCTGATAGACCACTTCGCAAAAGCGCTAAAGTTTTTCAGCCAGGGCCTGGAATTACATCATTCAGCTTTTCCCGCCTTCTGAGAGCCTATGGGAGCCGTAGGAAGTGTCACGTTACAGCAAAGATCCTCAGTCTTCAATAAACAGAGCCAAGAAGCTCAAGGAATGGTCAGAGAGGGCACTTCCTGAACAGAATCTCCTCAGGTTTTTTTTTGCCTGCCATATGAGTTCTGTTATACTCACAGACACCATTCAAACAGTTTTAGAAACTTTAGGGTGTTTTCTATCCAAAGCCAATAATTATATGCATATTCTAGTTTCTGGGCAGTAGTAATAACCAGATTAAATCAGGTATGTTTTTTATCCGGCCGTGTAAATACTGCCCCCACAGGTTAACAGTGTCCAAAGAAGGGCCAGATGTATACAGAATGGTGTCGTCTGCGTAGAGGTGGATCAAGGAATCACCCGCCGCAAGAGCAACATCGTTGGTATATACAGAGAAAAGAGTCGGTCCGAGAATTGAACCCTGTGGTACCCCCATAGAGACTGCCAGAGGTCCGGACAACAGGCCCTCCGATTTGACACACTGAACTCTATCATTGAAGTAGTTGGTGAACCAGGCGAGTCAGTCATTTGAGAAACCAAGGCTATTGAGTCTGCCGATAAGAATACAGTGATTGACAGAGTCGAAAGACTTGGCCAGGTCGATGAAGACGGCTGCACAGTAGTGTCTTTTATCGATGGCGGTTATGATATCGTTTAGTACCTTGAGCGTGGCTGAGGTGCACCCGTGACCAGGTCGGAAACCGGATCAGCGGAGAAGGTACGGTGGGATTCAAAATGGTCAGTGATCTGTTTATTAACTTTTTGGTGACAGGGGGCAGTATTCGGAAATTCAGATGAATAATGTGCCCAAATTAAACTGCCTGCTACTCGGGCCCAGAAGGTAGGATATGCATATTATTAGTAGATTTGAATAGAAAACACTCTGACGTTTCTAAACTGTTTGAATGATGTCTGTGAGTATAACAGAACTCATATGGCAGGCAAAAACCTGAGAAAAAATCCAACCAGGAAGTGGTTTGTAGTTTTTCAAGACTGGGCCTATTTGATATACAGTTACTTAGGGTTCATTTTGCACTTCCTAAGGCTTCCACTAGATGTCAACAGTCTTTAGAACGTTGTTTCAGGCTTTTGCAGTGAACAGGGAGTGAACAAGAGCTCCTGGAGTGATATGACTGAGAGAATGACATGGCCTCAGTTGTGTGCTTTCACGTGAGAGGTAGCTGTGTTCCATTACATTTTTGAAGACATTTTGAATCGTCCGGTTGGAATATTATTGAATATTTATGGTAAAAAGGCCGTAAAGATTGATGCTATACATCGTTTGACATGTTTCTACGAACGTAAATATAACTTTTTTTGACTTTTCGTCGTGAAATTTTCGGCGCGCTTCCTACATTTGGAGTAGCTTACTGAACGCGTTAACAAAAAGGACTTAAATGATGGACTTTATCGAACAATAAAAGATTTATTGTGGACCTGGGATTCCTGGGAGTGCATTCTGAGGTAAGTGAATATTTATAATGCTATTTATGATTTTAGATGACTCCAAAATGGCGGGTATCTGTATTGCCTGATGTTTTTTGAGCGCTGTACTCAGATTATCAAAGTGTGCTTTCCCGTGAAGCTTTTTTGAAATCTGTTACAGCGGTTGCATTAAGGAGATGTTTAACTATAATTCTTTGAATAACAGTTTAATATTTTATCAACGCTTATGATGAGTATTTCTATAAATTGATGTGCTCATTCACCGGAAGTTTTCAGAGGAAAAGCATTTCTGAACATTACGGGCCAATGTAAAATGGGTTTTTTGGATATAAATATGAACTTTATCGAGCAAAAAATACATGTATTCTGTAACATGAAGTCCTATGAGTGCCATCTGATGAAGATCATCAAAGGTTAGTGCTTAAATTTAGCTGTATTTCTGGTTTTTGTGACGCCTGTCCTTGCTTGGAAAAATGGCTGTGTGGCTTTTAATCTAATGTTTTACCGTAAAACCTTTTTTGAAATCGGACAACATGGTTGGATTAAGGAGAAGTGTATCTTTAAAATGGTGTAAAATAGTAGTATGTTTGAGAAATTTGAATTATGAGATTTTTGCTGTTTTGAATTTGCCGCCAGGTGGGATGCTAGCGTCCCACATAGCCCATACCAGTTAACTTGGCTTCCGAAGACTTTAGAAAGGCAGGGCAGGATGGATATAGGTCTGTAACAATTTGGATCTAGAGTGTCGCCCCCTTTGAAGAGGGGGATGACCACGGAAGCGTTCCAATCTTTAGGAATCTCGGAAGATACGAAAGAGAGGTTGAACAGACTAGTAATGGGGTTGCCACAATGGCTGCGGATAATTTGAGAAAGAGAGGGTCCAGATTGTCTAGCCCAGCTGATTTGTAGGGGTCCAGGTTGTCTAGCCCAGCTGATTTGTAGGGGTCCAGGTTTTGCAACACTTTCAGAACATCAGCTATCTGGATTTGGATGAAGGAGAAGCTGGGGAGGCTCGGGCAAGTAGCTGCGGTGGGTGGGGAGCTGTTGGCCGGGGTTGGGGTAGCCAGGAGGAAAGCATGGCCAGCCGTAGAGAAATGCTTATTGAAATTCTCGATTATCGTGGATTTATCGGTGGTGACAGTGTTTCCTAGCCTCAGTGCAGTGGGCAGCTGGGATGAGGTGCTCTTATTCTCCATGGACTTTACAGTGTCCCAAAACTTTTTGGAGTTAGAGCGACAGGATAAAAATGTATGTTTGAAAAAGCTAGCCTTTGCTTTCCTAACTGACTGTGAATTGGTTCCTGACTTCCCTGAAAAGTTGCATATCGCGGGCAGTATTCAATGCTAGTGCAGTACGCCACAGGATGTTTTTGTGCTGGTCGAGGGCAGTCAGGTATGGAGTGAACCAAGGGCTATATCTGTTCTTAGTTCTACATTTTTTGAAAGGGGCTTATTTAAAGCATCAGACAAGTTACGTACATATAGTTGATTTTATTAAAACACATGGAGCGATTGGTAGAAAGAACAGATGACTCTTGGTTGACCAAGATGTATTTTAGGTGGGGACAGCACTAGAACATGATTTTGGGGCTCCCAAGTGGCACAGCGGTCTAAGACACTGCATCTCAGTGCTAGAGGCGTCACTACAGGCTGTATCACAACCGGCCGTGATTGGGAGTCCCATAGGGTGGTGCACAATTGGCCCAGCGTCGTCCGGGGTAGGCCATCATTGGAAATAAGAATTTGTTCTTAACTGACTTGCCTAGTTAAATAAAGGTTACATTTAAATAAATAAGTGTTTTTTGACAAACCGTTTTTTACAAACCCGTCAAGGCTCCAAATTTGAGAAGGGTTTAAAACAAAGGTTTCAAACCAATGCATGAATGTTATTGAATCTAGGTATGTTTCGCCTTTAATGTAATGACATGAAAAAAATTGGCTGAATATTATACAATGACTTATCAACAGCTCTAATAATTTGCCTCCACAGGAAATCTACACTGGTAATTCTATAATATACTATATAGCCCAGAAACCTGGTTAAACTATCATTATGACATCATGGATGAATTCTAGAATATACTATATAGCCTAGAAACCTGGTTAAACTATCATTATGACATCATGGATGAATTCTAGAATATACTATTTATCCTAGAAACCTGGTTAAACTATCATTATGACATCATGGATGAATTCTAGAATATACTATATAGCCTAGAAACCTGGTTAAACAATCATTATGACATCATGGATGAATTCTAGAATATACTATTTATCCTAGAAACCTGGTTAAACTATCATTATGACATCATGGATGAATTCTAGAATATACTATTTATCCTAGAAACCTGGTTAAACTATCATTATGACATCATGGATGAATAAATTTGAGTGGTTACACTCCTCCTTCCCCCATCCCTCAGCTGTTTACCAAACCAAGCCTCTGGGCAGCCATTTTGTTACTGTTGAAAAAACCCACACAACCCAGCAATCTGCAGTTCAAACAACAACAAAGCTGTCATTCCACCACTGTTTTGGTAATAAGATGATTATGGGGCTGGAGAAATGTAACTACAGACAGACAGACCTATGGATGCAAGGACTGACCATCCATGATATCAACATTATAGTTTTAACCATGTTGAGGCTATACAGTGTTGATTTACATTGTTTCTAGACATTGGAGTAAAAAAAAGCCTATTTGGGGTTCTGATGGGGTACAACAGTTGAACTAAGCTCATGAGACGTGTTATATTCTTCAAGAATCAATGGGTATAAATAAATAATTAAAAAGTCACAATATGGATGTAACAATTGCAGATTTCCCCTTTAACACCACACATCAGTTCAACAACTGCAGAGTTTGTGCCTCTGTATTTAAGACAGTACTTACTAGTGTTAATCAGGGCCCGTTCATCGTTAGAACCATTGGATGCCTTAACATGCCTTTGGGAAACCGGGCCCAGATATCCAGTTTCCTCCTCTTCTTCCTTTTTCGATGTGACAGTCATCTCCCCCTCCTCCTCTTTCACTCCAAAAACTGCATCCTCCTCTTCTTTTACTGTAACATCCTCCTCCTCCTTCACTCTGAACACGTCTTCCTCTTCTTTCACTGTAACGTCTTCCTCTTCTTTCACTGTAACGTCTTCCTCTTCTTTCACTGTAATGTCTTTCTCTTCTTCTTTCACGGTAACAGCCTCACCCTCTACTTGTTTTTGTATTGAAACAGCCTCCTCTTCCTCCTCCTCTTTGAAGAGAGCTTCTTTCTCCGTCCAGCAGGCCTCATCTTCTTTAGCAGGAGGAGAGTAGCTTAGTGAACTCATGGTCGGAGATGTTAGTTAGCTAGGCTAATGCTAACTTAACCAGCCCGCTAGCTGACTAATAACAACAACACCGTAAATATGAAATTAAATCGGATAACTAACTAGACGACAGAAGTGGGTTTAAAACACAGTGGCTAATATACACTAAAGCGTCTAATGAGCTTTATTGTTCGGCTATTTTGTCTAGCAAGCTACCGTGGTGTCTGACTAACTGTTGCTACTGTTGAAAGAAGCTTTCCGTCCACTAGATTATACGTCACACCAACAGCATTACCTTAAATTCCCAGACCGCCATCTGCTGACTGGAGTGGGTAACGCAGTTGAGTAAAATGTTTATTTTATTGTCAGACAAAAAGTTAAAGTGTAGGAAGCATGAGTTTTTACTCACCAGTGTAACAACACAGCGTGGTTAAAGACTTAGTAAGCTAGTTGTAGTCACGATATGGTTACCTATAAGTACAAACAGTTATGTTTTTGCATTATTACAAATGTATTAACTTATTTCGGGAAATCTTCTAAACTACCCACAATGCACTATTTCCCAACGTCATATGTATTATCAACTCTATGCTACCGAGTTTGTATGCCAGTGTAACGGTGTAATGAAGTTACATTTAAAAAATGTATTTAACCATTATTTTACCAGGCAAGCCAGCTAAGAACAAATTATTATTTACAATGACGGACCTACCCCTGCCAAACCCCCTGCCCAAACCCTAACCAAGACGATGCTGGGCCACTGTGCGTTGCCCTATGGGACTCCCTATCACGGCCTGTTATGATACAGCCTAGTTTTGAACCAGGGTCTGTAGTGATGCCTCTAGCACTGAGATGCAGGACCTTAGACTGCTGCTCGTGTCTTTACATTACAGTCAGTGATAAAGGTATGGGATTCTGGGTAATCCAAAGCAGATTTATGGAGAATTTGGAAATTGAGTGGTCCTGGGATAGAAATGTATAAAGTTGACATTAGATCATAAACCATCCACCTTTTAAATCATAAATTAGCAATTTATGTTTTAGTAACTTCTGTTGTTGGTTTGGCCTCTCTTTATATGTTATTTGCCGAATCTCAGTTTTCCATGTGGGTTTTATGCTAAAGTTCCCTCTATCAAGTTGGTAGCAAACTGGAAAATGCATCTTCTTTAGGAGTGCTATTTATATCCTGATCATTCATCCACACTGCATCTTCTATAGGAGTGCTATTTATATCCTGATCATTCATCCACACTGCATCTTCTTTAGGAGTGCTATTTATATCCTGATCATTCATCCACACTGCATCTTCTTTAGGAGTGCTATTTATATCCTGATCATTCATCCACACTGCATCTTCTTTAGGAGTGCTATTTATATCCTGATCATTCATCCACACTGCATCTTCTTTAGCAGTGCTATTTATATCCTGATCATTCATCCTCACTGCATCTTCTATAGGAGTGCTATTTATATCCTGATCATTCATCCACACTGCATCTTCTTTAGGAGTGCTATTTATATCCTGATCATTCATCCACACTGTGTATCTCATCAATGCAGGTAATTTATGACATGTATAAAGTATGTGTTTTATAAACTCATGAACACCAGCCAGTTTATCAGCCCGGTTCTGTTAGTTTAGGTGGATTATACTTCTCCACCACCAGAGGGGAACATTGAGTAATATTCCAGGTTAATTTGATATATTTTGATTCTAAAATGGATGACAGTTTATTCTGATGTTGTATTTATTTTATTATAGTACATTAGGAATTAGTAGGAATTGTTAAATCCACCATGCGATCACAATAACTTTGATAGACATTTCAACAACAAAAAAGTTAGTATATTATAGGGCAGATTTATGGAGAATTGCTATGGGAGTGCTATTTATATCCCGTCACTACTGATCATTCATCCATACTGTGTGTGTCCCATCATTTCAGCTTTGGAAATAAATGAACTATCCATTCATTGCTCCTTCCTGTGTTGACTCACTGACTTGAGAGACGGGAACAGGAAGGTCACACTAGGTTGATATATTGCTCAAGCTTACAAACGTTAACCACACCTTTCCATGTACTGTGTGATTGGATTATCTAGAGGGAACCCGTTAGCACGGTAGGCTCTGGTGCCTTCTTGCTGTGGGCTCAAATCGACAGAGGAAATCAACCTGCTTGCTACTTTTTGTTTTGACAACTTTTCATTAGGGATGTTATGTTTGATACCGGAGCTACGAGGCCTGCGTCCAAATCGCTAAGCAGTAAACTTCAAAGCAGTGTACCGATGCCTGTATCACTTTGGAGGTGTAAACAGGGCCCAGTCAGTAGGCTCTGAGTGTGTATTCCTGTGTGGAGGTGTAAACAGGGCCCAGTCAGGAGGCTCTGAGTGTGTATTCCTGTGTGGAGGTGTAAACAGGGCCCAGTCAGGAGGCTCTGAGTGTGTATTGCTGTGTGGAGGTGTAAACAGGGCCCAGTCAGTAGGCTCTGAGTGTGTATTCCTGTGTGGAGGTGTAAACAGGGACCAGTCAGGAGGCTCTGAGTGTGTATTCCTGTGTGGAGGTGTAAACAGGGCCCAGTCAGGAGGCTCTGAGTGTGTATTCCTGTGTGGAGGTGTAAACAGGGCCCAGTCAGGAGGCTCTGAGTGTGTATTCCTGTGTGGAGGTGTAAACAGGGCCCAGTCAGGAGGCTCTGAGTGTGTATTCCTGTGTGGAGGTGTAAACAGGGCCCAGTCAGGAGGCTCTGAGGCTGAGTCAGCTATCTCTGTAAACTGGATGAGAACTAGAATCTGTGTTTACTAGTTAAGACCATTTATGATATAGTATAAGATAGTAAGGTGCACCTGTAATTGTTTTAAACCTGTAATTGTTTTAAACCTGGACACCAAATGTTCCTGCAGGTTAAAATATTGTTGAAAAACAACTAATTGATTAGGTATGTTTGGGAATAGCATTGTGTGACTGTGATATGAGAGTTGTGTGACTGTGATATGAGAGTTGTGTGACTGTGAAATGAGAGTTGTGTGACTGATATGAGAGTTGTGACTGTGATATGAAAGTTGTGTGACTGTGATATGAGAGTTGTGTGACTGTGATATGAGAGTTGTGTGACTGTGAAATGAGAGTTGTGTGACTGATATGAGAGTTGTGACTGTGATATGAAAGTTGTGTGACTGTGATATGAGAGTTGTGTGACTGTGATATGAGAGTTGTGTGACTGTGATATGAGTCTTAATCTGTCGTCTGGATAGTAACATATAGAAATATGCTTAATCAGATGATTGAAATGTGGATAATAAGCGGGATGATATTTTAGAAAGCAGCGGAAGGTCTATAGTTCCTGGGAGGCTTGATTTTGCCGTGGTCTCTGGGAGGTTAGAGAACCGTTGAGGATCCCATGGTCATTGTCTGGGAAACTAAAGTTTATTTTTGGTTCTGCTGGGAGGATGTTTGGAGAGATGCTTCGTTGCTATGGAGAGTCCCTGAAAAAGCAAATGGAATGGTTGTCGTGACTACCTGAGAATTTCTTACGTTTTCTATGGATTCTGTGAATATATGAAAATATGATGAATTGTATGTGTGTATAATGATTACTAGAGATTTGATGAAGTAATACTGGGAATATAATTAGATACAATTTAAACAACCCATATGTAGACGAACGTAGGCTTTGAGTTGGTATCTTTAATGGATCATTTGATAAAGATGAGGTTTAAGCATTATTAAACTGTCTACAAAGTCTGAGCAGTTGTCTCAGAAACTGATGGGAGTGTGTCCACTTTAGGGTAAGTTACCCTAACGATGTAACTATAAAACGCTTATTGGATTTTCTCCGTCCAGGTACTACATTTCAAATACATGTAAATCTACATTTGAAATGGGGGGGGGGGGGGGGGGGGGGTTCTTCCTGGTATGAGAGGAGTTGGGGGGGAGTTTAGTTAGTTAGTTAACGAAGCTAACATTAGCTAGTTCATTATCACAAAAGTGAGAACTGCTCTAGATTGGAAACTTACGTTAATGAGTGTAAAGCCATGTTGTCTTTATGGAAACGATATACAATATATGGGAAAGAATATAGTTGAGGAAATAATCCAAACCTAGTTGTGCCTAGTTAGGACATAACGTTAGCTAGCTAGCTAACGGTACTGTACTGTAGCTCATACAACCCCGACGGTCAAACCCGGCTTTCTAATATTTACGTTCATTAACTATAGTAACGTTATGGAAGATATTCACAGAAAACTATCATTGTCTTCGTTATTGATTATTAGTATGTTATATTATTATTATACATTATTTCGAGACATATTCAGAGCCAAACATCAACACAACTTTACCTTTTTAACTGTTGTCGCATCCAAACTTGTCACCATCGTTTTCAGTTGTAATTGCGAAGTTCCCGGAAGAAGTCCAGCAACAACGGAGGTTCCTCGATGAACCCACCTTCTAACAAGTTCTTTGAAGAACCTTTTGTGGCTGTTTTTTATTGACCAAGAACCCTACGGTTCTTAGGGGATCTGAGAACAACTCCAGTTGAACCCTTCATTTTTAGAGTTGTAGTCGGCTCTATTTACTCTCAGATTCAAACATGATAATTAGCATCAACGATCAAGTCAGCTGCTGCTGCTCCAATACAGTATGAGGTGAGACGGTGAACTGATGTTGAACTGGGCAGTCAGCTGCTGCTGCTCCAATACAGTATGAGGTGAGACGGTGAACTGATGTTGAACTGGGCAGTCAGCTGCTGCTGCTCCAATACAGTATGAGGTGAGATGGTGAACTGATGTTGAATCATAATGATTAAGTTAATTAAAATGAATTAGTGATACTATTAAAAAATAGTATTTGTCATATTAAATATATTACTCTATTGTTATCATATAGAAACATGATGGAATATTGTACATCATATTAAATATATTACGCTATTGTTATCATATAGAAACATCATGGAATATTGTACATCATATTAAATATATTACTCTATTGTTATCATATAGAAACATCATGGAATATTGTACATCATATTAAATATATTACTCTATTGTTATCATATAGAAACATCATGGAATATTGTACATCATATTAAATATATTACTCTATTGTTATCATATAGAAACATCATGGAATATTATACATCATATTAAATATATTACTCTATTGTTATCATATAGAAACATGATGGAATATTATACATCATATTAAATATATTACTCTATTGTTATCATATAGAAACATCATGGAATATTATACATCATATTAAATATATTACTCTATTGTTATCATATAGAAACATCATGGAATATTGTACATCATATTAAATATATTACTCTATTGTTATCATATAGAAACATCATGGAATATTATACATCATATTAAATATATTACTCTATTGTTATCATATAGAAACATCATGGAATATTGTACATCATATTAAATATATTACTCTATTGTTATCATATAGAAACATCATGGAATATTATACATCATATTAAATATATTACTCTATTGTTATCATATAGAAACATGATGGAATATTATACATCATATTAAATATATTACTGTATTGTTATCATATAGAAACATCATGGAATATTGTACATCATATTAAATATATTACTCTATTGTTATCATATAGAAACATGATGGAATATTGTACATCATATTAAATATATTACTCTATTGTTATCATATAGAAACATCATGGAATATTGTACATCATATTAAATATATTACTCTATTGTTATCATATAGAAACATGATGGAATATTGTACATCATATTAAATATATTACTCTATTGTTATCATATAGAAACATGATGGAATATTGTACATCATATTAGCATCAACATACATTATTGTTTCATTCAATTTCACATAATAAGGATATTTAATATTTTCAAGTTCAGAACTCATCACCTGCTATGTAAAAGAGACAGAAGAATGCACAATGGTCAATGCTATCTGGGATCCTTGGGACATCCCTACCCTAAACCCTAACCTTAACCCCTACCTTAACCATTTTAAATGTCAACTTCAACGGGCTAGGGACGTCCCAAGGATGTATCTCTACCTGAAAATACATGATCTAAGTGATTGATAGTTGGTATTCAGCAGTCATAAAGCCTTATTTACTTTAACGAACTACTAAAATAGTGATTTAGTCAGACAGCATAGACAGCAGCTCTACACTTTATTGACTGACTGATCCATTCATCCTTCCATCCCTCCTCAGCCTTCCTCTCCTCTGAAGACCCAGTGAGGGTGGAGCTCAGTCAGAGCTGTTGAGGGACTGGTTAGGAAGAACACTTCTACAGCCAGAGAGGTGAGAGGTCACACATGGTTTAGATGGTAAATATTTATGTCCCCTTAGCGGTTCATCACGTCAGCAAAAGGGAATATGTTCCATCATCTATGTTTATTTACATTAGTGCAAATTGTCCACTGATATCGGTGTAATTTCTCACCCCTTTAAGCTGTATGAAAGTGAATTTCCCCTTAGGCATACATACATGTTTTTTGTTATTACCCGAGCCACCTGAGCCACTGCCTGTTCACCCGCTATCATTCAGAAGGCGATATCAGTACAGGTGCATCAAAGCTGGGACCGAAAGACTGAAAAACAGCTTCTATCTCAAGGCCATCAGACTGTTAAATAGCACAGAGAGGCTGCAGCCTACATATAGACTTGACATCATTGGCCACTTTAATAAATGGAACACTAGTCACTTTAATAATGTTTACATATCATTTCTCATCTCATATGTATAAACTGTATCTCAGTCTATGCTGCTCTGACATTGTTTATCCATATATTTATATATTCCTAATTCCATTCCTTTACTTAGATTTGTGTGTATTAGGTATTTGTTGTGAAATTGTTAGATATTAATTGTTAGATATTACTGCACTGTGGGAACTAGAAGGACAAGCATTTCACTACACCTGCAATAACATCTGCTGAACACCTGTATGTGACCAACAACATTTGATTTATTATGAAGGTCATTTGTGTCAAATGTACTTTTCCCCTCATTCACCCCATCTCTTTACATTGCTGATGCATAATCAGTGGCCTGACTGTGTCAAAGGCCCATCCTGGTAGATCTGAACCTAATGCAGCTTGGAGTGATCAGATGACAGAAGTCACATTTAGGTGCCAGGTGTAACTGAGGCCATAGATGCTCCATATCCATTACTTTGAGAGTTTTATATAATATGACTAAATGTGTTTCTGTGTTGCAGGGACAGTCAAGAAATGTAACAGCAAGGCCACAGAACATGACATAAGCAGAGCTGTGGGAGACCACTTCAAGCCTCTGGTAGAGCCGGGGGTGGTGTTTACCACTCCACCACGCCTTCAGCAGGCTGGAAAAGTGGGATTGATCTGGTTGATCCATTTGTTTGTGTCCGTTTCCAGTAGTTGAATCCTTTGACATATTGTTGAATTAAACATTTATCTTCAACAAATGCACTGGGTTGGTTGAAAAGTGATACTAAACGTACATACCAGCACTATTTTGACATAGTGGGAAATATACTGAATTTATACTTTTTTCATAATAAGATGGACCAAGATACGTATTGGTTTTGCAAGAGTCTGTTGATTGTCAGTCATTATGTTAATTTCTTTTGCAATATGTTCAAATCAAGCTTTATTTATACAACACATTTCAGACATGGATGCTTCACAGGAAAAAAATAAAACAATGAAAATAAACAGAAATATTTACCACAACAAACATAAGATTAACAACTGAAAGACGAATTAGCATTCTAAGGAAAATCCATTGATTAAAATATTAATTGGATGCAACATCCAACCCAAAATATAAGCATGTTTTTTGGAGGGGCTCTGAAAGACACTATGGGGGTGTCCACTGGAAGTTGACTAGTAACAACAACTGGGACCTAAAAGACACCCACCATGAGACCCACTAAATCTGCCCAAGAAGAGGAAAACAAAAGAAAAACCCACACCAAACTTAAAGACAGGAAGTAAACCAAAAAGGTGGCGCAACTAAAGGTGTTGACTCTCCACATGTATCAAGACAACTGGAGCACTGGGCCAGACACTCTTAAATAGAACCTGGACCAGCTCAGGTGAAACACCTTCCCACTAACGAGATGGACAAGCCAGCACAGGTGTAACACATACTGACTAACGAGGTGACACCAATCAGTGCGTCCTACGTGCTAACGGGCTAGACGTGCTAACGAGCTAGACGTGCTAACGGGCTATACGGGCTGACGAGCTAGACGTGCTAACGAGCTAGACGGGCTAACGAGCTGACGTGCTAACGAGCTAGACGTGCTAACGAGCTAGACGGGCTAACGAGCTAGACGTGCTAACCAGCTAGACGTGCTAACGAGCTAGACGGGCTAACGAGCTAGACGTGCTAACGAGCTAACGGGCTAGACGGGCTAACGGGCTAGACGAGCTGACGAGCTAGACGTGCTAACGAGCTAGACGTGCTAAAGTCCAACCTCAAAACATAAATGGAAAAACCAAAGCCTGTAACACCTTAAGACAACAAATATATCCTATATTTTTGTTGGAAAAGTTTGCTCACCACCAACAGAAAACAACTTCCATTTCACATTATAATCAACTACAATGCTTCACCTTCACCAATATAAACATGGTGTCTACTGGATGTCAACAATTAAAAACAAGAAAAAAAACACGTATTTCTAAATAATAATATACAATAGTATTATTTGTTTCTCCTTTTTCTTTCTATAGAATCCTAAATCCCACTAGCTTCTAGAACTCTCGTCTTCCTAAATCCCACTAGCTTCTAGAACTCTCGTCTTCCTAAATCCCACTAGATTCTAGAACACTCGTCTTCCTAAAACTCACTAGCTTCTAGAACTCTCGTCCCCTTGGAACGAGCCCAAACAAAACTCATCTCCAATACGGAAAAACGTGCAGTCAAAATACATTGTGATCCATGGCAACGCACTGTCTAAATACAAAACTTTTTGACTGCCCACCTTGAGACAATCAGCAACCAAGTTGTCCTCACCACAGACATGTCTGATTTCAAGAGGAAACTCCTGCAATATCCATAGTAACTTTCCACCTCACTGCAGAGCTTCTCTCCCTTTTCAGGGTTCACTAGATAGGCATGTTGTTGGATCGGGGCCCAGTCCCCAATGTCATGCTCTAGTACATTTGGGTTGGCACATCTGAGAATGAACCCTGATATTTTAAAAGCAGGGCAACAATGTCAATATAATTGTACCAAAAATTGTCAGTTGGTTGCATGAATAAATATCATCAATAAATCGATTACTAAATCTGATCATGAAATGTAAATATGAAATATTTGGTTGCATAGTCATATTTTCAATGTCTTTTCAATGACATGTTGCTAGATGGGATATCCCCAATGTCAAAACACAGTTTTAACGTGTCCAAATCAATAACCAATATGCAGAAACAGTTTGGGATATATTGAAAACATAAAATGTGCTATATACACAAACATCTGCCACAATAATCATGTTACTCCTTATAAAATAGGGGGAAATTAGGGGGAAATCAGGTTGTACGTGATGTTGAAACTAACAACTAAACAAAACACATGGAAATGGGAGATATATTTTACCTCACTGATTAGAGGACAACTTGCAGAAGACAGTCAGCTACATTTTGGAGTGATGCATTTAAATGTAGGGGTCGCTAAACAAAGGAACACAACACTTATTTGTCATAACTCATCGATATCATGTTAAAATCATTTGTGTGACAGGAGGGAGATGAAGTTGCACGTCCTGTTAAAACGAACAGCTCAAAAAGCACACGGAATCTGGGAATAATGTGTACATCCCTGGTTAGAGGACAATTTTTAGAAAGCAGCTAGCTACATTTTGAAGTGTTGCATTTTGATTCAAGTGCGTCACCAACATGGTAAGTGTAACACAGCTCTTTTTGGTTCTACATTGTGACATCATTAAAATACTCCTTCTACAATGTTAAAACATTCTACATTGTGACATTATTTCATTGATATCATGAAACAACTCCTTCATGTATTTTCTGATGTTTAATCAGAGATCTGTTATCAGAGTATCTCTTCCCACATTGATCACAGCTAGGAGATTTCTCTCCTGTGTGTGTTCTCTGATGTGATACTAGGCTGGTTAGCCAAGAAAATCTTGTCCCACATTGACTACAGCTATATTGTTTCTCTCCTGTGTGTGTTCTCTGGTGTATAGTGAGATAGCTAGACGTAGAAAAACTCTTCCCACATTGAGTACAGCTATATGGTTTCTCTCCTGTGTGTGTTCTCTGGTGTATAGTGAGATAGCTAGACGTAGAAAAACTCTTCCCACATTGAGTACAGCTATATGGTTTTTCTCCTGTATGAGTTCTCTGGTGTTTAGTGAGATAGCTAGATGTAGAAAAACTATTCCCACATTGGTTACAGCTAAAAGGTTTCTCTCCTGTGTGTGTTCTCTGGTGTATAGTGAGATAGCTAGATGTAGAAAAACTATTCCCACATTGGTTACAGCTATAAGGTTTCTCTCCTGTGTGTGTTCTCTGGTGTAATATCAGGCCGTCTGACCGAGTAAAACTCTTCCCACATTGATTACAGCTATAAGGTTTCTCTCCTGTGTGTGTTTTCTGGTGCTTCTTCATATTCTGTGAAGTTGAGAATATTTTTCCACAATCTGAACAGTGGAAAGATTTCTCTCCTGTGTGTGTTTTCTGGTGTAGAGTCAGAGAGCCAGATGCAGCAAAACTCTTCCCACATTGATCACAGCTATATTGTTTCTCTCCTGTGTGTGTTTTCTGGTGTAATATCAGGCTGTCTGGCCGAGTAAAACTCTTCCCACATTGATTACAGCTATAAGGTTTCTCTCCTGTGTGTACTCGCTGGTGTTTAGTCAGATGGCAAGATGAAATATAAGTCTTCCCACATTGATCACAGCTATAAGGTTTCTCTCCTGTGTGTGTTCTCTGGTGTATTATCAGGCTGTCTGGCCGAGTAAAACTCTTCCCACATTGATTACAGCTATAAGATTTCTCTCCTGTGTGTACTCGCTGGTGTCTACTCAGATGGCAAGATGAAATATAAGTCTTCCCACATTGATCACAGCTATAAGGTTTCTCTCCTGTGTGTGTTCTCTGGTGTGATAACAGGTTGCTTGACTGAGTAAAACTCTTCCCACATTGAGTACAGCTGTACGGTTTCTCTCCAGTGTGAATTCTCAGGTGTACTTTTAGTGCTTTTAAACTTGAGTAACTCTTCCCACAATCAAAACAGTGGTGAGATTTCTCTCCTGTGTGTGTTCGCTGGTGTATTTTAAGTTCTGATGAAGATTTGCAATGTTTTCCACAGTCAGAGCAGCAGATAGATTTCTTCCCTGTGGGTCTCTGCTGGTGTTTCTTGAGGTGATAGAATCTGGACAGACTCTTCTCTGACTCGTCAGCATCATGATGTTGAGGCTCCCCAGAGGATCCATGATAGTCACGTCTCTCACCTGTGTGAACAAGTCAGACAGATAGTTAAAGGCTCACAACAGCAGAAATCCACTGAAAAAGGTGATGCCAACAGCGTAGCCATGATACTGTACAACAATTGACGTCTGTAATGAATGTTAAAATGACTTGACAATTGTCTTAAGACAGTCAAGTGAGCAACAATAGTCATATTTAGTCTTGTTTTCACATTAGTAGTAACTAGAAATAAGTAAAAGGTGTTGAACTCCTAAGCAGTGTGCCAGGCGACTTTTGTTCTCAAATATAGGCACCTTTCTGTGTTTGCTAAAATTGCGACAAGGGCGATGCGCACACAATTTGATTGCAGAAACACCTCCCTGCTAATGCAGAAACCGCTAGTTATGGATGTAGTATATCTGCCTGGAGCAAAAATGGTGAGCAAGTGGCCTAAGCTGTGCCATTAGAGATTCTGGGTTCGAGTCCAAGCTCTGTTGCAGCCGGCCGCGACCGGGAGGCCCATGGGGCGACGCACAATTGGCCCAGCGTCGTCCGGGTTAGGGGAGGGTTTGGCCGGCAGGGATATCCTTGTTTCATCGCGCACTGGCGACTCCTGTGGCGGGCCGGGCGCAGTGCACGCTGACCAGGTCGCCAGGTGTACAGTGTTTCCTCCGACACATTGGTGCTGCTGGCTTCCGGGTTGGATGGGCATTGTGTCAAGAAGAATCGCGGCTAGGTTGGGTTGTGTTGTGTTTCGGAGGACGCATGGCTCTCGACCTTCGCCTCTCCAGAGTCCGTATGGGAGTTGCAGCAATGAGACAAGACTATGTACCAATTGGGGAGAAAAAAGGGGTGAAAAAAAAAATATATTTAACAAATGGTGAGCAAAGATTAGTTTTCACAATGTATTCTGAATATTACAGCACTAGATCAGGAGTGTTACTCAAGGAAACTCACATTAAGCTCTGTGTCTATTCACTAATTCACCACCGTGGGGGAAACTCAGGGGAGTTCTCATAGGCTGACAGCAAAAATAGCCTCCATTTCCAGGTTGATTATGATTATTATCATCATTTGACACTACTTTGGATTATAATTGTAAGGCTCGTTTGAATGTCCTGATTTAATATAATATTTGTGTTATTGTCAAATGTACTACTTTATATTTAAAAACGACTTCAACCAGTAAAATGCTCATTGGCTAGTTTTCCATCAGCCTGACATCAGCCTGACAATGAGGTTTTGTCCACTAAGTGTATGCCAAAATGGTCTATAATCTCACCTAACAATAACATAGACCTACTGTAGGACCCATAACTTCACCTAACAACAACATAGACCTAGGACTATAAATCATTTAATATTTTAGGTGAAACAAGGAGACTAAAATGTCTTTGTCATGACAATTCATAACCTGATCACCAGATAATTTTGTGAATAATCCCACTAGGCTACTCTGTAATGTGTTGTCATTCTAAATGTCCTGAATAAAGGAAAATAGCTCTGTGTGTTGTACAATAGCCTATCCATCAAGGAACAGTTCTCTACACATTATGAGCTAAGTATCTCCGTTTCCAAACGGACTAACGAGACCCTACTGTAAATCAAGTAGACAATAACACATTATAAATATCGATTTGTTTGGGATGTTGGATCCAACGTGGAGCACGGCATAACTGTCTTTACCGGTGTAATGAATGAAGAACTACGTTTGACTGGCATGCAGAAAATGATTTCCTGGATCAGCTGATGATAGTTGAACATGTGACTGTAACTAAACAGCTACAGTATTAAGTATTATGTGTAATTATTGAAGAACCGCATTAATGACAGTATCCATTTGGGAGTTGTCAATAAAGTTAAGGTGACTCTCGGTTAGAACCATTGGATTTAGTAAACTCTGAAATGATTTAGGATTTCTGTGCCCATGAAAACTGTTTTCCCAGCGTAACAAAAGGAGACACTAAATGTTACGTAGGTAGAGAGCATTTCGGAGATCTGAATATACAAAACAACTGTCCGACAGCAAGATCCAGTATTTAAGTTAAAGTTCATCATATGACAAGCATAACGTTATGACTATAACTACTGTTCCCTGAAGGAGGGAAACTAGGTACAACATACTATTAAATCCACACGTTATGACTATAACTACTGTTCCCTGAAGGAGGGAAACTAGGTACAACATACTATTAAATCCACTGGCTTACTGGTGTTCTTCCATGCCGTCCATGGGAGGGGTGCGTCACTTGAGTGGGTTGAGTCACTGACGTTGTCTTCCTGTCTGGGTTGGCGCCCCCCCTTGGGCTGTGCCGTGGCGGAGATCTTTGTGGGCTATACTCGGCCTTGTCCCGGGATGGTATGTTGGTGGTTGGAGATATCCCTCCAGTGGTGTGGAGGCTGCGCTTTGGCAAAGTGGGTGGGGTAATATCCTACCTGTTTGGCCCTGTCCGGGGGTTTCATCAGATGGGGCCACAGTGTCTCCTGACCCCTCCTGTCTCAGCCTCCAGTATTTATGCTGCAGTAGTTTATGTGTCGGGGGGGCTAGGGTCAGTCTGTCACATCTGGAGTATTTCTCTTGTCTTTTCCGGTGTCCTGTGTGAATTTAAATATGCTCTCTCTAATTCTCGGAGGACCTGAGCCCTAGGACCATGCCTCAGGACTACCTGGCTTGATGACTCCTTGCTGTCCCCAGTTCACCTGGCCGTGCTGCTGCTCCAGTTCAAACTATTCTGCCTGCAGCTATGGAACCCTGACCTGTTCACCGGAGGTGCTACCTGTCAAAGACCTGTTGTTTTCAACACTCTAGAGAGCAGGAGCGGTAGAGATACTCTCAAAGATCGGCTATGAAAAAGCCAACTGACACTTACTCTTGTGTTACTGACTTGTTGCACCCTCGACAACTACTATGATTATTATTATTTGACCATGCTGGTCATTTATGAACATTTGAACATCTTGGCCATGTGCTGTTATAATCTCCACCCGGCACAGCCAGAAGAGGACTGGCCACCCCTCATAGCCTGGTTCCTCTCTAGGTTTCTTCCTAGGTTTTGGCCTTTCTCTGGAGTTTTTGCTAGCCACCGTGCTTCTACACCTGCATTGCTTGCTGTTTGAGGTTTTAGGCTGGGTTTCTGTACAGCACTTTGTGATATCAGCTGATGTAAGAAATACATTTGATTTGATTTGTGACTATAATTACTGTTCCCTGAAGGAGGGAAACTAGGTACAACATACTATTAAATCCACACCTCGCTGGAAGCCCCGCATTCCACAGGTGATGAGCGTGAGACTCGGATATATTCCTTAACCTGTTAGGGCTAGGGGGCAGTATTGACACGGCTGGATAAAAAACCTACCCGATTTAATCTGGTTACCACTCCTACCCAGTAACTACAATATGCATATACTTATTACATATGGATAGAAAACACCCTAAATTTTCTAAAACTGTTTGAATGGTGTCTGTGAGTATAACAGAACTCAAATGGCAGGTCAAAACCTGAGAGATTCCTTTACAGGAAGTGGCCTGTCTGACCATTTCTTGAACTTCTTTTCCATCTCTATCATTTACTAAGGATCTCTGCTCTAACGTGACACTTCCCACGTCGTCCATAGGCGCTCAGAGCCCGGGAAAAAACAGAATGTCGTCATTCCAGCCCCAGGCTGAAACACATTATCGCCTTTCTCAAGTGGCCGATCAAGGGACACTGGGCTTATGCGCGTGACCCGACCGCCCCCGCCTTTGGGATTTTTTCCTCTGTTTGCCGAAAAGGAGATTCCCTGTCGGAATATTATCGCTTTTCTACGAGAAAAATGGCGTAAAAATTGATTTTAAACAGCGGTTGACATGCTTCGAAGTACGGTAATGGAATATTTAGAATTTTATTGTCACGAATTGCGCCATGCGCGCGACACTTCTTTACTATTTCGGATAGTGTCTGGAATGCACAAACAAAACGCCGCTATTCGGATATAACGATGGATTATTTTGGACCAAACCAACATTTGTTATTGAAGTAGCAGTCCTGGGTGTGCATTCTGACGAAGACAACAAAAGGTAATCAAACTTTTATAATAGTAAATATGATTATGGTGAGTGCTAAACTTGCCGGGTGTCTAAATAGCGAGCCCGTGATGCCTGGGCTATGTACTTAGAATATTGCAAAATGTGCTTTCACCAAAAAGCTATTTTAAAATCGGACATATCGAGTGCATAGAGGAGGTCTGTATCTATAATTCTTAAAATAATTGTTATGCTTTTTGTGAACGTTTATCGTGAGTAATTTAGTAAAATGTTAGCGAATTCCCCGGAAGTTTGCGGGGGGTATGCTAGTTCTGAACGTCACATGCTAATGTAAAAAGCTGGTTTTTGATATAAATATGAACTTGATTGAACAAAACATGCATGTATTGTATAACATAATGTCCTAGGGTTGTCATCTGATGAAGATCATCAAAGGTGAGTGCTGCATTTAGCTGTCTTCTGGGTTTTGGTGACATTATATGCTGGCTTGAAAAATGGGTGTCTGATTATTTCTGGCTTGGTACTCTGCTGACATAATCTAATGTTTTGCTTTCGTTGTAAAGCCTTTTTGAAATCGGACAGTGTGGTTAGATTAACGAGAGTCTTGTCTTTAAATAGCTGTAAAATAGTCATATGTTTGAGAAATTGAAGTAATAGGATTTTTAAGGTTTTGAAAATCGCGCCACAGGCTGCCAGTGGCTGTTACGTAGCGTCCCACCTAGCCCATAGAGGTTAAATGATTTAATCCTTAAATGTAATACCTCACTTCACCGACCCAGGAAGTGGAGGAGCCAAACAGGTGTTGTAACTCGTTCATAACTGGCACGCAGATCGTAGAAATGGTAAGATAAATTGGCACTTCAAACGGAAATGGAAAAAGTTTGCCTATTTTACCGGAAACTTCAGGAGCATAACGTCAGAATTAACGAAGGCCAGCAGCAGGTGGGGAATTGGTTATTTTCTTCTGGTTATATTGACCTCTGGCTTCCTCAAGTAATTTGTTTGTGTTAATTATTTAATCAAATGCTTGAAGCATCAGTTCAATTCAAGTTCTGCACATACAGTTGATTTTATTAAACACATGGGGTGTGTCTATATGAACAAATACACGTCATAAAATTTCAACCAATCAATTGGTAGAAAGAATACAGTAGGTTGTATCTCTCTAGGTCATGCCAGTAGGTTACAGTAGGTTGTATCTCTCTAGGTCATGCCAGTAGGTTACAGTAGGTTGTAACTCTCTAGGTCATGCCAGTAGGTTACAGTAGGTTGTAACTCTCTAGGTCATGCCAGTAGGCTACAGTAGGTTGTATCTCTCTAGGTCATGCCAGTAGGTTACAGTAGGTTGTAACTCTCTAGGTCATGCCAGTAGGCTACAGTAGGTTGTATCTCTCTAGGTCATGCCAGTAGGTTACAGTAGGTTGAACCTCTCTAGGTCATGCCAGTAGGTTACAGTAGGTTGTATCTCTCTAGATCATGCCAGTAGGTTACAGTAGGTTGTAACTCTCTAGGTCATGCCAGTAGGTTACAGTAGGTTGTACCTCTCTAGGTCATGCCAGTAGGTTACAGTAGGTTGTAACTCTCTAGGTCATGCCAGTAGGTTACAGTAGGTTGTAACTCTGTAGGTCATGCCAGTAGACTACAGTAGGTTGTATCTCTCTAGGTCATGCCAGTAGGTTACAGTAGGTTGTAACTCTCTAGGTCATGCCAGTAGGTTACAGTAGGTTGAACCTCTCTAGGTCATGCCAGTAGGTTACAGTAGGTTGTATCTCTCTAGGTCATGCCAGTAGGTTACAGTAGGTTGTACCTCTCTAGGTCATGCCAGTAGGTTACAGTAGGTTGTACCTCTCTAGGTCATGCCAGTAGGTTACAGTAGGTTGTACCTCTCTAGGTCATGCCAGTAGGTTACAGTAGGTTGTAACTCTCTAGGTCATGCCAGTAGGTTACAGTAGGTTATAACTCTCTAGGACATGCCAGTAGGCTACAGTAGGTTTTAACTCTCTAGGTCATGCCAGTAGGTTACAGTAGGTTGTAACTCTCTAGGACATGCCAGTAGGCTACAGTAGGTTGTATCTCTCTAGGTCATGCCAGTAGGTTACAGTAGGTTGTACCTCTCTAGGTCATGCCAGTAGGTTACAGTAGGTTGTACCTCTCTAGGTCATGCCAGTAGGTTACAGTAGGTTGTACCTCTCTAGGTCATGCCAGTAGGTTACAGTAGGTTGTATCTCTCTAGGTCATGCCAGTAGGTTACAGTAGGTTGTATCTCTCTAGGTCATGCCAGTAGGCTACAGTAGGTTGTAACTCTCTAGGTCATGCCAGTAGGTTACAGTAGGTTGTATCTCTCTAGGTCATGCCAGTAGGTTACAGTAGGTTGTAACTCTCTAGGTCATGCCAGTAGGCTACAGTAGGTTGTAACTCTCTAGGTCATGCCAGTAGGTTACAGTAGGTTGTATCTCTCTAGGTCATGCCAATAGGCTACAGTAGGTTGTAACTCTCTAGGTCATGCCAGTAGGTTACAGTAGGTTGTAACTCTCTAGGTCATGCCAGTAGGTTACAGTAGGTTGTACCTCTCTAGGTCATGCCAGTAGGTTACAGTAGGTTGTACCTCTCTAGGTCATGCCAGTAGGTTACAGTAGGTTGTATCTCTCTAGGTCATGCCAGTAGGTTACAGTAGGTTGTATCTCTCTAGGTCATGCCAGTAGGTTACAGTAGGTTGTATCTCTCTAGGTCATGCCAGTAGGTTACAGTAGGTTGTAACTCTAGGTCATGCCAGTAGGTTTCAGTAGGCTGTATCCAAGTGGAAACAATTATCAACCCAATGTGGAAAGTGTTGAATTTGGTCAACAACAAAATTAATGGCTTATTTGCTACGTGAGGTTTACTTGATCTAACAGAAGTTTCGTAATGATTAAGTTGTTACGTGGACACGTGACATACCGACAACTTTGATAAAAACACTATTGGAGTTGTCTCCAGATCGCTATGCATATTCATGCTAGTAGCTTAGCATCTCTCTCCATTGAATACAGGCGGTTGACGACAACAACCCTCATAGAATATAAACAATAGATTACAATAATAAGATGTATCCACCAATCCAAAGACAGGATAGGCGGGAGATAGACAACCCACAGTGCAGCTTTGTGGACAACGACTCCCCTTGTTAGGACGGAGAGACATCTTGTCAGTATATCCATAATGTTTGGTGTAGACAACCCAACTCTCACATGGCTCTATTGGGGGTCACGGTGTGTAGTAAAACATCACTACATTAAAAACACTACATGCCGTGGCCCCCCAGTCTGCGGTCAGCAGATAGACCCTCCTCAAATATATATGTTAAGTCACTTTTTGGAAACGGAAAGGAGAAAACAAGGGGTAGCTTGTCTCTACGTCGTCTGATTCTGGACATATCAGTCATCATCCCAGGACCCTCCGTTGAAGAGGTATTGACGAGCCAACTCCGAATATCCAAAGTTAAAAACTAATTGAAGGCGGTACTTACTGGTGTTAATCAGATCTCCTATCTCCTCCTCTTCATCTTTCAATGTGACAGTAATCTCCCCTTCCTTCTTCACTCCAAAAACAGCATCATCCTCTTCTTCCTCTTGTTTAACTGAAACGTCTTTCTCTTCATCTTTCACTGTAACAGCCTCACCCTCTACTTCTTGTTTTACTGTAACATCCTCCTCTTCCTTCTCCTCTTTCACGACAATGTTCAGCCCCAGAGCTTCTGTCTCCGTCCAGCAGACCTCCTCTTCTTTAACAGGAGGGGAGTAGTTTAGGGAGCTCATGTTCGGGGATGTTAGCTAGCTAGCTATCATTAGCGACTAGGCTAATGCTAACTTAACCAGCCAGCTACTATAGCTGACTAATAAAAAATAACGTAATATTAAATTAAATAGGTTAACAAGTAGATACGACAGAAGTGTGTCTAAAACACAGTAGCTAATATAGACCGAAAGCGTATAAATAGCTTGATTCTTTCGGCTATGTTGGCTAGCAAGCTACCGAGGTGGTTGACGAGCTGTTTATGAAGAACCGTCCACTAGATTATACGTCACGCTGGCAGCATCGCCTGAAAGACGCACATCGCCGTCTGCTGACTGGAGGGAAACGCAGTTGAGGATCACATTTTATATTCAGTCAAAGATTATTTTACATGGATTTAATTAAATAATACTATTGAGACATACAAAGACAGGAATGTGGTGATTGATTAGTGAGAATAAAACATGTTTACTACAGCACATTTAAGGCAGTTTCATTCAGTCAAACAACATATAAATAAGTAGCCAGCTGCTGTAGGTCTATACTGCTCCTACATGGTGTAACAATACATCATGTAGATGTATATAATGAACAGACTAGGTCTATACTGCTGCTACATGGTGTAACAATACATCATGTAGATGTATATAATGAACAGACTAGGTCTATACTGCTCCTACATGGTGTAACAATTGTTAGGGTTGAACTGGCTATTTGTATGCATAACCTTTATAATATACTGGGGAAGCTATGCTACAATATTAAGTATATGAACTGCGAGTAAATCAACTGAAGACAAGAAGAACTACAACCGGCAACAGGAAGTGCGTCACGACGCTGGTTATCAGCCTACACGCCGACGACAGGAGGAGCAAGTTTAAACCACGCTCCTCCTCCCTCGGACAGGCCAGCATTGAGCAGGAACTATCTCTGTCAGTGTAAAAGACAGAACAATAGGATGTGTCGTCCTCTTCTCTGTTTTGCCCTGCGAGGTAAAACAGCGAGACCGTATATATACACGAACCACACATATACCACGCACGTGTTTGCATTAATTAAAGTACAGCTAAATCAGAAGTTACTATGTGCTGACTATTTTGTTCTGTTACCAGAAACGAACTGTCGCAACATTAACATGGTGAACCCCGACGGTCTGGTATATAGGACGTTTACGCTGAGCATTTAATCAGCCAATTGGACTTCGCTTTCGGGGAAACGGTGTACTTTACAAATTGTCCGGGCTACTAAAAACAGGTAAGCAGACACCTATTGTTATAATAACTAAAGATCTGCATATTGGCTTTAACCAAATTAATTTTGTGAAGCACCTGTTCGATGTAAGTGAACAAAATTATGAATTATTATGAGTAGATAAGAAATTTGATAGTCACCATTGTGAAATGCAAACCTGTGGTAGATGTGTTGTTATTAATGGTACCTTTGAGTATTTTGCACCTGGCGAGATCCGTAAAATATAAAAGGTGCGGTTAGGTTCAGGGAGAATACTGAAATCTATCGGCGAGATTCGTAAGGAAGGATACGATTAGGTTCGATGATATAGGGAATAATTGGGTTTGTAATTGGTATCGGCAATGATTCGTACATATAGAAATGCGGTTAGGTTCGATCGGGAAATTTTAGATAGAGAATAATTGGGTTTGTAATTGGTATCGGTAATGATTCGTACATATAAAAGTGCGGTTAGGTTCAAGGAATTACCCCGACAATGATCGTGAAATTTTAGATAAGAATACTGGATGACAGGCAAGATTCGTTCATATAAAGGTGCGGTTGGGTTCGGTAGAGTAATTCTTGGGAAAGGAGGTGAGGTTATAAGGCGAAATAAAAGAGGAATACTGAATTGAGGATTTAAAGATAAGAGAATAATGGTATAATAAAAGGATTGGAAATAAAATAATATGATACATTTAGGCGTGGAATAATAGGGAATAGTTTACTGTTTGAAATTATTAACGAAAAAGCAATAAAAGACGGGAGGAATATTTTAGATAGGACGATAATTGTGGCTATTGGCAAGGCCCATACTGCGGGAGTGGTTGGGTCTGAAGAATATATGGTTTAAATGAGAGATATTGTTGACTCGACTGGAGAGTTATCAAATTAGTTGATGTTTGAAGCTTGACACTGTAAAACACGGGTTTAAATAATTGGTTTGAAATGTTATGGAGTGATATTTGAATTGTATTGAATAACTCCGGTTCCATATAATTAGGTTAAAATAAGAACCGAGTTTAACTAAATAGGTTGAAATAAGTGGATTTAAATAAATAGTTAACGTGCTTTAAATAAGGGACTAATTATCGAATTGGTCAGAAATAAAAATGAAAATAATGCAGTAAAACTAAAATATGACTATCAGTGAAGAAGTGGAGAGAGTATTACAGGCTCTAAAATCCACGCTGGAAATCAACGGAGGGAAAGAATAGAAGAGACGAGGAGAGAAACTCTATATGGATTGGATAGAGGATGGTTGGGTATTGTCTCCTGATGGAGTTCCCACAGAAGGTGAGCCAGGTAGAATACTGGGAGCATTGAAGCGGAAAATTCAGAAAGCAGAGGGGAAATGGAAGAAAGCGGGATAACCCGGAGAAGGTACATTTATGGAAGCAATGGAGAAAGCCAGACAGAAGGAGAGAATAGGACTGATAATGATAGAGAAGCTTAAGTAAATGGGGAAAGAAAAACAAAGTAACGAGGAGGAACAGGAAAAGACAGAGAGGACTCCCACGGCTCACACAGAGACAACATCTAAAACCATATTATACCCCTCCCTGGCTGACCAGGGGTGGCGGGAGAAACCAGATAGCGAGGTGGTGGTAGTGGGACGGAGGCAACTATATCAAGTGCCGCCCGTAACTTTACCCCCTCCCCCATATGCTAGTCCTCAGGGAGCCGAGGGAGGTAAAGAGGAAGAGACACAGGGAGGAGGACAGGATGTAGCCACTTTATTAAAAAAGTGGATAGAAACAAAGGGAGATATAATGATAAGAACGTGGGGTCGAGAGCGTGTAAGTGGTGCTGCACCACCCAGAGCCCCCAGTAGACCCGTTTACCATAACCAAAGTCCGGATGGGAATAGACAAAAGAAAGGGGGAGATGGATGCTTTAACTGTCACAAACCGGGTCATTTTGCTAGAGAATGTGAGGTTCTGTGTAAACACTGCAATAAAATAGGTCGAAACTGCAAAAAGAGTGAATCGGTTGAGATAGAGCAACTAACAGTAACTGTCGGGGTAACAGAGTACCTGATAACAAACCTAGGAGAAATAGCGGGGAGGAGCAGAGACTCCGTAGACAGAAGGGGAAAAACAGGGAGATACGCTGACAAAGACGGAGTGAAGCGGTGTTTTAACTGCGATAGGACGGGACATCTCGCAAGAAACTGTTATACACCCTGTAAACATTGTGACGGAGTTGGACATAACCACCGAAATTTCACCTCCAAGCAATAGCATTGGTGGTTCAGTGGTAGAATTTTCGCCTGCCACGCGGGAGGCCTGGGTTCGGATCCCAGCCCATGCACTATGGGACTAAAATTTTATTGTTATGTTTTGAATGGAACCATAAGGTTGATGGTGGTTGTTTAAGATATAAACCGAACGTTTTGATGGCTTGTTTAGTTTAAAATGAAGAGAAGGTTACCGAAATCTAATGAATTATAATGAGCGGATAGGGAGTAGTAATAAATTGTATTAAGTATTATATACATTTGGCGATTTACATGGTACATATAAAGTCATAGACATTTCAAAAATGTGAAGCCGAAAGAGATACAGTTGGAACATTGGTTTTAATCTTACTATAGAGGTAAGGCAGAACGTTGGTTGAGTAGTGGGTTATATTTTTGCTTACGGGTAAAACAAAAGATGAGAAGAGAATTGGTTATGTGCGCTGAGCTATGCTTGGGCTATGTTTGGCTGGAAGGAAGCATTTTGTGATGTGAAGCTGGTTATTGATTCTTGGTTTGAATGTTTAGGTAACACCAGTGAATTACAAAAGGAAGTTTATGTATTTAAACATTATACTCTGTTTCCATTACGTGGAACAATGTCAGGACAGTACAGTGAATTACAGGTGGAGTTAATTTTATATTTACAGGGACAGGGCAAATTCATCACAGTTGTGCGTGTGCTTGGCCGGTATGCGCGTTCCTGTAAGACGTAAGATAGCGCGAGGACGAGCTTTGTGAGGGGGTGAGTGTAACCGATGTGAAATGGCTAGTTAGTTAGCGGTGGTGCGCGCGAATAGCGTTACTCGCTCTGAGACCTTGAAGCATAGTTTAGTTACTTCTGTAGTAAAACAATTTCATATGTTTTGGAAATTAGCTAGGTTGCATATGGTTATTTGAAGACATTTTTTTCATTTGCTTTTAAAAGAGAGGTTGGAATCAAGTATGATGCCGTGGAACTTAAAATCAGATATCACCTGGAACTTTTCCCCTGATACAATAGACATCTGTCTCAGGGGCATCAGTTGTTTTCCTTGTAAGGAACATGCAGACTGTGTTTGGTGTTTTTTAATTTTATTGAGATGCAAACATGAGTCTCTTAGCAACTTTGTCATCTGAACCGTTACAGTAGTGAGTTTTTGTGTAGGTTGTTTGTTAATTGCATGCATTTATCACTGTATCATCTGCATACATTGGAACTTCAGACCCTGTACAGACAGAAGGAAGATCATTCATGTATGAGCTGAACAGTATTGACCTTTGGGGAATTAAAACATTGTATATTATGAATGGAAAAAAGTTTGTTTTGATTCTTACGCTGATGAGACAGCACACATTTTTTGAAAGGTTTTAGATTTGTTAAACAAGGATTGTTGTACTAAATTTATGCTACAGGTTGAAATGATTTGATTGCTGGAAAGAGGTTATGGGTTTGTTTATTGTTTACTGTTTATTTTTGGTGTTGTTTTCACTTAATTAAACATTGTATTATCTGATGTGTTTGAGTAGGATTCTTTCCTCCAGGACGGATGAAAGTCAACTGAAGTATGTATGTTAAAGGCGACATGAGAGAACACGTCTCAAACTACATTTTATTAAATGCCTGGGATTAAATATTGCTGAACAATCCAAAGGTGAAAAAGCTATCACATATTTGTTGGACATTGGTCTAGTAATGATACCAGGATAATTGTGTCTAAGGGTCAATTAAGCATGCATATACAATTGATGCAGATTAAAACTAATAATTAATGATGAGGGAGTACAGTGGAATTATCATTAGGTTTTGTTTGTAGTTAACTTTTGGGTTTCTGAATCAGTTGTATAATGAATGCTAACGAAGTGTTTTGTGTTTGTCTTTGGGAAAATGGGGATTTCATTGTCTCTCTTTGGAATGTTTCCTGGGACTATAATCTTGGGTGAGTGAGATTGAGGCTGTAAACTACCTAAATGGAAAAGGCCTGGACATATTTTGTTTGTTTTTACTTTAGGGTTTGATAATACCCACACACAACACTGTCATGACGTTGGCCTGTGGGTAAGGTTTATGACCCCCCCCCCATAAATACCTTTCTCTCTTCCCCTCTCTGAATCTACTGAAGGACCTGAATAGACTGTGTTAAATATAGAGGTTTATGACCCCCCCCCCCCTATAAACATATTTCTAAATATATATTTTTCTACAACCTTATTTTTTGAAAAACTCACTAGCTTCTAGAACTCTCATCACCCCAATCAGGAACCAAGTCATCCAAAAGAGGAAAACACAAATCTTTTTGACTGCCCACCCTTGAGACAATCAGAAACCAAGTTGTCCTTATCACAGACATGTCTGATTTCAAGAGGAAACTCCTGCAATATCCGTAGTAACTTTCCACCTCACTGCGGAGCTTCTCTCCCTTTTCAGGGTTCACTAGATAGGCATGTTGTTGGATCGGGGTCCAGTCCCCAATGTCATGCTCCAGTACATTTGGGTTGGCACATCTGAGAATGAACCCTGATATTCTAAAAGCAGGGCAACAATGTCAATATAATTGTACCAAAAACCCAAAAATTGTCAGTTGGTTGCATAAATAATTATCAGTACTAAATGTTACATGTAAATATGAAATATTTGATTGTCTTATTTTCAATGACATGTTGCTAGGTGGGATATCCCCAATGTCAAAACACAGTTTAAACGTGTCCAAATCATTAACCAATATGCGGAAACAGTTTGTGATAAATTGAAAACATAAAATGTGCTATATACACAAACATCTGCCACAATAATCATATTACTTGTATTTTTTAAAACAAGCACCTTATAAAATGCACAAGCACCAAAAACGCTGTTGTTTTGACAAGTAGCTATAAATCACTGATATCGATTAGGGGGGAAATCAGGTTGTTCGTGCTGTTGAAACTAACACAACTAAACAAAACACATGGAAATGGGAGATATATTTTACCTCACTGGTTAGAGGACAACCCGCAGAAGACAGTCAGCTACATTTTGGAGTGATGCATTTAAATGTAGGGGTCACTAAACAAAGGAACGCACTTATTTGTCATAACTCATCGCTAAAATCAATTGTGCGAGAGGAGGGAGATGAGGTTGCACGTCCTGTTAAAACTAACAGCTCAAAAACCACACGGAATCTGGGAATAATGTGTACATCACTGGTTAGAGGAGAATTTGTAGAAAACAGCTCGCTACATTTTGAAGTGTTGAATTGTGATTCAAGTGGGTCACCAACAAAACTATTTTTGTGTTCGTCACTTTTTGTTAAATCAGATAAATAGTAACTCTTCCATTTCAGAGCCTGGATTTCCCCCCTGAGGCTAATATCCATATCATGTTGAAATCAATAGAACAGGGGACAAACGTTTAGGGTTCTACATTGTGACATCATTAAAATACTCCTACTACAATGTTTAAACATTCTACATTGTGACATTATTTCATTGATATCATGAAACAACTCCTTCATGTATTTTCTGATGTTTGATCAGATAACTTTTATCAGAGTATGTCTTCCCACATTGAGTACAGCTATAAGGATTATGTCCTGTGTGTGTTCTCTGGTGCAAAGTCAGCTGGCTAGATGTAGTAAAACTCTTCCCACATTGATCACAGCTATAAGGTTTCTCTCCTGTGTGTGTTCTCTGGTGCAAAGTCAGCTGGCTAGATGTAGTAAAACTCTTCCCACATTGACTACAGTTATAAGGTTTCTCTCCTGTGTGTGTTCTCTGGTGTGTCGTCAGACATCCAGATGTACCAAAACTCTTCCCACATTGATCACATTTAAAAGCTTTTCTCTCCTGTGTGTGTCCTCTGGTGTACTATCAGGCTGTTTAGCTGATTAAAACTCTTCCCACATTGATCACAGCCATAAGGTTTCTCTCCTGTGTGTCCCCGCTGGTGTACTATCAGGTTGCTTAGCTGAGTAAAACTCTTCCCACATTGATCACAGCCATAAGGTTTCTCTCCAGAGTGTGTTCTCTGGTGTATTGTTAGATAGCTAGATGTAGTAAAACTCTTCCCACATTGATCACAGCTATAAGATTTCTCTCCTGTGTGAATTCTTTTATGTATTTTAAGGTTTGATGAAGAGTTGAATCTCTTCCCACAGTCAGAGCAGCAATGAGATTTCTTCCCTGTGGGTCTTTGCAGGTGTTTCTTGAGGTGTTCTGATCTGGAGAGACTCTTCTCTGCCTCTTCAGCATCACGAGGTTGTTGAGGCTCCCCAGAGGATCCACGATAGTCCCGTCTCTCTCCTGTGTGAACAACAAAGACAGACAGATGGTTAAAGGCCCACAACAGCAGAAATCCACTATTTATTTGAGGTAAAGGGTGATGTCCAGAGCGTACCCATGAAACTGTACAACAATTGTCATCTGTTAAATTTGAAAATTAAGACAGTCAAGATAGCAACAATAGTCATATTTAGTCTTGTTTTCACATTAGTAGTAACATTGATGATTGTAGGCTAGAAATAAGTTATTCAAGTTGTTGAAACTCTAAGCAGTGTGCCAGACAACTTTTGGTCTCCAATATAGGCCCCTTTCTGTGTTTGCTAAAATTGCAGCATGAGAGCAATGCGCATGCAATTTGGTTGTAGAAACTCCTCCCTGCTAACGAGGAAACCACTAGTTATGGATGTAGTATATCTGGTAATGAGGAAACCACTAGTTATGGATGTAGTATATCTGGTAATGAGGAAACCAATAGTTATGGATGTAGTATATCTGGTAATGAGGAAACCACTAGTTATGGATGTAGTATATCTGCTAATGAGGAAACCACTAGTTATGGATGTAGTATATCTGGTAATGAGGAAACCACTAGTTATGGATGTAGTATATCTGGTAATGAGGAAACCACTAGTTATGGATGTAGTATATCTGGTAATGAGGAAACCACTAGTTATGGATGTAGTATATCTGGTAATGAGGAAACCACTAGTTATGGATGTAGTATATCTGGTAATGAGGAAACCAATAGTTATGGATGTAGTATATCTGGTAATGAGGAAACCACTAGTTATGGATGTAGTATATCTGCTAATGAGGAAACCACTAGTTATGGATGTAGTATATCTGGTAATGAGGAAACCACTAGTTATGGATGTAGTATATCTGGTAATGAGGAAACCACTAGTTATGGATGTAGTATATCTGGTAATGAGGAAACCACTAGTTATGGATGTAGTATATCTGGTAATGAGGAAACCACTAGTTATGGATGTAGTATATCTGCTAATGAGGAAACCACTAGTTACGGATGTAGTATATCTGCTAATGAGGAACCCACTAGTTACGGATGTAGTATATCTGCTAATGAGGAAACCACTAGTTATGGATGTAGTATATCTGGTAATGAGGAAACCACTAGTTATGGATGTAGTATATCTGGTAATGAGGAAATCACTAGTTATGGATGTAGTATATCTGCTAATGAGGAAATCACTAGTTATGGATGTAGTGTATCTGCTAATGAGGAAACCACTAGTTATGGATGTAGTGTATCTGCTAATGAGGAAACCACTAGTTATGGATGTAGTATATATGGTAATGAGGAAACCACTAGTTATGGATGTAGTATATCTGGTAATGAGGAAACCACTAGTTATGGATGTAGTATATCTGGTAATGAGGAAACCACTAGTTATGGATGTAGTATATCTGGTAATGAGGAAACCAATAGTTATGGATGTAGTATATCTGGTAATGAGGAAACCACTAGTTATGGATGTAGTATATCTGCTAATGAGGAAACCACTAGTTATGGATGTAGTATATCTGGTAATGAGGAAACCACTAGTTATGGATGTAGTATATCTGGTAATGAGGAAACCACTAGTTATGGATGTAGTATATCTGCTAATGAGGAAACCACTAGTTATGGATGTAGTATATCTGGTAATGAGGAAATCACTAGTTATGGATGTAGTATATCTGCTAATGAGGAAATCACTAGTTATGGATGTAGTGTATCTGCTAATGAGGAAACCACTAGTTATGGATGTAGTGTATCTGCTAATGAGGAAACCACTAGTTATGGATGTAGTATATTTGGTAATGAGGAAACCACTAGTTATGGATGTAGTATATCTGGTAATGAGGAAACCACTAGTTATGGATGTAGTATATCTGGTAATGAGGAAACCACTAGTTATGGATGTAGTATATCTGGTAATGAGGAAACCACTAGTTATGGATGTAGTATATCTGATAATGAGGAAACCACTAGTTATGGATGTAGTATATCTGGTAATGAGGAAACCACTAGTTATGGATGTAGTATATCTGGTAATGAGGAAACCACTAGTTATGGATGTAGTATATTTGGTAATGAGGAAACCACTAGTTATGGATGTAGTATATCTGCTAATGAGGAAACCACTAGTTATGGATGTACTATATCTGGTAATGAGGAACCCACTAGTTATGGATGTAGTATATCTGCTAATGAGGAAACCACTAGTTATGGATGTAGTATATCTGGTAATGAGGAAACCACTAGTTATGGATGTAGTATATATGCCTGGAGCAAAAAATAGTGAGCAAAGATTTTAGTTTTCACAATGTATTCTGAATAATACAGCGCAAGATCAGGAGTGCTATTCAAGGAAACTCACATTAAGCTCTGTGTCTATTCACTAATTCACCACCGTGGGGGAAACTCAGGGGAGTTCTCATAGGCTGACAGCAAAAATAGCCTCCATTTACAGGTTGCTTATGAGTGCATTTCACATTAAATATGGATTATAATTGTAAGACTCGCTTGAATCACCTGCTTAATATGTTTGTGTTATTGTCGCATATCAACTGATTTATACTTAAAAAACACTTCAACCAGTAAAATGCTCTTTGGCTTTTCCATCAGCCTGACAATGAGGGTTTGTACACTAAGTGTTTAACAAATTGGCCCATAACTTCACCTAACAATAACATAGACCTACTGTAGGACCCATAACTTCACCTAACAACAACACAGACCTACTGTAGGACCCATAACTTCACCTAACAACAACATAGACCTACTGTAGGACCCATAACTTCACCTAACAATAACGTAGACCTACTGTAAGACCCATAACTTCACCTAACAATAACATAGACCTAGGACTATAAATCATTTAATATTTCAGGTGAAACATGGAAACTAAAATGTTTTTGTCATGACATTTCATAACCTGATCACCAGATAATTTTGTGAATAATCCCACTAGGCTATTCTGTAATGTGTTGTCATTCTAAATGTCCTGAATAAAGGAAAATAGCTCTCTGTGTTGTACAATAGCCTATCCATCAAGGAACAGTTCTCTACACATTATGAGCTAAGTATCTCTGTGTCCAAACAGACTAACAAGACCCTACAGTAAATCAAGCAGACAATAACACATTATAAACATCAATTTGTTAGGGATGTTGGATCCAACATGGAGAACGGCATAACTGTCTTTACCAGAGTAATGAATGAAGAAGCACTTTGGTTGTTGTTGCATGTCCTGATGTTTGTCATGTGACTGTCATTCAGAAAATGATTTCCTGGATCAGCTGATGATAGTTGAACATGTGACTGTAACTAAACAGCTACAGTATTAAGTATTATGTGTAATTATTGAAGAACGACGTTAATGACAGTATCTATTTGGGTGTTGTCAATAAAGTTAAGGTGACTCTCGGTTAGAACCATTGGATTTAGCAAACTCTGAAATTATTTAGGATTTCTGTGCCCATAAAAACTGTTTTGCCAGCGTAACATAAGGAGACACTAAATGTTACGTAGGTAGAGAGCATTTCAGAGATCTGAATACAAAAAAACGTCCTAACAGGACAATAACCTAAACCACAAGGCCAAATCTACACTGGAGGAGCTTACCAAGATGACATTGAATGTTCCTGAGTGGCCTAGTTACAGTTTGGACTTAAATCATCTTGAAAGTCAATGCAAGACTTGAAAACGGCTTTCTAGCAATGATCAACAACCAACTTGACAGAACATGAAGGATTTTAAAAAGAATAATGAATATTCACATGAAGATCAGTCTCCTATTGGATGACATCATGACTTCCCATCAAGCCAACTCCTTGAAGGCCTTACTATGACATCACTCACTCCTTCTAGTTTGCAGTTGTTAAAAAAAACACTATTTTGCTCAAAACATTTATTTGTTTCCCATTAGTGTGTTTATACTTTACTGTATTTATATATCACTTTTCAACAGGAAAAGTTTAAAAATCCCTGGAGGACTTCATGGACAATTCATACCGTACAAAAATATATTCAAGTGTAGAATGCCCTTTTAAAAATCACACATTAGTTCAACAACTGCAGAGTTTGTGTCCCTGTTTTATAAGATAGTACTCACTGTATTTACTGGTGTTAATCAGATCAATGTCCCTGTTTTATTAGATAGTAATCACTGTATTTACTGGTGTTAATCAGATCAATGTCCCTGTTTTATTAGATAGTACTCACTGTATTTACTGGTGTTAATCAGATCAATGTCCCTGTTTTATTAGATAGTACTCACTGTATTTACTGGTGTTAATCAGTTCTCCAGTCTTCTCTTCTTCGTCCTCCTCTAATGTGACAGTAATCTCCCCCTCTTCATCTTTCACTCCAAAAACTGCATCTTCCTCCTTTTCTTTCACAGTAACATCCTCCTCCTCTTTCACTCTGAAGGCGTCTTCCTCTTCTTTCACTGAAACGTCTTTCTCTTCTTCTTTCACGGTAACAGCCTCACCCTCTACTTGTTTTTGTATTGTAACAGCCTCCTCTTCCTCCTCCTCTTTCACGAGAGCTTCTTTCTCCGTCCAGCAGACCTCCTCTTTAGCAGGAGGAGAGTAACTTAGTGAGCGCATGGTCGGGGATGTTAGCTAGCTAGGCTAGTGCTAACTTAACCAGCCAGATAGTTGACTTACAACGTAAATATTACATTAAATGGGGTAGCTAGTTGTTTCCACATAAGTATGTTTAAATCACAGTTACAGTTAAACCAGGAAAGTGTCTAAAGAACTTGAATGTTCAGACTTTGTCGGCTAGCGAGCTACCGAGGTGGCTGCAGTTGCTGAAGAAGCGTTCCGTCCACTAGATTATACGTCACACTAGAAACATCGCCTGAAAGACACATATCGCCATCTGCTGTCTGGAGGGAGGAAACGCAGTTGAGGAGGGAAAACTATTTTTATTCTTCATTGAATTATAATATTTTAAAGCAGTTTAGGGAAACGTTTTTTTCCTCTCCATTAAATATTAATATTATATCAACACGTACAAAGAGCAACAAGTGTTGTTTGATTAGTTAAGATTTTTTTATGAGAATTTTAAACAAACTCTACATCTACTCCACATCTGTATTTCTGATTCAGTCAAATAACTACATATCAAAATAAGCACCTAGTTATTGATACCCTTGATAAAGATGAGAAAAAATTACTGTATAAAATAAATAAATAAACTTTACCCACTACCAGGATATTTTAGCCCAAAACCTGGTTACCTCTCTGCTAGGAGGCTGAAACTTGGCCATAAGTGGATCTTCCAGCAAGACACATCAACATCCAAGAAGAAATGGTTAATTGAGCACAAAATCAACATTTTCAATGGCCATCTCAGTCTTCGGACTTGAACTCCATTGAAAACCTGTGGTTTGAATTGAACAGGGCAGTCCATAAGCGCAGACAAAATAAATCAAAGACCTGGAGAGATTCTGTATGGAGGAAGGGTCTAAGATCCCACCCAATGTGTACTCTAATCTCATAAAACATTTCAGTGTCGTTTTCCTCCCAAGGGGAGGGTGCTGGAGTATTGAAAACATGGGTGGCAGTAATTCAGACCCTTACCTTTTGAGAATAACATGTTCAACTAAATCTCTTTCTCTGAGCAATTGTTTCAGCATACAATAATATAATTCACCCTTTTTTTTACATAGAAGTATTTGAATTCTTTATTTTATAGAGTTGTTTTTGCTCATCTTTATCAAGGGTGTCAACAATTTTGTCCCCCACTGTACCTCCATACTGCTGCTACATGGTGTAACAATACATCATGCAGATGTATATAATGAACAGACTAGGTCTATACTGCTCCTACATGGTGTAACAATACATCATGTAGATGTATATAATGAACAGACTAGGTCTATACTGCTCCTACATGGTGTAACAATACAGTGCATTCGGAAAGTATTCAGACCCCTTCACTTTTTCCACATTTTGTTACATTACAGCCTTATTCTAAAATGATTAACACTACCGTTCAAAAGGTTGGAGTCACTTAGAAATGTTCTTGTTTTTGAAAGAAAAACACTTTTTTTGTCCATTAAAATAACATCAAATTGATCTGAAATACAGTGTAGACATTGTTAATGTTGTAAATGACTATTGTAGCTGGAAACAGCTGATTGTTTATGGAACATCTACATAGGCGTACAGAGGCCCATTATCAGCAACCATCACTCCTGTGTTCCAATGGCACGTTGTGTTAGCTAATCCAAGTTTATCATTTTAAAAGGCTAATTGATCATTAGAAAACCCTTTTGCAATTATGTTAGCACAGCTGAAAACTGTTGTGCTGATTTAACAAAGCTTTTGTAAACAGTGTTGTTGCATAACAATCAGGCAGTAGAACAACAATAATCATCACCCTCTTGACCAATCTACCCTCCCCTTAACATTGGGTTGATTCAGACCCTGTCAGTGTACCAGGTGGACATTGGGTTGATTCAGACCCTGTCAGTGTACCAGGTGGACATTGGGTTGATTCAGACCCTGTCAGTGTTCCAGGTGGACATTGGGTTGATTCAGACCCTGTCAGTGTACCAGGTGGACATTGGGTTGATTCAGACCCTGTCAGTGTTCCAGGTGGACATTGGGTTGATTCAGACCCTGTCAGTGTTCCAGGTGGACATTGGGTTGATTCAGACCCTGTCAGTGTACCAGGTGGACATTGGGTTGATTCAGACCCTGTCAGTGTACCAGGTGGACATTGGGTTGATTCAGACCCTGCCAGTGTACCAGGTGGACATTGGGTTTGATTCAGACCCTGTCAGTGTACCAGGTGGACATTGGGTTTGATTCAGACCCTGCCAGTGTACCAGGTGGACATTGGGTTTGATTCAGACCCTGTCAGTGTACCAGGTGGACATTGGGTTTGATTCAGACCCTGCCAGTGTACCAGGTGGACATTGGGTTTGATTCAGACCCTGCCAGTGTACCAGGTGGACATTAGGTTTGATTCAGACCCTGTCAGTGTACCAGGTGGACATTGGGTTGATTCAGACCCTGCCAGTGTACCAGGTGGACATTGGGTTTGATTCAGACCCTGTCAGTGTACCAGGTGGACATTGGGTTGATTCAGACCCTGCCAGTGTACCAGGTGGACATTGGATTTGATTCAGGCCCTGCCAGTGTACCAGGTGGACATTGGGTTTGATTCAGACCCTGTCAGTGTACCAGGTGGACATTGGGTTTGATTCAGACCCTGCCAGCATGGCCAGAAATGTATTCCAAGGTCAGTAACTTATAACCACAGAACCACCCCAGACCTTTCATGCATGACTAAAAACACCTAAGTATTAGATTTACTGCCATGGTCTAGTATGTCACTGCATTAGACACCATTCACAATGCTGGCTGAGGTACGAGTAAAACATGACATATTATTTCCTAACCATTCACAATGCTGGCTGAGGTACAAGTAAAACATGACGTATTATTTCCTAACCATTCACAATGCTGGCTGAGGTACGAGTAAAACATGACATATTATTTCCTAACCATTCACAATGCTGGCTGAGGTACTAGTAAAACATGACATATTATTTCCTAACCATTCACAATGCTGGCTGAGGTACTAGTAAAACATAACATATTATTTCCTAATCTCCAAGTTTATCATTTTAAAGGGCTAATTGATCATTAGAAAACCCTTTTGCAATTATGTTAGCACAGCTGAAAACTGTTGTTCTGATTAATGAAGCAATAAAACTGGCCTTCTTTAGACTAGTTGAGTATCTGGAGCATCAGCATTTGTGAGTTCGATTACAGGCTCAAAATGGCCAGAAACAAATCATTTTCTTCTGAAAATTGTTAGTCTATTCTATTTCTGAGAAATGAAGGCTATTCCAATGCGAAAAATTGCCAAGAAACTGAAGATCTCGTACAATGCTGTGTACTACTCCCTACACAGAACAGCGCAAACTGGCTCTAACCAGAATGGAAGGAGGCCCCAGTGCACAACTGAGCAAGAGGACAAGTACATTAGTGTCTAATTTGAGAAACAGACGCCTCACAAGTTTTCAACTAGGTGCTTAATCAAATAGTACCTGCAAAACACCAGTCTAAACGTCAACAGTGAAGAGGCGACTCCGGGATGTTGGCCTTCTAGGCAGAGTTGCAAAGAAAAATCCATATCTCAGACCGTTTTAAAAAAAGGAAAAGATTAAGATGGGCAAACTAACACAGACATTGGACAGAGGAAGATTGGAAAAAAGTGTTATATACAGACGAATCTAAGTTTGAGGTATTTGGATCACAAACAAGAACATTCGTGAGATGCTGGAGGAGTGCTTGACGCCTTCTGTCAAGCATGGTGGAGGCAATGTGATGGTCTGGGGGTGCTTTGGTGGTGGTAAAGTGGGAGATTTATACAGGGTGAAAGGGATCTTGAAGAAGGAAGGCTATCACTCCATTTTGCAAAGCCATGCCATACCCTGTGGACGGCGCTTAATTGGAGCCAACTTCCTCCTACACCAGGACAATGACCCAAAGCACAGCTCCATTTAGGGAAGAAGCATTCAGCTGGTATTCTGTCTATAATGGAGTGGTCAGCACAGTCACCGGATCTCAACCCTATTGAGCTGTTGTGGGGGCAGCTTGACCGTATGATACGTAAGAAGTGCCCATCAATCCAATCCAATTTGTGGGAGGTGCTTCAGGAAACATGGGTTAGGGTTTGGCAGGGGTTTGGCCGTCATTGTAAATAAGAATTTGTCCTTAGCTGGCTTGCCTGTTTAAATAAAGGTTAAATAAAAATTTTTTTAAATGTAACTTCATTACACCGTTACACTGGCATACAAACTCGGTAGCATAGAGTTGATAATACATATGACGTTGGGAAATAGTGCATTGTGGGTAGTTTAGAAGATTTCCCGAAATAAGTTAATCAATTTGTAATAATGCAAAAACATAGCTGTTTGTACTTATAGGTAACCATATCGTGACTACAACTAGGCTACTAAGTCTTTAACCACACTGTGTTGTTACACTGGCGAGTAAAAACTCATGCTTCCTACACTTTAACTTTTTGTCTGACAATAAAATAATCATTTTACTCAACTGCGTTACCCACTCCAGTCAGCAGATGGCGGTGTGGGAATTTAAGGTAATGCTGTTGGTGTGACGTATAATGTAGTGGACGGAACGCTTCTTTCAACAGCAACAACAGTTAGTCAGACACCACGGTAGCTTGCTAGACAAAATAGCCGAACAATAAAGCTCTTTAGATGCTTTAGTGTATATTAGCCACTGTGTTTTAAACCCACTTCTGTCGTCTAGTTAGTTATCCGATTTAATTTCATATTTACGGTGTTGTTGTTATTAGTCAGCTAGCGGGCTGGTTAAGTTAGCATTAGCCTAGCTAGCTAACATCTCCGACCATGCGTTCACTAAGCTACTCTCCTCCTGCTAAAGAAGATGAGGTCTGCTGGACGGAGAAAGAAGCTCTCGTCAAAGAGGAGGAGGAAGAGGAGGCTGTTTCAATACAAAACCAAGTAGAGGGTGAGGCTGTTACCGTGAAAGAAGAAGAGAAAGACATTACAGTGAAAGAAGAGGAAGACGTGTTAAGAGTGAAGGAGGAGGAAGATGCAGTTTTTGGAGTGAAGAAGGAAGGAGAGATTACTGTCACATTGAAAGATGAAGATGAAGATGAAGAGGAGGAGATAGGAGATCTGATTAACACCAGTAAGTACCGCCTTCAATTAGTTTTTAACTTTGGATATTCGGAGTTGGCTCGTCAATACCTCTTCAACGGAGGGCCCTGGGATGATGACTGATATGTCTAGAATCAGACGACGTAGAGACAAGCTACCCCTTGTTTTCTCCGTTCCGTTTCCAAAAAGTGACTTAACATATATATTTGAGGAGGGTCTATCTGCTGACCGCAGACTGGGGGGCCACGGCATGTAGTGTTTTTAATGTAGTGATGTTTTACTACACACCGTGACCCCCAATAGAGCCATGTGAGAGTTGGGTTGTCTACACCAAACATTATGGATATACTGACAAGATGTCTCTCCGTCCTGACAAGGGGAGTCGTTGTCCACAAAGCTGCACTGTGGGTTGTCTCGCTCCCGCCTATCCTGTCTTTGGATTGGTGGATACATCTTATTATTGTAATCTATTGTTTATATTCTATGAGGGTTGTTGACGTCAACCGCCTGTATTCAATGGAGAGAGATGCTAAGCTACTAGCATGAATATGCATAGCAATCTGGAGACAACTCCTATAGTGTTTTTATCAAAGTTGTCGGTATGTCACGTGTCCACGTAACAACTTAATCATTACGAAACTTCTGTTAGATCAAGTAAACCTCACGTAGCAAATAAGCCATTCATTTTGTTGTTGACCAAATTCAACACTTTCCACATTGGGTTGATAATTGTTTCCACTTGGATACAACCTACTGTAGCCTACTGGCATGACCTAGAGAGGTACAACCTACTGTAACCTACTGGCATGACCTAGAGAGTTACAACATACTGTAGCCTACTGGCATGACCTAGAGAGACCCAACCTACTGGAGCCTACTGGCATGACCTAGAGAGTTACAACCTACTGGCATGACCTAGAGAGGTACAACCTACTGTAACCTACTGGCATGACCTAGAGAGATACAACCTACTGTAACCTACTGGCATGACCTAGAGAGTTACAACCTACTGTAACCTACTGGCATGACCTAGAGAGTTACAACCTACTGTAACCTACTGGCATGACCTAGAGAGATACAACCTACTGTAGCCTACTGGCATGACCTAGAGAGATACAACCTAGTGGCATGACCTAGAGAGATACAACCTACTGTAACCTACTGGCATGACCTAGAGAGATACAACCTACTGGAGCCTACTGGCATGACCTAGAGAGTTACAACCTACTGGCATGACCTAGAGAGATACAACCTACTGTAACCTACTGGCATGACCTAGAGAGTTACAACCTACTGTAACCTACTGGCATGACCTAGAGAGATACAACCTACTGGCATGACCTAGAGAGTTACAACCTACTGTAACCTACTGGCATGACCTAGAGAGATACAACCTACTGTAACCTACTGGCATGACCTAGAGAGTTACAACCTACTGTAACCTACTGGCATGACCTAGAGAGTTACAACCTACTGTATCCTACTGGCATGACCTAGAGAGATACAACCTACTGGCATGACCTAGAGAGATACAACCTACTGTAACCTACTGGCATGACCTAGAGAGATACAACCTACTGTAGCCTACTGGCATGACCTACAGAGATACAACCTACTGTAACCTACTGGCATGACCTAGAGAGATACAACCTACTGGCATGACCTAGAGAGTTACAACCTACTGTAACCTACTGGCATGACCTAGAGAGTTACAACCTACTGTAACCTACTGGCATGACCTAGAGAGTTACAACTTACTGTAGCCTACTGGCATGACCTAGAGAGATACAACCTACTGTAGCCTACTGGCATGACCTAGAGAGATACAACCTACTGTAGCCTACTGGCATGACCTAGAGAGATACAACCTACTGTAGCCTACTGGCATGATCTAGAGAGATACAACCTACTGTAACCTACTGGCATGACCTAGAGAGATACAACCTACTGACATGACCTAGAGAGATACAACCTACTGGCATGACCTACAGAGATACAACCTACTGTAGCCTATTGGCATGACCTAGAGAGTTACAACCTACTGTAACCTACTGGCATGACCTAGAGAGATACAACCTACTGGCATGACCTAGAGAGATACAACCTACTGGCATGACCTAGACAGTTACAACCTACTGTAACCTACTGGCATGATCTAGAGAGGTACAACCTACTGTAACCTACTGGCATGATCTAGAGAGGTACAACCTACTGTAACCTACTGGCATGACCTAGAGAGGTACAACCTACTGTAACCTACTGGCATGACCTAGAGAGGTACAACCTACTGTAACCTACTGGCATGACCTAGAGAGATACAACCTACTGTAACCTACTGGCATGACCTAGAGAGATACAACCTACTGTAACCTACTGGCATGACCTAGAGAGGTTCAACCTACTGTAACCTACTGGCATGACCTAGAGAGTTACAACCTACTGTAACCTACTGGCATGACCTAGAGAGATACAACCTACTGTAACCTACTGGCATGACCTAGAGAGGTTCAACCTACTGTAACCTACTGGCATGACCTAGAGAGATACAACCTACTGTAGCCTACTGGCATGACCTAGAGAGTTACAACCTACTGTAACCTACTGGCATGACCTAGAGAGATACAACCTACTGTAGCCTACTGGCATGACCTAGAGAGTTACAACCTACTGTAACCTACTGGCATGACCTAGAGCGTTACAACCTACTGTAACCTACTGGCATGACCTAGAGAGATACAACCTACTGTAACCTACTGGCATGACCTAGAGAGATACAACCTACTGTATTCTTTCTACCAATTGATTGGTTGAAATTTTATGACGTGTATTTGTTCATATAGACACACCCCATGTGTTTAATAAAATCAACTGTATGTGCAGAACTTGAATTGAACTGATGCTTCAAGCATTTGATTAAATAATTAACACAAACAAATTACTTGAGGAAGCCAGAGGTCAATATAACCAGAAGAAAATAACCAATTCCCCACCTGCTGCTGGCCTTCGTTAATTCTGACGTTATGCTCCTGAAGTTTCCGGTAAAATAGGCAAACTTTTTCCATTTCCGTTTGAAGTGCCAATTTATCTTACCATTTCTACCGATCTGCGTGCCAGTTATGAACGAGTTACAACACCTGTTTGGCTCCTCCACTTCCTGGGTCGGTGAAGTGAGGTATTACATTTAAGGATTAAATCATTTAACCTCTATGGGCTAGGTGGGACGCTACGTAACAGCCACTGGCAGCCTGTGGCGCGATTTTCAAAACCTTAAAAATCCTATTACTTCAATTTCTCAAACATATGACTATTTTACAGCTATTTAAAGACAAGACTCTCGTTAATCTAACCACACTGTCCGATTTCAAAAAGGCTTTACAACGAAAGCAAAACATTAGATTATGTCAGCAGAGTACCAAGCCAGAAATAATCAGACACCCATTTTTCAAGCCAGCATATAATGTCACCAAAACCCAGAAGACAGCTAAATGCAGCACTCACCTTTGATGATCGTCATCAGATGACAACCCTAGGACATTATGTTATACAATACATGCATGTTTTGTTCAATCAAGTTCATATTTATATCAAAAACCAGCTTTTTACATTAGCATGTGACGTTCAGAACTAGCATACCCCCCGCAAACTTCCGGGGAATTCGCTAACATTTTACTAAATTACTCACGATAAACGTTCACAAAAAGCATAACAATTATTTTAATAATTATAGATACAGACCTCCTCTATGCACTCGATATGTCCGATTTTAAAATAGCTTTTTGGTGAAAGCACATTTTGCAATATTCTAAGTACATAGCCCAGGCATCACGGGCTCGCTATTTAGACACCCGGCAAGTTTAGCACTCACCATAATCATATTTACTATTATAAAAGTTTGATTACCTTTTGTTGTCTTCGTCAGAATGCACACCCAGGACTGCTACTTCAATAACAAATGTTGGTTTGGTCCAAAATAATCCATCGTTATATCCGAATAGCGGCGTTTTGTTCGTGCGTTCCAGACACTATCCGAAATAGTAAAGAAGTGTCGCGCGCATGGCGCAATTCGTGACAATAAAATTCTAAATATTCCATTACCGTACTTCGAAGCATGTCAACCGCTGTTTAAAATCAATTTTTACGCCATTTTTCTCGTAGAAAAGCGATAATATTCCGACAGGGAATCTCCTTTTCGGCAAACAGAGGAAAAAATCCCAAAGGCGGGGGCGGTCGGGTCACGCGCATAAGCCCAGTGTCCCTTGATCGGCCACTTGAGAAAGGCGATAATGTGTTTCAGCCTGGGGCTGGAATGACGACATTCTGTTTTTTCCCGGGCTCTGAGCGCCTATGGACGACGTGGGAAGTGTCACGTTAGAGCAGAGATCCTTAGTAAATGATAGAGATGGAAAAGAAGTTCAAGAAATGGTCAGACAGGCCACTTCCTGTAAAGGAATCTCTCAGGTTTTGACCTGCCATTTGAGTTCTGTTATACTCACAGACACCATTCAAACAGTTTTAGAAAATTTAGGGTGTTTTCTATCCATATGTAATAAGTATATGCATATTCTAGTTACTGGGTAGGAGTGGTAACCAGATTAAATCGGGTATGTTTTTTATCCAGCCGTGTCAATACTGCCCCCTAGCCCTAACAGGTTAAGGAATATATCCGAGTCTCACGCTCATCACCTGTGGAATGCGGGGCTTCCAGCGAGGTGTGGATTTAATAGTATGGTGTACCTAGTTTCCCTCCTTCAGGGAACAGTAATTATAGTCACAAATCAAATCAAATGTATTTCTTACATCAGCTGATATCACAAAGTGCTGTACAGAAACCCAGCCTAAAACCTCAAACAGCAAGCAATGCAGGTGTAGAAGCACGGTGGCTAGCAAAAACTCCAGAGAAAGGCCAAAACCTAGGAAGAAACCTAGAGAGGAACCAGGCTATGAGGGGTGGCCAGTCCTCTTCTGGCTGTGCCGGGTGGAGATTATAACAGCACATGGCCAAGATGTTCAAATGTTCATAAATGACCAGCATGGTCAAATAATAATAATCATAGTAGTTGTCGAGGGTGCAACAAGTCAGTAACACAAGAGTAAGTGTCAGTTGGCTTTTTCATAGCCGATCTTTGAGAGTATCTCTACCGCTCCTGCTCTCTAGAGTGTTGAAAACAACAGGTCTTTGACAGGTAGCACCTCCGGTGAACAGGTCAGGGTTCCATAGCTGCAGGCAGAATAGTTTGAACTGGAGCAGCAGCACGGCCAGGTGAACTGGGGACAGCAAGGAGTCATCAAGCCAGGTAGTCCTGAGGCATGGTCCTAGGGCTCAGGTCCTCTGAGAATTAGAGAGAGCATATTTAAATTCACACAGGACACCGGAAAAGACAAGGGAAATACTCCAGATGTGACAGACTGACCCTAGCCCCCCGACACATAAACTACTGCAGCATAAATACTGGAGGCTGAGACAGGAGGGGTCAGGAGACACTGTGGCCCCATCTGATGAAACCCCCGGACAGGGCCAAACAGGTAGGATATTACCCCACCCACTTTGCCAAAGCGCAGCCTCCACACCACTGGAGGGATATCTCCAACCACCAACATACCATCCCGGGACAAGGCCGAGTATAGCCCACAAAGATCTCCGCCACGGCACAGCCCAAGGGGGGGCGCCAACCCAGACAGGAAGACAACGTCAGTGACTCAACCCACTCAAGTGACGCACCCCTCCCATGGACGGCATGGAAGAACACCAGTAAGCCAGTGGATTTAATAGTATGTTGTACCTAGTTTCCCTCCTTCAGGGAACAGTAGTTATAGTCATAACGTGTGGATTTAATAGTATGTTGTACCTAGTTTCCCTCCTTCAGGGAACAGTAGTTATAGTCATAACGTTATGCTTGTCATATGATGAACTTTAACTTAAATACTGGATCTTGCTGTCGGACAGTTGTTTTGTATATTCAGATCTCCGAAATGCTCTCTAACTACGTAACATTTAGTGTCTCCTTATGTTACGCTGGGAAAACAGTTTTCATGGGCACAGAAATCCTAAATCATTTCAGTTTACTAAATCCAATGGTTCTAACCGAGAGTCACCTTAACTTTATTGACAACTCCCAAATGGATACTGTCATTAATGCGGTTCTTCAATAATTACACATAATACTTAATACTGTAGCTGTTTAGTTACAGTCACATGTTCAACTATCATCAGCTGATCCAGGAAATCATTTTCTGCATGCCAGTCAAACGTAGTTCTTCATTCATTACACCGGTAAAGACAGTTATGCCGTGCTCCACGTTGGATCCAACATCCCAAACAAATCGATATTTATAATGTGTTATTGTCTACTTGATTTACAGTAGGGTCTCGTTAGTCCGTTTGGAAACGGAGATACTTAGCTCATAATGTGTAGAGAACTGTTCCTTGATGGATAGGCTATTGTACAACACACAGAGCTATTTTCCTTTATTCAGGACATTTAGAATGACAACACATTACAGAGTAGCCTAGTGGGATTATTCACAAAATTATCTGGTGATCAGGTTATGAATTGTCATGACAAAGACATTTTAGTCTCCTTGTTTCACCTAAAATATTAAATGATTTATAGTCCTAGGTCTATGTTGTTGTTAGGTGAAGTTATGGGTCCTACAGTAGGTCTATGTTATTGTTAGGTGAGATTATAGACCATTTTGGCATACACTTAGTGGACAAAACCTCATTGTCAGGCTGATGGAAAACTAGCCAATGAGCATTTTACTGGTTGAAGTCGTTTTTAAATATAAAGTAGTACATTTGACAATAACACAAATATTATATTAAATCAGGACATTCAAACGAGCCTTACAATTATAATCCAAAGTAGTGTCAAATGATAATAATAATAATCATAATCAACCTGGAAACGGAGGCTTTATTTGCTGTCAGCCTATGAGAACTCCCCTGAGTTTTCCCCACGGTGGTGAAGTAGTGAATAGACACAGAGCTTAATGTGAGTTTCCTTGAGTAGCACTCCTGATCTAGTGCTGTAATATTCAGAATACATTGTGAAAACTAATCTTTGCTCACCATTTTTTAAATATATATATTTTTTTCACCCCTTTTTTCTCCCCAATTGGTACTTACAGTCTTGTCTCATCGCTGCAACTCCCATACGGACTCTGGAGAGGCGAAGGTCGAGAGCCATGCGTCCTCCGAAACACAACCCAACCTAGCCGCGCTGCTTCTTGACACAATGCCCATCCAACCCGGAAGCCAGCAGCACCAATGTGTCGGAGGAAACACCGTACACCTGGCGACCTGGTCAGTGTGCACTGCGCCCGGCCCGCCACATGAGTCGCTAGTGCGCGATGAGACAAGGATATCCCTGCCGGCCAAACCCTCCCCTAACCCGGACGACGGTGGGCCAATTGTGCGTCGCCCCATGGGCCTCCCGGTCGCGGCCGGCTGCAACAGAGCTTGGACTCGAACCCAGAATCTCTAATGGCACAGCTTAGGCCACTTGCTCACCATTTTTGCTCCAGGCAGATATACTACATCCATAACTAGCGGTTTCTGCATTAGCAGGGAGGTGTTTCTGCAATCAAATTGTGTGCGCATCGCCCTTGTCGCAATTTTAGCAAACACAGAAAGGTGCCTATATTTGAGAACAAAAGTCGCCTGGCACACTGCTTAGGAGTTCAACACCTTTTACTTATTTCTAGTTACTACTAATGTGAAAACAAGACTAAATATGACTATTGTTGCTCACTTGACTGTCTTAAGACAATTGTCAAGTAATTTTAACATTCATTACAGACGTCAATTGTTGTACAGTATCATGGCTACGCTGTTGGCATCACCTTTTTCAGTGGATTTCTGCTGTTGTGAGCCTTTAACTATCTGTCTGACTTGTTCACACAGGAGAGAGACGTGACTATCATGGATCCTCTGGGGAGCCTCAACATCATGATGCTAACGAGTCAGAGAAGAGTCTGTCCAGATTCTATCACCTCAAGAAACACCAGCAGAGACCCACAGGGAAGAGATGTATCTGTTGCTCTGACTGTGGAAAACATTGCAAATCTTCATCAGAACTTAAAATACACCAGCGAACACACACAGGAGAGAAATCTCACCACTGTTTTGATTGTGGGAAGAGTTACTCAAGTTTAAAAGCACTAAAAGTACACCTGAGAATTCACACTGGAGAGAAACCGTACAGCTGTGATCAATGTGTTAAGAGTTTTACTCAGTCAAGCAACCTGTTATCACACCAGAGAACACACACAGGAGAGAAACCTTATAGCTGTAATCAATGTGGGAAGACTTATATTTCATCTTGCCATCTGAGTAGACACCAGCGAGTACACACAGGAGAGAAACCTTTTAGCTGTAATCAATGTGGGAAGAGTTTTACTCGGCCAGACAGCCTGATAATACACCAGAGAACACACACAGGAGAGAAACCTTATAGCTGTGATCAATGTGGGAAGACTTATATTTCATCTTGCCATCTGACTAAACACCAGCGAGTACACACAGGAGAGAAACCTTATAGCTGTAATCAATGTGGGAAGAGTTTTACTCGGTCAGACGGCCTGATATTACACCAGAGAACAAACACAGGAGAGAAACCTTATAGCTGTACTCAATGTGGGAAGAGTTTTTCTACGTCTAGCTAGCTCACTATACACCAGAGAACACACACAGGAGAGAAACCATATAGCTGTACTCAATGTGGGAAGAGTTTTTCTACGTCTAGCCATCTCACTAAACACCAGAGAACTCATACAGGAGAGAAACCATATAGCTGTACTCAATGTGGGAAGAGTTTTTCTACGTCTAGCTATCTCACTATACACCAGAGAACACACACAGGAGAGAAACCATATAGCTGTACTCAATGTGGGAAGAGATACTCTGATAACAGATCTCTGATTAAACATCAGAAAATACATGAAGGAGTTGTTTCATGATATCAATGAAATTATGTCACAATGTAGAATGTTTTAACATTGTAGAAGGAGTATTTTAATGATGTCACAATGTAGAACCCTAAATATTTGCCTAAATATTATATTTTATTTGTTCTATTGATTTTAGTTTCAGGGGGAAAATCCAGACTCTGAAATGGAAGAGTACTATTTATGTGATTTAACAAAAAGTGACTAACAAAAAAAGAGCTGTGTTACACTTACCACGTTGGTGACGCACTTGAATCAAAATGCAACACTTCAAAATGTAGCTAGCTGCTTTCTACAAATTGTCCTCTAACCAGGGATGTACACATTATTCCCAGATTCCGTGTGGTTTTTGAGCTGTTAGTTTTAACGGGACGTGCAACCTCATCTCCCTCCTCTCTGCACAATTGATTTCAACATGATATCGATGAGTTATGACAAATAAGTGTTGTGTTCCTTTGTTTAGGGACCCCTACATTTAAATGCATCACTCCAAAATGTAGCTGACTGTCTTCTGCAGGTTGTCCTCTAACCAGTGAGGTAAAATATATCTCCATTTCCATGTGTTTTTTTAGTTGTGTTAGTTTCAACAGCACGTACAACCTGATTTCCCCCCTAATCGATATCAGTGATTTATTGCTACTTGTGCAGTTTATAAGGTGCTTGTTTAAGTAATATGATTATTGTGGCAGATGTTTGTGTATATAGCACATGTTATGTTTAGGTTTTCAATATATCCCAACTGTTTCTGCTTATTGGTTATTGATTAGGACACGTTAAAACTGTGTTTTGACATTGGGGATATCCCACCTAGCAACATGTCATTGATAAGACGTTGAAAATATGACTATGCAAACAAATATTTCATATTTACATTTCATGATCAGATTTAGTAATCGATTTATTGATGATATTTATTCATGCAACCAACTGACAATTTTTGGTACAATTATATTGACATTGTTGCCCTGCTTTTAAAATATCAGGGTTCATTCTCAGATGTGCCAACCCAAATGTACTAGAACATGACATTGGGGACTGGGCCCCGATCCAACAACATGCCTATCTAGTGAACCCTGAAAAGAGAGAGAAGCTCTGCAGTGAGGTGGAAAGTTACTATGGATATTGCAGGAGTTTCCTCTTGAAATCAGACATGTCTGTGGTGAGGACAACTTGGTTGCTGATTGTCTCAAGGGTGGGCAGTTAAAAAGTTTTGTGTTTAGACAATGCGTTACCATGGATCACAATGTATTTTGACTGCACGTTTTTCCGTATTGGAGATGAGTTTTGTTTGGGCTCGTTCCAAGGAGACGAGAGTTCTAGAAGCTAGTGGGTTTTAGGAAGACTAGAGTTCTAGAAGCTAGTGAGTTTTAGGAAGAGGAGAGTTCTAGAAGCTAGTGAGTTTTAGGAAGACGAGAGTTCTAGAAGCTAGTGAGTTTTAGGAAGACGAGAGTTCTAGAAGCTAGTGAGTTTTAGGAAGACGAGAGTTCTAGAATCTAGTGAGTTTTAGGAAGACGAGAGTTCTAGAAGCTAGTGAGTTTTAGGAAGACGAGTGTTCTAGAAGCTAGTGGGATTTAGGATTCTATAGAAAGAAAAAGGAGAAACAAATAATCCTATTGTATATTATTATTTAGAAATACGTGTTTTTTTCTTGTTTTTAATTGTTGACATCCAGTAGACACCATGTTTATATTGTAGAAGGTGAAGCATTGTAGTTGATTATAATGTGAAATGGAAGTTGTTTTCTGTTGGTGGTGAGCAAACTATAGGATATATTTGTTGTCTTAAGGGGGAAGGTGTTACAGGCTTTGGTTTTTCCATTTATGTTTTGAGGTTGGAATTTAGCACGTCTAGCTCGTTAGCACGTCTAGCTCGTTAGCACGTCTAGCTCCGTCAGCACGTCTAGCTCGTTAGCACGTCTAGCTCGTTAGCCCGTCTAGCTCGTTAGCCCGTCTAGCTCGTTAGCCCGTCTAGCCCGTTAGCACGTCTAGCTCGTTAGCACGTAGGACGCACTGATTGGTGTCACCTCGTTAGTCAGTATGTGTTACACCTGTGCTGGCTTGTCCATCTCGTTAGTGGGAAGGTGTTTCACCTGAGCTGGTCCAGGTTCTATTTAAGAGTGTCTGGCCCAGTGCTCCAGTTGTCTTGATACATGTGGAGAGTCAACACCTTTAGTTGCTCCACCTTTTTGGTTTGCTTCCTGTCTTTAAGTTTGGTGTGGGTTTTTCTTTTGTTTGCCTCTTCTTGGGCAGATTTAGTGGGTCTCATGGTGGGTGTCTTTTAGGTCCCAGTTGTTGTTACTAGTCAACTTCCAGTGGACACCCCCATAGTGTCTTTCAGAGCCCCTCCTAAAAAACAAGTTATATTTTGGGTTGGATATTGCATCATATTGTTGATATTTTAATCAATGGCGTTTCCTTACAATGCTCATTAGTCTTTCAGTTGTTATTGTTTTTTATCCTCATATTTGTGTACTAAATATTTCTGATTATTTTCATAGTTTTTTCCTGTGAAGCCATTGTGTTGCATCCATGTCTGACATGTGCTGTATAAATAAAGCTTGATTTGATTTGAACATATTGTAAAACAAATGAACCCAATGACTGACCAATCAACAGACTCTTGGTCCCTCTTAGTATCCCCCTTGTCCCTTTCCCAATGTCATGAACTAGACCAGGTACTGTTACAGCTGCTCTCTCCTCCTCAATGTCATGAACTAGACCAGGTACTGTGTTACAGCTGCTCTCTCCTCCTCAATGTCATGAACTAGACCAGGTACTGTGTTACAGCTGCTCTCTCCTCCTCAATGTCATGAACTAGACCAGGTACTGTTACAGCTGCTCTCTCCTCCTCAATGTCATGAACTAGACCAGGTACTGTGTTACAGCTGCTCTCTCTCCTCAATGCCATGAACTAGACCAGGTACTGTGTTACAGCTGCTCTCTCCTCCAAAGTGAAGGGGTCTGAATACTTAACGAATGCATTGTAAACCGCTGGCAGAGTTTTCTACCATTGGCAGTTTTGTACACAGTCATGTGATACGTGGTATAGAAAAGTCCAATCTTAGGAGAGTACATGGGAGGCACTATATCTGCAGGTGTCTATCTGGTCAAAACCACTGTTACAGGTGCCCCTCTACCCTCTGGTGGGATGGATCATGTCTACAGAGAAACCTAGATTCAAATACTTAGATTTGTGTGTATTGGGTCTATGTTGTGAAATTGTTAGATATTACTTGTTAGATATTACTGCACCGTCTGAGATAGAAACACAAGCATTTCACTACACCTGCAATAACATCTGCTAAACACGTGTATGTGACCAATAAAATGTGATTTTGATTTGAAATAAACGTCCTATTTATCAAAGGTGCTTTTGTCTGGGGTCAAAATGACTCCAAAGGATTTGAATTTGTTAAAAGTCCATATTGATACAGAAACACTAAACCATGATTTAGATTTATTAAGAACAAGTTGATTGACGAAGTCGTGAAAAATTGGAAGAATTGAATAAACCACATTTTGGCCATGATAAAAAGATATGCCTCTGGGATCAAAATGATCCATGTCAGAAGTATGGTTCAATGCAAATATGTAGTGGGTGTAAAGTTTGTATTAAATTCTAACTCATTAAACACGAATCAATCAACACATGCTTCTCTTTGAACGACTTAATATAATATTAAACTTTTCGGAAATAAATGAAAAATAAACGTTTGGTTCCTCAACTGCGTTGCCCAGTCCAGTCAGCAGATGGCGATGTGCGTCTTAGATTCAGGCGATGCTGCCAGTGTGACGTATAATCTAGTGGACGGGACGCTCCTTCAACAACAACAGCTAGTCAGACACCTCGGTAGCTTTCTAACAGACATAGCTACAACATTCACGCTCTTTACACTGGTTTGGTGTATATTAGTCGCTGTGTATTAAACACACTTCTGTTGTATGTACTTGTTGGCCCATTTAATGATATATTTACGTTGTTTGTCAGCTAGCTGGTTTGCTAAGTTAGCTTAGAACTAAGCTAGTCGCTAATGCTAACTAGCTAACATACCGACCATGAGTTCACTAAGCTACTCTCCTCCTGTTAAAGAAGAGGAGGTCTGCTGGACGGAGAAAGAAACTCTAGTGAAAGAGGAGGAGGAAGAGAAAGATGTTACAATACAAAAACAAGTAGAGGGTGAAGCTGTTACCGTGAAAGAAGAAGAGAAAGACGTTTCAGTGAAAGAAGAGGAAGACGCGTTCAGAGTGAAAGAGGAGGAGGATGTTACAGTAAAAGAAGAGGAGGAAGAGAAAGAGGAGGATGCAGTTTATGGAGTGAAAGAGGAGGAGTGGGAGATGACTGTCACATCGAAAAAGGAGGAGGAAGAAGAGGATGAAACTGGATATCTGGGCTCGGTTTCCAAAAGGCATCTTAAGGCGTCCAATGGTTCTAACGATGAACGGGCCCTGATTAACACTAGTAAGTACTGTCTTTAATACAGAGGCACAAACTCTGCAGTTGTTGAACTGATGTTTGGTGTTAAAGCGGAAATCTGCAATTGTTACATCCATATTTGGACTTTAAATTATTTATTTATAGCCATTGATTCTTGAAGAATATAACACATGCCTCATGAGCTGAGTTCAACTGTTGTACCCCATCAGAACCCCAAATAAGCTTTTTTTACTCCAATGTTTAGAAACAATGTAAATCAACACTGTATAGCCTCAACATGGTTAAATCTATAATGTTGATATCATGGATGGTCAGTCCTTGCATCCATAGGTCTGTCTGTCTGTAGTTACATTTCTCCAACCCCATAATCATCTTATTACCAAAACAGTGGTGGAATTACAGATTTGTTATTGTTTGGACTGCAGATTGATTGATTGTTGTGTGGCTTGCTTAAAGGGGCAACCTAGGATTTAATCCGAAACAAAATGGCTGTCCAGAGACTTGGTTTGGTAAACAGCTGAGGGATGGGGGAAGGAGAATTGTAACCACTCTCAAATTCATAGAGAAAGCTATTGTAGCAACCGTAACCCAAAACCTAGCGACCTCTTCAAGAAGTTCAGACATCTTGACATAACAGTTATAAGATGTTGGCTTGACAGTTGCTGGACCCAGGTTTGAGTCCAGCTCAGGGCTACCCCCTGAATTGACTACACTATAAATACAAGGACTGGCCACCCATGAGGTCAAAATTATAGTTTTAACCTGATTTCAAGGCTATATAGTATATTCTATAATTGGCAGTTAAGATTTGCTGTGGGGGTCAAATTGTTGTCAAATTGGAAGTTTACATACACTTATGTTGGTGTCATTAAAACTCGTTTTTCAACCACTCCACACATTTCTTGTTAACTAACTGTAATTTTGGCAAGTCGGTTAGGACATCTACTTTGTGCATGACACAAGTAATTTTTTCAACAGTTGTTTACAGACAGATTATTTCACTTATAATTCACTGTATCACAATTCCAGTGGGTTTGAAGTTTACATACACTAAGTTGACTGTGCCTTTAAACAGCTTGGAGAATTCCAGAGAATTATGCCATGGCTTTAGAAGCTTCTGATAGGCTAATTGACATAATTTGAGTCAATTGGAGGTGTACCTGTGGATGTGTTTCAAGGCATACCTTCAAACTCGGTGCCTCTTTGCTTGACATCATGGGAATATCAAAAGAAATCAGCCAAGACCTCAGTCTGGTTCATCCTTGGGAGCAATTTCCAAACGCCTGAAGGTACCACGTTCATCTGTACAAACAATAGTACGCAAGTATAAACACCATGGGACCACACGGCTGTCATACCGCTCAGGAAGGAGACGCGTTCTGTCTCCTAGAGATTAACGTTCTTTGGTGCGAAAAGAGCAAATCAATCCCAGAACAACAGCAAAGGACCTTGTGAAGATGCTGGAGGAAACAGGTACAAAAGTATCTATATCCAAAGTAAAACAAGTCCTATATCTGAAAGGCCGCTCACCAAGGAAGAAGCCACTGCTCCAAAACTGCCATAAAAAAAAGCCAGACTACGGTTTGCAACTGCACATGGGGACAAAGATCGTACATTTTGAAAAAATGTCATCTGGTCTGATTATACAAAAATAGAACTGTTTGGCCATAATGACCATCGTTATGTTTGGAGGGAAAAGGGGGAGGCTTGCAAGCCGAAGAACACCATCCCAACTGTGAAGCACAGGGGTGGCAGCATCATATTGTGGGGATGCTTTGCTGCAATAGGGACTAGTGCAGTTCACAAAATAGATGGCATCATGAGGAAGGAAAAGTATGTCGATATATTGAAGCAATATCTCAAGACATCCGTCAGGAAGTTAAAGCTTGGTTGCAAGTGAGTCTTCCATATGGACAATGACCCCAAGCATACTTCCAAAGTTGTGGCAAAATGGCTGAAGGACAACAATGTATTGGAATGGCCATCACAAAGCCCTGACCTCAATCCTATAGAACATTTGTGGGCAGATCTGAAAAAGCGTGTACGAGCAAAGAGACCTACAAACCTGACTCAGTTACACCAACTCTGTCAGGAGGAATGGGCCAAAATTCACCCAACTTATTGTGGGATGCTTGTGGGAGGCTACCCAAAACGTTTGACCCAAGTTAAACAATTTAAAGGCAATACAACCAAATGCTAATTGAGTGTATGTAAACTTCTGACCCACTGGGAATGTGATGAACGAAATAAAAGCTAAAATAAATCATTCTCTCTACTATTATTCTGACATTTCACATTCTTAAAATAAAGTGGTGATCCTACTTGACCTAAGACAGGGAAGAATTTCCACTCGGATTAAATGTTAGGAATTGTGAGAAACTGAGTTTAAATGTATTTGGCTAATGTGTATGTAAACTTCCGACTTCAACTGTATACATAGATTCAATTACATTAAGGGTGAAACATACCTAGATTCAATAACATTTATATGTTTCAATAACATTCATGAATTGGTTTGAAACCTTTGTTTTAGAACCTTCTCAAAGTTGGTGCCTTGACGGTTTCTCACTCGTACCCTGACTTTTTAAAAGGGATTTTGGGACAATTAGCTTAGTTTATAACATGTATTTTAGGAACTGCGTGTCACAGCATGACAATGTGAACATGATTGGTCGACAGTCTCTTGGATGGGCATTAAACATTTGAATAAAGCTGTAATTTAACAAAATGTGGAAAAGGGGAAGGGGTCTGAACTTTCTGAATGCTCTATGTTTTATTATATTTTTCAAATGTAACCTTTATTTAACTAGACAAGTCAGTTAAGAACAAATTATTTTTTACAATGACGGACGACGCTTGGCCAATTGTGCGTCTCCCTATGGGACTCCCAATCACGGCCGGTTGGGATACAGCCAGGATTCGAACCAGGGTCTGTAGTGACGCCTCAAGCACTGAAATGCACCACTCGGGAGTCCCAAAATCATCTTCTAGTGCTGTCCCCAACTAAAATAAATCTTGGCCAACCAAGAGTCTAATTTTGTTTCTACCAATCGATTGGTTGAAAATTTCGAATGTGTATTTTTCCATATATAAACACCACCCACGTGTATTAACCTGTTATGGCTAGGGGGCAGTATTTTCACGGCTGGATAAAAAACGTACCCGATTTAATCTGGTTACTAATCCTGCCCAGTAACTAGAATATGCATATAATTATTGGCTTTGGATAGAAAACACCCTAAAGTTTCTAAAACTGTTTGAATGGTGTCTGTGAGTATAACAGAACTCATATGGCAGGCAAAAACCTGAGAAGATTTCATGCAGGAACTGGCCTGTCTGACAAGGTGTCGTTCTTCTTGTCTCTGTTTATTGAAGAGTGAGGATCTTAGCTGTCCCGTGACACTTCCTACGGCTGCCATAGGTTCTCAGAAGGCGGCAAAAAGCGGAATCGTGGCTTTGCAGGCTCTGGCTGAAACAAAGTAGCGCGTTTGGGTAGTGGCTGGTTACAGTACTGTGAGACTCAGGCTCGTGCCCGCGTCGACCGAAAGGTTTGTTTTCATTCCTCTGTTTAGCTAAATGGACATTCCCGGTCGGAATATTATCGCTTTTTTACGAGAAAAATGGCATAAAAATGGATTTTAAACAGCGGTTGACATGCTTCGAAGTACGGTAATGGAATATTTAGATTTTTTTTGTCACGAATTGCGCCATGCGTGCGACCCTTCTTTACCATTCGGATAGTGTCTGGGACGCACGAACAAAACGCCGCTATTCGGATATAACGATGGATTATTTTGGACCAAACCAACATTTGTTATTGAAGTAGCAGTCCTGGGAGTGCATTCTGACGAAGACAACAAAAGGTAAACAAACTTTTATAATAGTAAATCTGATATTGGTGAGTGCTAAACTTGCCGGGTGTCTAAATAGCTAGCCCGTGATGCCTGGGCTATGTACTTAGAATATTGCAAAATGTGCTTTCACCAAAAAGCTATTTTAAAATCGGACATATCGAGTGAATAGAGGAGTTATGTATCTATAATTCTTAAAATAATTGTTATGCTTTTTGTGAACATTTATCGTGAGTAATTTAGTAAATTGTTAGCAAATTCCCCGGAAGTTTGCGGGGGGTATGCTAGTTCTGAACGTCACATGCTAATGTAAAAAGCTGTTTTTTGATATAAATATGAACTTAATTGAACAAAACATCCATGTATTGTATAACATAATGTCCTAGGTGTGTCATCTGATGAAGATCATCAAAGGTTAGTGCTGCATTTAGCTGTCTTCTGGGTTTTTGTAACATTATATGCTAGCTTGAAAAATGGGTGTCTGATTATTTCTGGCTTGGTACTCTGCTGACATAATCTAATGTTTTGCTTTCGCTGTAAAGCCTTTTTGAAATCGGACAGTGTGGTTAGATAAAGGAGAGTCTTATCTTTAAAATGCTGTGAAATAGTCATATGTTTGAAAAATTGAAGTTTTTGTATTTTTGAGGAATTTGTAATTCGCGCCACGCCTATCATTGGATATTGGAGCAGGTGTTCCGCTAGCGGAACGTCTAGATGTAAGAGGTTAATAAAATAAAAATTATTCTCGACCAGGTTGAAATACTATCAGACATCCCCAAATGGGCACATTTATAGGCCTACATTTGTGTACAGGCCAGGTAGATTAATCCTACTTCTATATGTGTAATCAGGTGCCCGTCCTTACTCAACATTGACAGGAGTTTCAAACAAAAGACAATGAATAAATTGACAAAACTGCGGGGTAAGGTCTGGGTGGTCTGCCAGGGGTCGTTTCATTTAGTATCCGATTGGGTCGGCATGGGGAATGATTGTATTTTCCCATAGTATGTTGTACCGAAGTTGACCGACTGAAAGGGAGTGTAACTTTGATTATAATTACTCTTCCATGAAGGAGGGAAACGAGGTGCAACACGTGTTTGGCGCTGCCCTTTCCTGGGTCGGTGAAGAGCGGTATTAAATTTAAGGAATAAATCCGAGCCTCACGCTCATCACCTGTGGAAGGCGGGGCTTCCAGAGAGGCACGGATTTAATAGTATGTTGTACCTAGTTTTCCTCCTTCAGGGAACAGTAGTTATAGTCATAACATGAGGATTTAATTGTATGTTGTACCTAGTTTTCCTCCTTCAGGGAACAGTAGTTATAGTCATAACATGAGGATTTAATTGTATGTTGTACCTAGTTTCCCTCCTTCAGGGAACAGTAGTTATAGTCATAACATTAAGCTTGTCATATGATGAACTTCAACTTAAATACTGGATCTTGCTGTCAGACAGTTTTTTGTATTCAGATCTCTGAAATGCTCTCTAATTACGTAACATTTTGTGTCTCCTTATATTACGCTGGGAAAACAGTTTTCATGGGCACAGAAATCCTAAATCATTTCAGAGTTTGCTAAATCCAATGGTTCTAACCAAGAGTCATCTTAACTTTATTGACAACACCCAAATGGATACTGTCATTAACGTGGTTCTTCAATAATAACACATAATTCTTAATACTGTAGCTGTTTAGTTCCAGTCACATGTTCAACTATCATCAGCTGATCCAGGAAATCATTTTCTGAATGACAGTCACATGACAAACATCACGACATGCAACAACAACCAAAGTGCTTCTTCATTCATTACTCTGGTAAAGACAGTTATGCCGTGCTCCATGTTGGATCCAACATCCCTAACAAATTGATGTTTATAATGTGTTATTGTCTGCTTGATTTACAGTAGGGTCTCGTTAGTCTGTTTGGACACAGAGATACTTAGTCTTATCTTTCAAATGGTGTAAAATAGTCATATGTTTGAGAAATTGAAGTTATAGCATTTTTAAGGTTTTTGTATTCCGCGCCACGCTCTACCGTTGGATATTAGTGAGGCGTTCCGCTAGCGGAACGTCTAGATGCAAATGTACAAACCCTCATTGTCAGGCTGATGTTAAAGCTAGCCAAAGAGCATTTTACTGGTTGAAGTGTTTTTTAAGTATAAATTAGTTGATTTGCGACAATAACACAAACATATTAAGCAGGAGATTCAAACGAGCCTTACAGTTATAATCCAAAAGTAATGTGAAATGCACTCATAAGCAACCTGGAAATGGAGGCTATTTTTGCTGTCAGCCTATGAGAACTCCCCTGAGTTTTCCCCCATGGTGGTGAAGTAGTGAATAGACACAGAGCTTAATGTGAGTTTCCTTGAGTAGCACTCCTGATCTTGCGCTGTAATATTCAGAATACATTGTGAAAAACTAAAATCTTAGCTCACCATTTTTGCTCCAGGCAGATATACTACATCCATAACTAGTGGTTTCCTCATTAGCAGATATACTACATCCATAACTAGTGGTTTCCTCCTTACCAGATATACTACATCCATAACTAGTGGTTTCCTCATTACCAGATACACTACATCCACAACTAGTGGTTTCCTCCTTACCAGATATACTACATCCATAACTAGTGGTTTCCTCATTACCAGATATACTACATCCATAACTAGTGGTTTCCTCATTACTAGATATACTACATCCATAACTAGTGGTTTCCTCATTAGCAGGGAGGAGTTTCTACAACCAGATTGTGTGTGCATCGCCCTCGTGCTGCAATTTTAGCAAACACAGAAAGGGGCCTATATTGGAGACCAAAAGTCGTCTGGTACACTGCTTAGAGTTTCAACAACATGAATAACTTATTTCTAGTTACTACTAATGTGAAAACAAGACAAAATATGATTGTTGCTAAGTTGACTGTCTTAATTGTCAAATAATTGAACAGACGTCAATTGTTGTACAACTTCATGGGTAGGACCTTTTACCTCAAATAAACAATGGATTTCTGCTGTTGTGGGCCTTTAACCATCTGTCTGACTTTGCCGTTCACACAGGAGAGAGGCGGGACTATCGTGGATCCTCTGGGGACCCTCAACAACATCATGAAGCTGACAAGGCAGAGAAGAGTCTCTCCAGATCAGAACTCCTCAAGAAACACCAGCAGAGACCCACAGGGAAGAGAACTCACTGCTGCTCTGACTGTGGGAAGATATTCACCTCATCAGGCATTAAAATTCATCAGAGAACACACACAGGAGAGAAATCTTTTAGCTGTGATCAATGTGGGAAGAGTTTTGTTCAATCTGGCAATCTGACATCACACCAGAGAACACACACAGGAGAGAAACCGTATAGCTGTGATCAGTGTGAGAAGAGTTTTACTGAGTCTGGGGGTCTGACTAAACACCAGAGAACACACACAGGAGAGAAACCTTATAGCTGTGATGAATGTGGGAAGAGTTTTATTACATCTAACATTCTGACTCAACACAAGATAACACACACAGGAGAGAAATCTTATAGCTGTGATCAATGTGGGAAGAGTTTTGGTCGATCTGGAGAACTGACTGTGCACCAGAGAATACACACAGGAGAGAAACCCTATAGCTGTGATCAATGTGGGAAGAGTTTTGCTGCATCTACCAATCTGAATCTACACCAGAGAACACACACAGGAGAGAAACCTTATGGCTGTGGTCAATGTGGGAAGAGTTTTGTTCAATCTGGCCATCTGACATTACACCAGAGAACACACACAGGAGATAAACCTTATAGCTGTGATCAATGTGGAAAGAGTTTTGCTGCATCTAGCACTCTGACGCTACACCAGAGAACACACACAGGAGAGAAACCTTATAGCTGTGGTCAATGTGGGAAGAGTTTTGTTCAATCTGGCCATCTGACAGTGCACCAGAGAACACACACAGGAGAGAAACCATATAGCTGTGATCAGTGTGGGAAGAGTTTTACTGAGTCTGGGGGTCTGACTAAACACCAGAGAACACACATAGGAGAGAAACCGAATAGCTGTGATCAGTATGGGAAGAGTTTTTTACTGAGTCTCGTCGTCTGACTAAACACCAGAGAACACACACAGGAGAGAACCCTCATAGCTGTGACCAGAGATAATCTGATAAAAGATCTCTGATCAAATGTCAGAAACTACTTACATGAAGGAGTTGTTTCATGATATCAATGAACTAATGTCACAATGTAGAATGTTTTAACATTGTAGAAGGAGTATTTTAATGATGTCCCAATGTAGAACCCTAAACGTTTGTCCCCTGTTCTATTGATTTCAACATGATATGGATATTATCCTCAGGGGGAAAATCCAGGCTCTGAATTGAAAGAGTTACTATTTATGAGATTTAATAAAAAGTTACTAACAAAAAAGTTGTTACACTTACCACGTTGGTGACCCACTGGAATCAAAATGCACCACTTCAAAATGTAGCAAGCTGTTTTCTACAAATTGTCCTCTAACCAGGGATGTACACATTATTCCCAGATTCCGTGTGGTTTTTGAGCTGTTAGTTTTAACAGGACGTGCAACCTCATCTCCCTTCTGTCACACAAATGATTTTAGCATGATATCGATGAGTTATGACAAATAAGTGTTGTGTTCCTTTGTTTAGCGACCCCTAAATTTAAATGCATCACTCCAAAATGTAGCTGACTGTCTTCTGCAGGTTGTCCTCTAATCAGTGAGGTAAAATATATCTCCCATTTCCATGTGTTTTGTTTAGTTGTTAGTTTCAACATCACGTACAACCTGATTTCCCCCCTAATTGATTATCAGTGATTTATTGCTACTTGTCAAAACAACAGTGTTTCTGGTGCTTGTGCAGTTTAAAAGGAGCTTGTTTTAAAAAATACAAGTAATATGATTATTGTGGCAGATGTTTGTGTATGTATTACATTTTATGTTTTCAATAAATCACAAACTGTTTCTGCATATTGGTAATTGATTTGGACACGTTAAAACTGTGTTTTGACATTGGGCTATCCCACCTAGAAAAATGTAATTGAAAAGTCATTGAAAATAAGACTATGCAATCAAATATTTCATATTTACATGTCATGGAACATTTGGTAATGAAAATTATTCATGCAACCAACTGACAATTTCTGGGTACAATTATATTGACATTGTTATCCTGCTTTTAGAATATCAGGGTTCATTCTCAGATGTGCCAACCCAAATGTACTAGAGCATGACATTGGGAACTGGGCCCCGATCCAACAACATGCCTATCTAGTGAACCCTGAAAAGAGAGAGAAGCTCTGCAGTGAGGTGGAAAGTTACTACGGATATTGCAGGAGTTTCCTCTTGAAATCAGACATGTCTGTGTCCTATTGGAGATGAGTTTTGTTTGGGCTCGTTCCAAGGGGACGAGAGTTCTAGAAGCTAGTGAGTTTTAGGAAGACAAGTGTTCTAGAAGCTAGTGAGTTTTAGGAAGACGAGAGTTCTAGAAGCTAGTGAGTTTTAGGAAGACGAGAGTTCTAGAAGCTAGTGAGCTTTACGAGTTTTTTTTCTTCTTGTTTTTAATTGTTGACAGCCAGTAGACACCATGTTTATATTGGTGAAGGTGAAGCATTGTAGTTGATTATAATGTGAAGTGGAAGTTGTTTTCTGTTGATGGTGAGCAAACTTGTCCAACAAAAATATAGGATATATTTGTTGTCTTAAGGGGGAAGGTGTTACAGGCTTTGGTTTTTCCATTAATGTTTTGAGGTTGGACTTTAGCTCGTTAGCAAGCTCGTTAGCAAGCTCGTTAGCAAGCTCGTTAGCAAGCTCGTTAGCAAGCTCGTTAGCAAGCTCGTTAGCAAGCTCGTTAGCAAGCTCGTTAGCAAGCTCGTTAGCAAGCTCGTTAGCAAGCTCGTTAGCAAGCTCGTTAGCAAGCTCGTTAGCAAGCTCGTTAGCAAGCTCGTTAGCAAGCTCGTTAAGCAAGCTCGTTAAGCAAGCTCGTTAAGCAAGCTCGTTAAGCAAGCTCGTCTAGCCCGTTAGCACGTCTAACTCGTTAGCAAGCTCGTTAGCCCGTCTAGCTCGTCTAGCTCGTTAGCACGTCTAGCTCCGTCAGCACGTCTAGCTCGTTAGCACGTAGGACGCACTGATTGGTGTCACCTCGTTAGTCAGTATGTGTTACACCTGTGCTGGCTTGTCCATCTCGTTAGTGGGAAGGTGTTTCACCTGAGCTGGTCCAGGTTCTATTTAAGAGTGTCTGGCCCAGTGCTCCAGTTGTCTTGATACATGTGGAGAGTCAACACCTTTAGTTGCTCCACCTTTTTGGTTTACTTCCTGTCTTTAAGTTTGGTGTGGGTTTTTCTTTTGTTTGCCTCTTCTTGGGCAGATTTAGTGGGTCTCATGGTGGGACACCCCCATAGTGTCTTTCAGAGCCCCTCCTAAAAAACAAGCTTATATTTTGGGTTGGATGTTGCATCCAATTAATATTTTAATCAATGGATTTTCCTTAGAATGCTAATTCGTCTTTCAGTTGTTAATCTTATGTTTGTTGTGGTAAATATTTCTGTTTATTTTCATTAAATTTTTTTCCTGTGAAGCATCCATGTCTGAAATGTGCTGTATAAATAAAGCTTGATTTGAACATATTGCAAAAGAAATTAACCCAATGACTGACAATCAACAGACTCTTGTAAAACCAATACGTATCTTGGTCCATCTTATTATGAAAACAGTATAAATTCATTATATCTCCCACTATGTCAAAATAGTGCTGGTATGTACATTTAGTATCACTTTTCAACCAACCCAGTGCATTTGTTGAAGATAAATGTTTAATTCAACAATACGTCAAAGGATTCAACTACTGGAAACTGAAACAAACAAATGGATCAACCAGATCAATCCCACGTTTCCAGCCTGCTGAAGGCGTGGTGGAGTGGTAAACACCACCCCCGGCTCTACCAGGGGCTTGAGGTGGTCTCCCACAGCTCTGCTTATGTCATGTTCTGTGGACTTGCTGTTCCATTTCTTGACTGCCCCTGCAACACAGAAACACATTTAGTCATATTATAACACTCAAAGTAATGGATATGGAGCATCTATGGCCTCAGTTACACCTGGCACCTAAATGTGACTTCTGATCACTCCAAGCTGCATTAGGTTCAGATCTACCAGGATGGGCCTTTGACATAGTCTGGATGCAGTCAGGCCACTGAATATGCATAAGCAATGTAAAGAGATGGGGTGAATGAGGGGAAAAGTACAGTTGACACAAATGACCTTCATAATATCAAAGAACAAATGTGTGTCTGAGGGGAAATGAACTTTCATACAGCCAAAAGGGGTGAGAAATTACACCAATATCAGTGGAGAATTTGCACTAATGTAAATAAACATAGACGATGGAACATATTCCCTTTAGCTGACGTGATGAACCGCTAAGGGGACATAAATATTTACCATCTAAACCATGTGTGACCTCTCACCTCTCTGGCTGTAGAAGTGTTCTTCCTAACCAGTCCCTCAACAGCTCTCTGACTGAGCTCCACCCTCACTGGGTCTTCAGAGGAGAGGAGGGCTGAGGAGGGATGGAAGGATGAATGGATCAGTCAGTCAATAAAGTGTAGAGCTGCTGTCTATGCTGTCTGACAAAATCACTATTTTAGTAGTTCATTAAAGTAAATAAGGCTTTATGACTGCTGAATACCAACTATCAATCACTTAGATCATGTATTTTCAGGTAGAGATACATCCTTGGGACGTCCATAGCCCATTGAAGTTGACATTTAAAATGGTTAAGGTAGGGGTTAAGGTTAGGGTTTAGGATAGGGATGTCCCAAGGATCCCAGAAAGCATTGACCATCGTGCATTCTTCTGTCTCTTTTACATAGCAGGTGTAAAATAAACACAGACAAGACAAGTAGGCACGCAGTGCATTATGGTCATTGTAGTTTAAAAATAGCATCTAATTATGTAGGGTGACCATACGTCCTCTTTTTCCCGGACATGTCCTCTTTTTGGACCTAAAAAAATGCGTCCGGCCAGGATTTCTAAATCGCCTAAAATGTCCGGGATTCGGCTTTTGCTTCCTACAGTCGCCATTCGTTGTGTGCGTTTTGGGGGTTTTGCATTGCTTTGACCTTTTTCAAGCGCTCGTACTAAGACCGAAGCAATTGTTAACGCTGTGATAGCACCACATTCTGTCGACATAGCTCAGAAAGCACTAGAAGACATACCTTACTGTGGTGTTTCTACTGATGGGAGCAATCACGGTGCTGTGGAAATATTCCCTCTGCTTATTCAGTATTTTGATTGGAAGAATGGTGGCGTGCAAAGTAAATTAGTCGAAGTTAAAAACACTCCAAATGAGACAGCTGATACGATCGCGCAATACATCAAAGAAACACTGGAAAATAATGGGATTTTTTCCAAATATATTGCATTTACAGTAGGGTGACCATACGTCCTCTTTTTCCCGGACATGTCCTCTTTTTGGAAAACTAAAATTTGGTCACCCTAAATTATGCCAATCTGTATGTGGGGTTGTTAGAGAAGAATGTGATTGTCAGCCCTAACAATCCATTCTAGCAGCTCATCAGGCTCTGAAAAAGTCTTCATTGATGACGTGTTCCATCTATTCCAGGGGACAGCAGAGGAACTTCATCGATTCCACTCCTTCATTAATACAAGCAGTGAACATCTGAAATTCACCATCACCTTTGATAAGCATGAAACAAGTTACCCGATGGTTGGACAATACTTTTCTCGTTAATCATCTTAAATACTTAAACTGGAAATCAACCAATCCTCCATTGTTAACGCAGTGGAAAGGTCAAATGCTTTATTATCTACACATGTAAAGTGAGTGAGACGGAGAGAAATAAAATGGTTAGGTTATGGTAAAGTTTATAAAAGATCAAATAAAATATTTTTCCCAAAAATTGTTTTAAGTCCCAATGCAAAGTTACACCTCACTGTTCTATTTTTGGAGTTATTACATAAAACCAATCAGAATTCAGAAGAATGCCAAAGGCAGGTGTGATGTAATATGGAAGACCGGTCTATTCCCTGTGATGTAAACAACAACAGAAAGAACTTCAAATTAAACCAATCGTTTAAACCAACGTTTTGGAAATACATAACGCTATCTAACCAAATATCAAAGAATGTTAGCTATATGCAGTTATCTTAGCCAGCCAGCTAACATTAGCTATTTAGCCAACTAGTTATGGTCAGCGAGCTGGAGCCCAACTACAAGAGACCAGTTAGAACCCGATTAACAAAACCCAACTAAAACATAACTGCAGATCAAAAGAGCAGAGACATACAGAATGATGGCTGGGAAAATCCTCAACATCCAAAATAGATAGATTCCAGAAGTCAGTCAGCTAGTGCGCTAGCAGTAAGCCAAGGTGGAAAAGGTGACAAAACTCCCGTAGTCGACTTCACAGAGAACATGCTGAAAAGTAGTGATGGGGAAACAAAGCTTCCTGAAGCATTGACGCTTTTCAGCCTGTTGTGTCAACAAAAAAAACAAAAAAACGAGCAAGCAGGTTGATATCCCACGGCAAGAGGCACCAGAGCTACTGTGCTAACGGGTTCCCTCTAGATAACACAACCACACAGTTCATGAAAAGCATGAGGTGTGACTAACGTTTGCAAGCTTGAGCTAGATATCAACCTAGTGTGACCTTCCTGGTCCCTCAAGTCAGTGAGTCAACACAGGAAGGAGCAATGGATGGATAGTTCATTTATTTCCAAAGCTGAAATGATGGGACACACACAGTATGGATGAATGATCAGTAGTGACGGGATATAAATAGCACTCCCATAGCAATTCTCCATAAATCTGCCCTATAATATACTAACAAAAAACAATCAAGATGTCTGTCAAAGTTATTATGATCATATAGTGGATTTAACAGTTCCTAATAATTCCTAATTTACTATAATAAAATAAATACATAGTTTCCATGTGTAATCTCATATTCACAACATCAGAATAAACTGTCATCCATTTTAGTATCAAAATATATCAAATTAACCTGAAATATTACTCAACGTCCCCCTCTGGTGGTGAAGAAGTATAATCCACCTAAACTAACAGAACCGGGCTGATAAACTGGCTGGTGTTCATGAGTTTATAAAACACATACTTTATACATGTCATAAATTACCTGCATTGATGAGACACACAGTGTGGATGAATGATCAGTAGTCGACAGGATATAAATAGCACTCCTATAGAAGATGCAGTGTGGATGAATGATCAGAATATAAATAGCACTCCTATAGAAGATGCAGTGTGGATGAATGATCAGGATATAAATAGCACTCCTAAAGAAGATGCAGTGTGGATGAATGATCAGAATATAAATAGCACTCCTATAGAAGATGCAGTGTGGATGAATGATCAGGATATAAATAGCACTCCTAAAGAAGATGCAGTGTGGATGAATGATCAGTAGTCGACAGGATATAAATAGCACTCCTAAAGAAGATGCAGTGTGGATGAATGATCAGGATATAAATAGCACTCCTAAAGAAGATGCAGTGTGGATGAATGATCAGGATATAAATATCACTCCTAAAGAAGATGCAGTGTGGATGAATGATCAGGATATAAATAGCACTCCTATAGAAGATGCAGTGTGGATGAATGATCAGGATATAAATAGCACTCCTAAAGAAGATGCAGTGAGGATGAATGATCAGGATATAAATAGCACTCCTAAAGAAGATGCAGTGTGGATGAATGATCAGGATATAAATAGCACTCCTAAAGAAGATGCAGTGTGGATGAATGATCAGTAGTGACAGGATATAAATAGCACTCCTATAGAAGATGCAGTGTGGATGAATGATCAGGATATAAATAGCACTCCTAAAGAAGATGCAGTGTGGATGAATGATCAGGATATAAATAGCTCTCCTAAAGAAGATGCAGTGTGGATGAATGATCAGGATATAAATAGCTCTCCTAAAGAAGATGCAGTGTGGATGAATGATCAGGATATAAATAGCACTCCTAAAGAAGATGCAGTGTGGATGAATGATCAGGATATAAATAGCACTCCTAAAGAAGATGCAGTGTGGATGAATGATCAGGATATAAATAGCACTCCTAAAGAAGACGCAGTGTGGATGAATGATCAGTAGTCGACAGGATATAAATAGCACTCCTGAAGAAGATGTAGTGAGGATGAATGATCAGGATATAAATAGCACTCCTAAAGAAGATGCAGTGTGGATGAATGATCAGGATATAAATAGCACTCCTAAAGAAGATGCAGTGTGGATGAATGATCAGGATATAAATAGCACTCCTGAAGAAGATGCATTTTCCAGTTTGCTACCAACTTGATAGAGGGAACTTTAGCATAAAACCCACATGGAAAACTGAGATTCGGCAAATAACATATAAAGAGAGGCCAAACCAACAACAGAAGTTACTAAAACATAAATTGCTAATGTATGATTTAAAAAGTGGATGGTTTATGATCTAATGTCAACTTCATACATTTCTATCCCAGGACCACTCAATTTTCAAATTCTCCATAAATCTGCTTTGGATTACCCAGAATCCCATACCTTTATCACTGACTGTAATGTAAAGACACGAGCAGCAGTCTAAGGTCCTGCATCTCAGTGCTAGAGGCATCACTACAGACCCTGGTTCAAAACTAGGCTGTATCATAACAGGCCGTGACAGGGAGTCCCATAGGGCAACGCACAGTGGCCCAGCATCGTCTGGGTTAGGGTTTGGCAGGGGTTTGGCAGGGGTAGGTCGGTCATTGTAAATAAGAATTTGTTCTTAGCTGGCTTGCCTGGTTAAATAATGGTTAAATACATTTTTTAAATGTAACTTCATTACACCGTTACACTGGCATACAAACTCGGTAGCATAGAGTTGATAATACATATGACGTTGGGAAATAGTGCATTGTGGGTAGTTTAGAAGATTTCCCGAAATAAGTTAATACATTTGTAATAATGCAAAAACATAGCTGTTTGTACTTATAGGTAACCATATCGTGACTACAACTAGCTTACTAGGTCTTTAACCACACTGTGTTGTTACGCTGGTGAGTAAAAACTCATGCTTCCTACACTTTAACTTTTTGTCTGACAATAAAATAAACATTTTACTCAACTGCGTTACCCACTCCAGTCAGCAGATGGCGGTGTGGGAATTTAAGGTAATGCTGTTGGTGTGACGTATAATGTAGTGGACGGAAAGCTTCTTTCAACAGTAGCAACAGTTAGTCAGACACCACGGTAGCTCGCTAGACAAAATAGCCGAACAATAAAGCTCTTTAGATGCTTTAGTGTATATTAGCCACTGTGTTTTAAACCCACTTCTGTCGTCTAGTTAGTTATCCGATTTAATTTCATATTTACGGTGTTTTTGTTATTGGTCAGCTAGCGGGCTGGTTAAGTTAGCATTAGCCTAGCTAGCTAACATCTCCGACCATGTGCTCACTAAGCTACTCTCCTCCTGCTAAAGAAGATGTCTGCTGGACGGAGAAAGAAGCTCTCGTCAAAGAGGAGGAGGAAGAGGAGGCTGTTTCAATACAAAAACAAGTAGAGGGTGAGGCTGTTACCGTGAAAGAAGAAGAGAAAGATGTTACAGTGAAAGAAGAGGAAGACGCGTTCAGAGTGATGGAGGAGGATGTTACAGTAAAAGAAGAGGAGGATGCAGTTTTTGGAGTGAAAGAGGAGGAGGGGGAGATGACTGTCACATCGAAGAAGGAAGAAGAGGAAGAATCTGGATATCTGGGCCCGGTTTCCCAAAGGCATGTTAAGGCATCCAATGGTTCTAACGATGAACGGGCCCTGATTAACACTAGTAAGTACTGTCTTAAATACAGAGGCACAAACTCTGCAGTTGTTTAACTGATGTGTGGTGTTAAAGGGGAAATCTGCAATTGTTACATCCATATTGTGACTTTTTAATGATTTTTTTATAGCCATGTATTCTTGAAGAATATAACACACGTCTCATGAGCTTAGTTCAACTGTTGTACCCCATCAGAACCCCAAATAAGCTTTTTTTACTCCAATGTCTAGAAACAATGTAAATCAACACTGTATAGCCTCAACATGGTTAAAACTATAATGTTGATATCATGGATGGTCAGTCCTTGCATCCATAGGTCTGTCTATGAATTTTAAAGTAGTTACATTTCTCCAACCCCATAATCATCTTATTACCAAAACAGTGGTGGAATTACAGATTTGTTATTGTTTGAACTGCAGATTGCTGGGTTGTGTGGGTTTTTAAACAGCAACAAAATGGCTGCCCAGAGTCTTGGTTTGGTAAACAGCTGAGGGATGGGGGAAGAAGTGTAACCACTCTCAAATTCATAGAGAAAGCTATTGTAGCAACCGTAACCCAACACCTAGCGACCTGTTCAAGAAGTTCAGACATCTTGGCGTAACAGTTATAAGGTGTTGTCTTGACAGTCGCTGGATCCAGGATTGAGTTCAGCTCAGGACTACCCCCTGAATGGACTACACTATAAATACAAAGACTGGCCATCCATGATGTCATAATGATAGTTTAACCAGGTTTCTAGGCTATATAGTATATTCTAGAATTCATCCATGATGTCATAATGATAGTTTAACCAGGTTTCTAGGCTATATAGTATATTCTAGAATTCATCCATGATGTCATAATGATAGTTTAACCAGGTTTCTAGGCTATATAGTATATTCTAGAATTCATCCATGAGGTCATAATGATAGTTTAACCAGGTTTCTAGGCTATATAGTATATTCTAGAATTCATCCATGATGTCATAATGATAGTTTAACCAGGTTTCTAGGCTATATAGTATATTCTAGAATTCATCGATGATGTCATAATGATAGTTTAACCAGGTTTCTAGGATAAATAGTATATTCTAGAATTCATCCATGATGTCATAATGATAGTTTAACCAGGTTTCTAGGCTATATAGTATATTCTAGAATTCATCCATGATGTCATAATGATAGTTTAACCAGGTTTCTAGGATATATAGTATATTCTAGAATTCATCCATTATGTCATAATGATTGTTTAACCAGGTTTCTAGGCTATATAGTATATTCTAGAATTCATCCATGATGTCATAATGATAGTTTAACCAGGTTACTAGGCTATATAGTATATTCTAGAATTCATCCATGATGTCATAATGATTGTTTAACCAGGTTTCTAGGCTATATAGTATATTCTAGAATTCATCCATGATGTCATATTGATAGTTTAACCAGGTTTCTAGGCTATATAGTATATTATAGAATTACCAGTGTAGATTTCCTGTGCGGGTCAAATTATTACAGCTGTTGATAAGTCATTGTATAATATTCAGCCAATTTTTTTCATGTCATTACATTAAAGGCGAAACATACCTAGATTCAATAACATTCATGGATTGGTTTGAAACCTTTGTTTTAAACCCTTCTCAAATTTGGAGCCTTGACGGGTTTGTAAAAAACGGTTTGTCAAAAAACACTTATTTATTTAAATGTAACCTTTATTTAACTAGGCAAGTCAGTTAAGAACAAATTCTTATTTCCAATGATGGCCTACCCCGGACGACGCTGGGCCAATTGTGCACCACCCTATGGGACTCCCAATCACGGCCGGTTGTGATACAGCCTGTAGTGACGCCTCTAGCACTGAGATGCAGTGTCTTAGACCGCTGTGCCACTCGGGAGCCCCAAAATCATGTTCTAGTGCTGTCCTCACCTAAAATACATCTTGGTCAACCAAGAGTCATCTGTTCTTTCTACCAATCGCTCCATGTGTTTTAATAAAATCAACTATATGTACGTAACTTGTCTGATGCTTTAAATAAGCCCCTTTCAAAAAATGTAGAACTAAGAACAGATATAGCCCTTGGTTCACTCCATACCTGACTGCCCTCGACCAGCACAAAAACATCCTGTGGCGTACTGCACTAGCATTGAATACTGCCCGCGATATGCAACTTTTCAGGGAAGTCAGGAACCAATTCACAGTCAGTTAGGAAAGCAAAGGCTAGCTTTTTCAAACAGACATTTTTATCCTGTCGCTCTAACTCCAAAAAGTTTTGGGACACTGTAAGGTCCATGGAGAATAAGAGCACCTCCTTCCAGCTGCCCACTGCACTGAGGCTAGGAAACACTCACCACCGATAACTCCACAATAATTGAGAATTTCAATTAGCATTTCGCGACGGCTGGCCATGCTTTCCTCCTGGCTACCCCAACCCCGGCCAACAGCTCCCCACCCCCCGCAGCTACTTGCCCAAGCCTCCCCATCTTCTCCTTCACCCAAATCCAGATAGCTGATGTTCTGAAAGAGTTGCAAAACCTGGACCCTCTCTTTCTAAAATTATCCGCCGCCATTGTGGCAACCCCTATTACTAGTCTGTTCAACCTCACTTTCGTATCGTCCGAGATTCCTAAAGATTGGAACACTTCCGCGGTCATCCCCCTCTTCAAAGGGGGTGACACTCTAGACCCAAACTGTTACAGACCTATATCCATCATGCCCTGCCTTTCTAAAGTCATCAACATCCAAGTTAACAAACAGATCACTGACCATTTCGAATCTCACCGTACCTTCTCCGCTGTGCAATCCGGTTTCCGAGCTGGACACGGGTGCACCTCAGCCACACTCAAGGTACTAAACGATATCATAACCGCCATCGATAAGAAACAATACTGTACAGCCCTCTTCTTCGACCTGGCCAAGGCTTTCGACTCTGTCAATCACTGTATTCTTATCGGAAGACTCAACAGCCTTGGTTTCTCAAATGACTGACTCGCCTGGTTCACCAACTACTTCTTAGATAGAATTCAATGTGTCAAATCGGAGGGCCTGTTGTCCGGACCTCTGGCAGTCTCTGTGGGGGTACCACAGGGTTCAATTCTCGGACCGGCTCTTTTCTCTGTATATACCAACGATGTTGCTCTTGCTGCGGGTGATTCCTTGATCCACCTCTACTCAGACGACACCATTCTGTATACATCTGGCCCTTCTTTGGACACTGTGTTAACCTCTCTAGGGTAGGGGGCAGTATTTTCACGGCCGGATAAAAAAACGTACCCGATTTAAACTGGTTACTGCTCTTTTCCAGAAACGAGAATATGCATATAATTAGTAGATTTGAATAGCAAACACTCTAAAGTTTATAAAACTGTTTGAATGGTGTCTGTGAGTATAACAGAACTCATATGGCAGGCCAAAACATGAGAAGATTTCATACAGGAAGTGCCCTCTCTGACCATTTCTTGTGCTTCTGTAGCATCTCTGTCGAAAATACAGGATCTCTGCTGTAACGTGACAATTTCTAAGGCTCCCATAGGCTCTCTGAAGGTGCCAGAAAGTGGAATGAGATCTCTGCTGTCTCTGGGCTAGGTACAGGAGTGCTGTTTGTGAGGGGTCAGGCTGGTGGCTCAGAGACAGGAGATGCGCGGCCCCGAGAAGTGGCCATGTTTTTCTTTCAGCCTTTGACCGAAAACAACTACGCCCGGTTGGAATATTATCGCTATTTTACGAGAAAAATAGCATAAAAATTGATTTTAACCTCTTGGGGCTAGGTGGGACGCTAGCGTGCCACCTGTGGTGCACTCCATCAACAGCAGGTGCATTTCAAGAGCGGCAAATTTGAATCCAAATAAATGTCAAAATTCAAATTTTTCAAAAATACAACTATGTTACACCATTTGAAAGATAAACATCTCCTTAATCTAACCACGTTTTACGATTTCAAAAAGGTTTTACGGCGAAAGCATAAATTTAGAGTATGTTAGGACAGTACATTTACAAGAGTTGTGTGTAATGTTTTGTCAAGTCAAAGACAGGGTCACCAAAACCATAAAACCAGCTAAAATGATACACTAACCTTTTACAATCTCCATCAGATGACACTCCTAGGACATTATGTTAGACAATGCATGCATTTTTAGTTCTATCAAGTTCATATTTATATACAAAAACAGCGTTTTACTATGGCATTGATGTTGAGGAAATCGTTTCCCTCCAATAACCGGCAGTCAAGTCAGCGTCACAAATTAAATAATTAAAATTAGAAAACATTGGTAAAATATTATATTGTCATTTAAAGAATTATAGATTTACATCTTTTGAACGCAATCAACTTGCCAGATTTAAAAATAACCTTACTGGGAAATCACACTTTGCAATAATCTGAGCACTGTGCCCAGAAAAATACGCGTTGCGATACAGACTAGACGTCATGTTGGGGAGATCTAAAATCGAAAATACTATGTAAATAATCCATTACCTTTGATTCTCTTCATCAGATGTCACTTCCAGGTATCACAGGTCCATAACGAATGTAGTTTTGTTCAAAAAAGCTCATCATTTATGTCCAAAAATCTCCGTCTCGTTAGCACATGATGTAAGCCAGCCGGACTTCTCGTCATGAACGAGGGGAAAAAATATATTTCCGTTCGTTCAAACATGTCAAACGTTGTATAGCATAAATCATTAGGGCCTTTTTTAACCAGAACATGAATAATATTCAAGGTGGACGAATGCATAGCCTTTTATAACGTATTGGAACGAGGGTACCCAACATGAAGTAGCGCGCCAGGTGTCTAATGGGACATCACCGTTCCATGGCTCTTGTTCGGTCAGATCTCCCTCCAGAAGACTCAAAACACTTTGTAAAGGCTGGTGACATCTAGTGGAAGCAATAGGAAGTGCCAAAATATTCCTAAACCCCTGTGTTTTTCAATGGGATAGGTTTAAAGTCAATACAACACATCAGGTATCCACTTCCTGTCAGAAAATGTCTCAGGGTTTTGCCTGCCAAATGAGTTCTGTTATACTCACAGACACCATTCAAACAGTTTTGGAAACTTTAGAGTGTTTTCTATCCATATATAATAAGTATATGCATATTCTAGTTACTGGGTAGGATTAGTAACCAGATTAAATCGGGTACATTTTTTTATCCAGACGTGCAAATGCTGCCCCCTAGACCCAACAGGTTAAACAGCGTAATGGAATATTTTGAAATTTTTTGTCACGACATACATCATATGAATCACATAAAGTCATATGTTTGAGAAATTGAAGTAATAGCATTTTTAAGGTTTTTCGTATTTCGCGCCACTCGATTCCACTGGCTGTTGACTAGGTGGGACGACATACCCGAGAGAGGTTAACCTGTCTAGGCGAGGTCAACAGCCAGTGGAATCGCGTGTCGTGAAATACAAATACCTCAAAAATGCTATAACTTAAATTTCTCAAACATATGATTATTTTACACCATTTTAAAGACAAGACTCGTTAATCTAACCACATTGTCCGATTTCAAAAAGGCTTTACAGCGAAAGCAAAACATTAGATTGTCAGGAGAGTACCCAGCCAGAAATAATCAGACACCCATTTTTCAAGCTAGCATATAATGTCACAAAAACCAAAACCACAGCTAAATGCAGCACTAACCTTTGATGATCTTCATCAGATGACACTCCTAGGACATTATGTTATACAATACATGCATGTTTTGTTCAATCAAGTTCATATTTATATCAAAAACCAGCTTTTTACATTAGCATGTGACTTTCAGAACTAGCATACCCACCGAAAACTACCGGTGAATTTACTAAATTACTCACGATAAACGTTCACAAAAAACATAACAATTATTTTAAGATTTATAGATACAGAACTCCTTTATGCAATCGCGGTGTCCGCTTTTCGGTGAAAGCACATTTTGCAATATTCTGAGTAGATAGCCCGGCCATCACAGGCTAGCTATTTTGACACCTACCAATTTTGGCACTCACCAAACTGAGATTTACTATAAGAAAAATTGGATTACCTTTGCTGTTCTTCGTCAGAATGCACTCCCAGGACTTGTACTTTACACCCAATGTTGTTTTGGTTCCAAATAATCCATAGTTATATCCAAATAGCGGCGTTTTGTTCTTGAGTTCAAGACACTATCCGAAGGGTGATGCGCTGGCGCGTATCGTGACAAAAGATTTCAAAATATTCCATTACTGCACTTCGAAGCATGTCAAACACTGTTTAAAATCAATTTTTATGCGATTTTTCTCGTAAAATAGCGATAATATTCCGACCGGGAGACATTGTTTTCGTTCAAAGACTGACAGAAGAAATGGTGTCTTCACGTGCATGCGCGCACCCGTGTCATTGTTCTCAGATCGACCACTATCCAAATGCGCTACTGTTTTTAGCCCAGGGACTACAGAGTCATCATTCAACATTCTGGCGCCTTCTGAGAGCCTATGGGAGCCTTAGAAAATGTCACGTTACAGCAGAGATCCTCTGTTTTCGATAAAGAGGCTATAGAAGGCCAAGAAATGGTCAGAGGGCACTTCCTGTATAGAATCTTCTCAGGTTTTGGCCTGCCATATGAGTTCTGTTATACTCTCAGACACCATTCAAACAGTTTTAGAAACTTTAGGTAGTTTTCTATCCAAAGCTAACAATTATATGCATATTCTAGTTTCTGGGCAGGAGTGATAACCAGATTAAATCAGGTAACATTTTTATCCGGCCGTGAAAATACTGCCCCCTATCCATAACAGATTAACAAACCTCCAAATGAGCTTCAATGCCATTCAATGCAATACCAAACTCCTTCTGTGGCCACCAACTGCTCTTAATTGCTAGTAAAATTAAATGCATGCTCTTCAACCAATCTTCTCTGCACCCGCCGCCTGACTAGCATCACTACTCTGGACGATTCTGACTTAGGTATTTGTTGTTGTCCACATATTCTAAGTGTCTGGTAAACTCTCCTTCCAGACTCATATTAAAATATTAAGCATCTCCAATCCAAAATTAAATCTAGAATTGGCTTCCTATTTCGCAAACAAAGCCTCCTTCACTCACACTGCCAAACATACCCTCGTAAAACTGACTATCTTATAAATCCTTGACTTCGGCGATGTCATTTTCAAAATAGCCTCCAACACTCTACTCAGCAAACTGGATGCAGTCTATCACAGTGCCATCCGTTTTGTCACCAATCCCCATATAGCACCCACCACTGCGAACTGTATGCTCTCGTCGGCTGGCCCTCGCTACATATTCGTCGCCAAACCCACTGGCTCCAGGTCATCTACAAGTCTTTGCTAGGCCGCCTTAACTCAGCTCACTGGTCACCATAGCAACACCCACCCATAGCACGCGCTCCAGGAGGTATATCTCACTGGTCATCCCCAAAGCCAACACCTCCTTTGGCCGACTTTCCTTCCAGTTCTCTGCTGCCAATCACTGGAACAGGAAAAAAATGTATGCATTCACTACTGTAAGTCGCTCTGGATAAGAGCGTCTTCTAAATGACTAAAATGTAAAAAAAAATGGAAGGAATTGCAACAATTGCTGACTTTAAAGACTTATATCTCCCTCACTACCTTTAAGCATCAGCTATCTGAGCAGCTTACCGATTGCTGCAGCTGTACACAGCCCATCTGTAAATAGCCCATCCAACTGCCTACCTCATCCCCATGTTTTTATATACTTGTTTTGCTCTTTTGCACCCCAGTAACTCTACTTGCACATCATCTGCACATCTATCACTCCAGTGTTAACCTGTTTAGGATAGGGGGCAGTATTGACACGGCTGGATAAAAAACGTACCCGATTTAATCTGGTTACCACTCCTACCCAGTAACTAGAATATGCATATACTTATTACATATGGATAGAAAACACCCTAAAGTTTCTAAAACTGTTTGAATGGTGTCTGTGAATATAACAGAACTCATTTGGCAGGCAAAAACCTGACAAGGTTTCAGGCAGGAAGTGGCCTGTCTGACAAGGTGTCGTTCTTCTTGTCTCTGTTTATTGAAGAGTGAGGATCTTAGCTGTCCCGTGACACTTCCTACGGCTGCCATAGGGTCTCAGAAGGCGGCAAAAAGCTGAATCGTGGCTTTGCAGGCTCTGGCTGAAACAAAGTAGCACGTTTGGGTAGTGGCTGGTTACAGTACTGTGAGACTCAGGCGCGTGCCCGCGTCGACCGAAAGCTTTGTTTACTTTCCTCAGTTTAGCTAAATGGACATTCCCGGTCGGAATATTATCGCTTTTTTACGAGAAAAATTGCATAAAAATGGATTTTAAACAGCGGTTGACATGCTTCGAAGTACGGTAATGGAATATTTAGATTTTTTTTGTCACGAATTGCGCCATGCTCGCGACCCTGATTTACCATTTCGGATAGTGTCTGGGACGCACGAACAAAGCGCCGCTATTCGGATATAACGATGGATTATTTTGGACCAAACCAACATTTGTTATTGAAGTAGCAGTCCTGGGTGTGCATTCTGACGAAGACAACAAAATGTAATCAAACTTTTATAATAGTAAATATGATTATGGTGAGTGCTAAACTTGCCGGGTGTCTAAATAGCTAGCCCGTGATGCCTGGGCTATGTACTTAGAATATTGCAAAATGTGCTTTCACCAAAAAGCTATTTTAAAATCGGACATATCGAGTGCATAGAGGAGGTCTGTATCTATAATTCTTAAAATAATTGTTATGCTTTTTGTGAACGTTTATCGTGAGTAATTTAGTAAAATGTTAGCGAATTCCTCCGGAAGTTTGCGGGGGGTATGCTAGTTCTGAACGTCACATGCTAATGTAAAAAGCTGGTTTTTGATATAAATATGAACTTGATTGAACAAAACATGCATGTATTGTATAACATAATGTCCTAGGGTTGTCATCTGATGAAGATCATCAAAGGTTAGTACTGCATTTAGCTGTCTTCTGGGTTTTTGTGACATTATATGCTAGCTTGAAAAATGGGTGTCTGATTATTTCTGGCTTGGTACTCTGCTGACATAATCTAATGTTTTGCTTTCGTTGTAAAGCCTTTTTGAAATCGGACAGTGTGGTTAGATTAACGAGAGTCTTGTCTTTAAATAGCTGTAAAATAGTCATATGTTTGAGAAATTGAAGTAATATGATTTTTAAGGTTTTGAAAATCGTGCCACAGGCTTCAAGTGGCTGTTACGTAGGTGGGACGAATTCGTCCCGCCTAGCCCATAGAGGTTAATTTGCTAAATTGTAATTACTCTGCTACTATGGCCTATTTATTGCCTTACCTCCTTAATCCATTTGCACACACTGTATATAGATTTTTCTGTCGTGTTATTGACTGTACGTTTGTTTATCCCACTTGTAACTCTGTGTTGTTTGTGTCGCACTGCTATGCTTTATCTTGGCCAGGTCGCAGTTGTAAATGAGAACTTGTTCTCAACTGGCCTACCTGGTTAAATAAATAAATAAAATCTTAACTTTATTGACAACACCCAAATGGATACTGTCATTAACGCAGTTCTTCAATAATTACACATAATTCTTAATGCTTTAGCAAACATTTTATTAAACAGGACATTCAAAAATATCCTTACAATTATAATCCAAGGTAATGTGAAATGAACTCATAAGCAACCTGGAAATGGAGGTTACTCCCCTGAGTTTCCCCCATTCACATTCAGAATACATTGTGAAAAGCTAAAATCTTTGCTCACCATTTTTGCTCCAGGCAGATATCGTACATCCGTAACTATCGGTTTCCTCATTAGCAGGGAGGAGTTTCTGCAATCAAATTGCCCTCGTGCCGCAATTTTAGCAAACACAGAAAGGGGCCTATATTGGAGACCAAAACTTGTCTGGCACACTGCTTAGAGGTTCAACAACATGAATATCTTATTTCTAGCCTACAATCATCGATGTCACTACGAATGTGAAAACAAGACAAAATATGACTATTCTTGCTCATTTTAAGGCAAATATCAAATAATTTTAACATTCATTACAGACGTCAATTGTTGTCCAACATCATGGCTCCGCTGTTGGCATCACCTTTTACAGTGGATTACCGCTGTTGTGGGCCTTTAACCATCTGTCTGACTTTGTTGTTCACACAGGAGAGATATGGGACTATCGTGGATCCTCTGGGGAGCCTCAACAACCTCTTGATGCTGAAGAGGCAGAGAAGAGCCTCTCCACATTAGAACACCTCAATAAACACCTGCAGACATCCACAGGGAAGAGAACTCACTGCTGCTCTGACTGTGGGAAGAGATTCACCTCCCCATCAGGCATTAAATTTCATCAGAGAATCCACACAGGAGAGAAACCTTATAGCTGTACTCAATGTGGGAAGAGTTTTACAGACTAGCGGTCTGACTAAACACCGGAGAACACACACAGGAGAGAAATCTTATAGCTGTAATCAATGTGGGAAGAGTTTTGGTCAATCTGGAGGGCTGACAGTGCACCAGAGAACACACACAGGAGAGAAACGTTATATCTGTGGTCAATGTGGGAAGAGGTTTGCGGCATCTTTCACTCTGACTCTACACCAGAGAATACACACAGGAGAGAAATCTTATAGCTGTGATCAATGTGGGAAGAGTTTTGGTCAATCTGGCCATCTGGTATCACACCAGAGAATACACACAGGAGAGAAACCTTATAGCTGTGATCAATGTGGGAAGAGTTTTGGTGAATCTGGCCATCTGGTATCACACCAGAGAACACACACAGGAGAGAAACCTTATAGCTGTGGTCAATGTGGGAAGAGTTTTACTATATCTAGCACTCTGACTCAACACCAGAGAACACACACAGGAGAGAAACCGTATTGCTGTGGTCAATGTGGGAAGAGTTTTACTACATCTAGATATCTGACTCAACACCAGAGAACACACACAGGAGAGAAACGTTATAGCTGTGGTCAATGTGGGAAGAGTTTTACTACATCTAGATATCTGACTTTACACCAGAGAACACACACAGGAGAGAAACTTTATAGCTGTGGTCAATGTGGGAAGAGTTTTACTACATCTAGATATCTGACTTTACACCAGAGAACACACACAGGAGAGAAACCTTATAGCTGTGGTCAATGTGGGAAGAGTTTTACTACATCTAGCACTCTGACTAAACACCAGAGAACACACACAGGAGAGAAACCTTATAGCTGTGGTCAATGTGGGAAGAGTTTTACTACATCTAGCACTCTGACTCAACACCAGAGAACACACACAGGAGAGAAACCTTATAGCTGTGATCAGTGTGACAAGAGATTCACAGATAAAAGACCTCTGATCAAACATCAGAAAATACATGAAGGAGTTGTTTCATGATATCAATGAAATGTCACAATGTAGAATGTTTTAACATTGTAGAAGGAGTATTTTAATAGTGTCACAATGTAGAATGTTTTAACATTGTAGAAGGAGTATTTTAATGATGTCACAATGTAGAACCCTAAACGTTTGTCCCCTGTTCTATTGATTTCAACATGATATGGATATTAACCTCAGGTGGAAAATCCAGGCTCTGAAATGGAAGAGTTACTATTTATGTGATTTAACAAAAAGAGTTGTGTTACACTTACCATGTTGGTGACCCACTTGAATCAAAATGCAACACTTCAAAATGTAGCGAGCTGTTTTCTACAAATTGTCCTCTGACCAGGGATGTACACATTATCCACAGATTCCGTGTGGTTTTTGAGCTGTTCGTTTTAACAGGACGTGTAACCTCATCTCCCTCCTTTCGCACAATTGATTGCCAGCAGCATACCACCCTGCATCCCACTGCTGGCTTGCTTCTGAAGCTAAGCAGGGTTGGTCCTGGTCAGTCCCTGGATGGGAGACCATATGCTGCTGGAAGTGGTGTTGGAGGGCCAGTCGGAGGCACTCTTTCCTCTGGTCTAAACAATATCCCAATGCCCCAGGGCAGTGACTGCCCAGTGTAGGGTGCAGTCTTTCGGATGGGACGTTAAACGGGTGTCCTGACTCTCTGAGGTCATTAAAGATCCCATTGCACTTATTGTAAGAGTATGGGTGTTAACCCCGGTGTCCTGGCTAAATTCCCAATCTGGCCCTCATACCATCACGGCCACCTAATCATCCCCAGCTTACAATTGGCTCGTTCATTCCCCTCCTCTCCCCTGTAACTATTCCCCAGGTTGTTGCTGTAAATGAGAATGTGTTCTCAGTCAACTTAACTGGTAAAACAACGGTAAAAAGAAAAAAAAATCCACATGATATCGATGAGTTATGACAAATAAGTGTTGTGTTCCTTTGTTTAGGGACCCCTAAATTTAAATGTATCAGTCCAAAATGTAGCTGACTGTCTTCTGCTGGTTGTCCTCTAACCAGTGAGGTGAAATATATCTCCATTTCCATGTGTTTTTTTAGTTATGTTAGTTTCAACAGCACGTACAACCTGATTTCCCCCCTAATGGATATCAGTGATTTATTGCTACTTGTCAAAACAACAGTGTTTCTGGTGCTTGTACAGTTTTATAAGGTGCTTGTTTTAAATAATACAAGTAATATAATTATTGTGGCAGATGTTTGTGTATATAGCACATGTTATGTTTAGGTTTTCAATTTATCACAAACTGTTTCTGCATATTGGTTATTGATTTGGACACGTTAAAACTGTTTTGACATTGGGGATATCCCATCTAGCAAAATGACGTTGAAAATATGACTATGCAATCAAATATTTACATTTCATGTAACATTTAGTAGTGAAAATTATTTATGCAACCAACTGACAATTTTTTTGGTGCAATTATAATGACATTGTTGCCCTGTTTTTAGAATATCAGGGTTCATTCTCAGATGTGCCAACCCAAATGTACTAGAGCATGACATTGGGGACTGGGCCCCGTTCCAACAACATGCCTATCTAGTGAACCCTGAATAGAGAGAGAAGCTCCGCAGTGAGGTGGAAAGTTACTACGGATATTGCAGGAGTTTCCTCTTGAAATCAGACATGTCTGTGGTAAGGACAACTTGGTTTCTGATTGTCTCAAGGGTGGGCAGTCAAGAAGATTCGTTTTTTTGCGTTTAGCTAGTGCGTTGCTATAGATCACAATTTATTTTGACTGCACGTTTTTCCGTGTCGGAGATGAGTTTTGTTTGGGCTCGTTCCAAGGGGATGAGAGTTCTAGAAGCTAGGGAGTTTTAGGAAGAGGAGTATTGTAGAAGCTAGTGGGGAGAATATATATATTTTTTCTTGTTTATAGTTGTTGACAGCCAGTAGACACCATGTTTATATTGGTGAAGGTGAAGCATTGTAGTTGATTATAATGTGAAATAGAAGTTATTTTCAACTAGTAGAAAAATGTGGAAGGGAAGCGCTACTGAGGTACACAATAGTAAATGTTGGTAGACAGAAGGTGCTCTTTGGTAAAGGGGGTGAGTTGGTCATCAAAAAGAAAGGAGGACCAAGGCACTCTTCATATAATTGATTAAAATGCCTTTATTAGTATGGCATGTTCAATAGAAACAATGTTTTAAAAAAAATCCAACGCGTTTCGGCTGCATGGCCTTCGTCAGGGAGTACAAAGAAATGATACAATGTCCTCTTTTTAACAGCTTTTCCAATTAGCCCTAATTGGAGAGGGAGTGGTTACAAAATTGATTGGACACACCTAGTAAGCAATACTATACACATTAAAAAGTGAAACACTGGCTGTGTCATCACAAAAAAGGAAAGGTAATACAACTCCAAGCTAGAGGCACTAGAACACCCAGCAAGGTAGTTCCAACCCTAAACATGTCTGGGAGAGAAGTCAAGAACAAGAAAGCAATCTATTCCCTAGTACACTTGAACCCAACAAAACATGAACAACAGTCTAAACATAGCTGAGGGCAATTGAGAAGAAAGACCACTAGATGACAACAAATGGACCTATCACAACCCTACAGGAATGGACCTATCACAACCCTACAGGAATGGTGAGAAATCCATATCTTCATGTAAACCAGGGTATTTAGTGGCCTGTAGTTTGTAAATCCATATCTTCATGTAAACCAGGGTATTTAGTGGCCTGTAGTTTGTAAATCCATATCTTCATGTAAACCAGGGTATTTAGTGGCCTGTAGTTTGTAAATCCATATCTTCATGTAAACCAGGGTATTTAGTGGCTTGTAGTTTGTAAATCCATATCTTCATGTAAACCAGGGTATTTAGTGGCTTGTAGTTTGTAAATCCATATCTTCATGTAAACCAGGGTATTTAGTGGCTTGTAGTTTGTAAATCCATATCTTCATGTAAACCAGGGTATTTAGTGGCTTGTAGTTTGTAAATCCATATCTTCATGTAAACCAGGGTATTTAGTGGCCTGTAGTTTGTAAATCCATATCTTCATGTAAACCAGGGTATTTAGTGGCCTGTAGTTTGTAAATCCATATCTTCATGTAAACCAGGGTATTTAGTGGCCTGTAGTTTGTAAATCCATATCTTCATGTAAACCAGGGTATTTAGTGGCCTGTAGTTTGTAAATCCATATCTTCATGTAAACCAGGGTATTTAGTGGCCTGTAGTTTGTAAATCCATATCTTCATGTAAACCAGGGTATTTAGTGGCCTGTAGTTTGTAAATCCATATCTTCATGTAAACCAGGGTATTTAGTGGCCTGTAGTTTGTAAATCCATATCTTCATGTAAACCAGGGTATTTAGTGGCCTGTAGTTTGTAAATCCATATCTTCATGTAAACCAGGGTATTTAGTGGCCTGTAGTTTGTAAATCCATATCTTCATGTAAACCAGGGTATTTAGTGGCCTGTAGTTTGTAAATCCATATCTTCATGTAAACCAGGGTATTTAGTGGCCTGTAGTTTGTAAATCCATATCTTCATGTAAACCAGGGTATTTAGTGGCCTGTAGTTTGTAAATCCATATCTTCATGTAAACCAGGGTATTTAGTGGCCTGTAGTTTGTAAATCCATATCTTCATGTAAACCAGGGTATTTAGTGGCCTGTAGTTTGTAAATCCATATCTTCATGTAAACCAGGGTATTTAGTGGCCTGTAGTTTGTAAATCCATATCTTCATGTAAACCAGGGTATTTAGTGGCCTGTAGTTTGTAAATCCATATCTTCATGTAAACCAGGGTATTTAGTGGCCTGTAGTTTGTAAATCCATATCTTCATGTAAACCAGGGTATTTAGTGGCTTGTAGTTTGTAAATCCATATCTTCATGTAAACCAGGGTATTTAGTGGCCTGTAGTTTGTAAATCCATATCTTCATGTAAACCAGGGTATTTAGTGGCCTGTAGTTTGTAAATCCATATCTTCATGTAAACCAGGGTATTTAGTGGCCTGTAGTTTGTAAATCCATATCTTCATGTAAACCAGGGTATTTAGTGGCCTGTAGTTTGTAAATCCATATCTTCATGTAAACCAGGGTATTTAGTGGCCTGTAGTTTGTAAATCCATATCTTCATGTAAACCAGGGTATTTAGTGGCCTGTAGTTTGTAAATCCATATCTTCATGTAAACCAGGGTATTTAGTGGCCTGTAGTTTGTAAATCCATATCTTCATGTAAACCAGGGTATTTAGTGGCCTGTAGTTTGTAAATCCATATCTTCATGTAAACCAGGGTATTTAGTGGCCTGTAGTTTGTAAATCCATATCTTCATGTAAACCAGGGTATTTAGTGGCCTGTAGTTTGTAAATCCAAAAACTTTCCCTTTGGTTTAACTGTTTAAGACGGTCCCCTTTTCTAATAGAGGCCGGAATGTGATCAATACCCACAAAATACAGTACTGAAGCAGAGAACATTAAAAGAATCATTAAAAATAATTGGGGAATTATCCAAAGTGATACTCTACTACGCCAAGTCTTTCCTGAGCCACCAGTCATAAGCTTTAAAAGATGTCCTACCCTAAATGATAAATTAGTACACAGTTATCTTCCGGGTGACTCTCAAAAAACTTGGCTTGACCACAAACCCAAGGGCTCTTTTAAATGTAACCACTGCAGAAATATTGCACAGAAAAAGTATTTTGTTGATACAGCTTCCAAAATTGAGTATTACGTCAAGCATTTCATTAACTGCAAAACCACTCATGTCATCTATAGATTGGAATGTCCACAGTGCAAGGTGTTCTACATTGGACGGACAAAGAGACGCCTTCAAGACCGCCTAGCGGAACACAAGTATGCCATACGGGTAGGCAATGACGACTACCCCATGGCAAGGCACTATAAGTCCTTACACCAAGGCAACCCTGCCTCCATCTCTTCGCCCCAACCTGGGCTCAAACCAGGGACCCTTGCACACATCAACAACTGACACCCCACGAAGCATCGTTACCCATCGCGCCACAAAAGCCGCGGCCCTTGCAACGCAAGGGGAACAACTACTTCAAGTCTCAGAGCGAGTGACGTCACCGATTGAAATGCTATTAGCGCGCACCACCGCTAACTAACTAGCCATTTCACATCGGTTACACCTACAAGCTGTGGGTATTGATCACATCCCGGCCTCTATTAGAAAAGGGGACCGTCTTAAACAGTTAAACCAAAGGGAAAGTTTTGGGATTAAATATTTATGTCCCCTTAGTGGTTCATCACGTCAGCAAAAGGGAATATGTTCCATTTATGTTTATTTAGTGCAAATTGTCCACTGGTATTGCTGTATGAAAGTGAATTTCCCCCCAGGCATACATACATGTTCTTTGTTATTACCCGAGCCACTGCCTGTTCACCCTGCTATCATTCAGAAGGCGAGATCAGTACAGGTGCATCAAAGCTGAGACCGAAAGACAGAAAAACAGCTTCTATCTCAAGGCCATCAGACTGTTAAATAGCACAGAGAGTCTGCAGCCTACATATAGACTTGACATCATTGGCCACTTTAATAAATGGAACACTAGTCACTTTAATAATGTTTACATATCATTTCTCATCTCATATGTATAAACTGTATCTCAGTCTATGCTGCTCTGACATTGTTTATCCATATATTTATATATTCCATTACGAACCAGCTCTGAGTTCGCAACAAAAGGGAGACAATGTGGAGACAAGGAGTATCAAAAATATATATTTATTAGATAACACAACCAAAATCAACAAGGTGTCTGCATGGAGAGAGTCTCCCTTCATGACTGTGGAAGAGGTCTATTTATCCTGGGACACACCCGGGCCCAGGTGCTTCCCATTTAGCTGACGACCCTCCCAGCTCCGCCCACCGGCATCCTAATAAGGAAACAAGAGCAGAGAGAATACGGCAGACAGAGGGAGGGGCGTTAAATATATTACTCCATTGTTATCATATAGAAACATCACTTGTTAGATATTACTGCACTGTGGGAACTAGAAGGACAAGCATTTCACTACACCTGCAATAACATCTGCTGAACACCTGTATGTGACCAACAACATTTGATTTATTATGAAGGTCATTTGTGTAAAATGTACTTTTCCCCTCATTCACCCCACCTCTTTACATTGCTTATGCATATTCAGTGGCCTGACTGCGTCCAGACTATGTCAAAGGCCCATCCTGGTAGATCTGAACCTAATGCAGCTTGGAGAGATCAGATGACAGAAGTCACATGTTGGTGCCAGGTGTAACTGAGGCCATAGATGCTCCATATACATTACATTGAGTGTTTTATATAATATGACTAAATGTGTTTCTGTGTTGCAGGGACAGTCAATAAATGGAACAGCAAGACCACAGAACATGACATAAGCAGAGCTGTGGGAGACCACCTCAAGCCCCTGGTAGAGCCGGGGGTGGTGTTTACCACTCCACCACGCCTTCAGCAGGCTGGAAAAGTGGGATTGATACAGTTTTTCATACTAAGGTGGACCAATAGTTTGTTGATTGGTCAGTCATTGGGTTAATTTGTTTTATAATATGTTCAAATCAAGCTTTATTTATACAGCACATTTCAGACATGGATGCAACACAATGGCTTCACAGGAAAAAACAAATATTTAGTACAACAACAAACAGAATAATAACAACTGAAAGACTAATGAGCATTCTGATGAAATGCCATTGATTAAAAATCCTAAAATAGAAGAGACTCACTGACAACCACAACTAAACAGGTGGGTTTTAGGAGGGGCTCTGAAAGACACTATGGGGGTGTCCACTGAAAGTTGACTAGTAACAACAACTGGGACCTAAAAGACACCCACCATGAGACCCACTAAATCTGCCCAAGAAGAGGAAAACAAAAGAAAATCCCACACCAAACTTAAAGACAGGAAGCAAACCAAAAAGGTGGAGCAACTAAAGGTGTTGACTCTCCACATGTATCAAGACAACTGGAGCACTGGGCCAGACACTCTTAAATAGAACCTGGACCAGCTCAGGTGAAACACCTTCCCACTAACGAGATGGACAAGCCAGCACAGGTGTAACACATACTGACTAACGAGGTGACACCAATCAGTGCGTCCTACGTGCTAACGAGCTAGACGTGCTAACGAGCTATACGTGCTGACGGAGCTAGACGTGCTAACGAGCTAGACGGGCTAACGAGCTAGACGGGCTAACGAGCTAGACGGGCTAACGAGCTAGTCGTGCTAACGAGCTAGACGGGCTAACGGAGCTAGACGTGCTAACGGGCTAGTCGTGCTAACGAGCTGGACGTGCTAACGAGCTAGTCGTGCTAACGAGCTAGACGTGCTAACGAGCTAGACGTGCTAACGAGCTAAAGTTCAACCTCAAAACATAAATGGAAAAACCAAAGCCTGTAACACCTTCCCCCTTAAGACAACAAATATATCCTATATTTTTGTTGGACAAGTTTGCTCACCACCAACAGAAAACAACTTCCATTTCACATTATAATCAACTACAATGCTTCACCTTCACCAATATAAACATGGTGTCTACTGGCTGTCAACAATTAAAAACAATTATTTAAATAATAATATACAATCATATTCTTTTTTTCGCCTTTTTCTTTCTATAGAATCCTAAAACTCACTAGCTTCTAGAACTCTCGTCTTCCTAAAACTCACTAGCTTCTAGAACTCTCGTCTTCCTAAAACTCACTAGCTTCTAGAACTCTCGTCTTCCTAAAACTAACTAGCTTCTAGAACTCTCGTCTTCCTAAAACTCACTAGCTTCTAGAACTAGCTCCTTAATATCCATAGTAACTTTCCACCTCACTGCGGAGCTTCTCTCTCTTCTCAGGGTTCACTAGATAGGCATGTTGTTGGATCGGGGCCCAGTCCCCAATGTCATGCTCTAGTACATTTGGGTTGGCACATCTGAGAATGAACCCTGATATTCTAAAAGCAGGGTAACAATGTCAATATAATTGTACCCCAAAAATTGTCAGTTGGTTGCATAAATAATCATTGATTACTAAATGTTACATGAATATTAAACATGAAATATAAAAACCAAATGTACACCCGTTTGTTAATATGTATTAGCAATAATTCACTTAATGGTGAGGCATAAAATGTATCTTTTGTCAGGCTAAATCTTTGAGTCCTGCTTCTTCAGTAGTGGAATAAAGACATTTAGCACATGAATGTTGTAAATAAATACTGGAGTGATGTAGGATTGTTCATATAATTGATTATTGTACTGCGACTATGTGTTTAGGCTGTAAGTATGTTGAAATTAAATTGTTTTCTTTTCAACTTTCACTTTCAACTAAAACCAAACTTATATTGTATGTCGGGCAAAGTCTTATTTTCAACGACATTTTGCTAGGTGAGATATCCCCAATGTCACAGTTTAAACGTGTCCAAATCAATAGTCCAAATGCAGAAACAGTTTGTGATAAATTGAAAACCTAAACATAAAATGTAACACAAACATCTGTCACAATAATCATATTATTTAAAACAATCTCCTTATAAACTGTACAAGCACCAAAAACGCTGTTGTTTTGACAAGTAGCAATAAATCACTGATATTGATTAGGGGGGAAATCAGGTTGTACGTGATGTTGAAACTAACACAACTAAAAAAACACATGGAAATGGGAGATATATTTTTCCTCACTGATTAGAGGACAACCTGAAGAAGACAGTCAGCTACATTTTGGAGTGATGCATTTAAATGTAGGGGTCGCTAAACAAAGGAACACAACACTTATTTGTCATAACTCATTAATATCATGTTAAAATCAATTGTTAGACAGGAGGGCGATGAGGTTGCACGTCCTGTTAAAACTAACAGCTCAAAAATCACACAGAATCTGGGAGTAATGTGTACATCCCTGGTTAGAGGACAATTTGTAGAAAACAGCTCGCTACATTTTGAAGTGTTGCATTTTGATTCCAGTGGGTCACCAACGTGGTAAGTGTAACACAGCTCTTTTTGTGTTAGTCACTTTTTGTTAAATCTCATAAATAGTAACTCTTCCATTTCAGAGCCTGGATTTTCCCCCCGAGTCTAATATTCATATCATGTTGAAATCAATAGAACAGGGGACAAACGTTTAGGGTTCTACATTGTGACATTAAAATACTCCTTCTACAATGTTTAAACATTCAACATTTTATTTCACTGATATCATGAAACAACTCCTTCATGAATTTTCTGATGTTTAATCAGATATCTTTTATCAGAGTATCTCTTCCCACATTGATTACAGCTATAAGATTTATCTCCTGTGTGTATTCTCTGGTGTTTAGTCAGACTGCTAGATGCAGCAAAACTCTTCCCACATTGATCACAGCTATAAGGTTTCTCTCCTGTGTGTGTTCTCTGGTGTAAAGTCAGCTGGCCAGATGCAGCAAAACTCTTCCCACATTGACCACAGCTATAAGGTTTTTCTCCTGTGTGTATTCTGTAGTGAATTGTCAGCTCTCCAGATCTAGCAAAACTCTTCCCACATTGATCACAGCTATAAGATTTATCTCCTGTGTGTATTCTCTGGTGAACTGTCAGCACTCCAGATCGAGCAAAACTCTTCCCACATTGACCACAGCTATAAGATTTCTCTCCTGTGTGTGTTCTCTGGTGTAAAGTCAGCTGGCCAGATGCAGCAAAACTCTTCCCACATTGATCACAGCTATAAGGTTTCTCTCCCGTGTGTGTTCTCTGGTGTAAAGTCAGCTGGCCAGATGCAGCAAAACTCTTCCCACATTGATCACAGCCGTAAGATTTCTCTCCTGTGTGGATTCTCTGATGAATTTGAATGCCTGTTGATGAGGTGAATCTCTTCCCACAGTCAGAGCAGCAGTGAATTCTCGTCCCTGTGGATCTCTGCGGATGTTTATTGAGGTGTTCTAATGTGGAGAGGCTCTTCTCTGCCTCTTCAGCATCATGAGGTTGTTGAGGCTCCCCAGAGGATCCACGATAGTCCCGTCTCTCTCCTGTGTGCACAACAAAGTCAGACAGATGATATAAAGGCCCACAACAGCGGTAATCCACTGTAAAAGGTGATGCCAACAGAGTAGCCATGATGTTGTACAACAATTGATGTCTGTAATGAATGTTTAAATAATTTATTCATTGCTTATGAGTGCATTTCAGTGCATTTCACACTACTTTGGATTATAATTGTAAGGCTCGTTTGAATGTCCTGCTTAATATAATGTTTGCTACAGTATTAAGAATTATGTGTAATTATTGAAGAACCACATTAATGTCAATAAAGTTAATATGTTTTTACTTCATTTTTTTAGTTCACCTTTATTTAACCAGGTAGGCTAGTTGAGAACAAGTTCTCATTTACAACTGCGACCTGGCCGAGATAAAGCAAAGCAGTGCGACAGAAAAAAACAACAGAGTTACACGTGGGATAAAAAGTAGTCAATAACACAACAGAAAAATCTATATACAGTTGTGCAAATGTAGCAAGGAGGTAAGGCAATAAATAGGCCATAGTAGCGAAGTAATTACAATTTAGCAAATTAACACTGGAGTGATAGATGTGCAGATGATGATGTGCAAGTAGAAATACTGGTGTGCAAAAGAGCAGAGAAAGTAAATAAAAACATGGGGATGAGGTAGGCAGTTGGATGGACTATTTACAGATGGGCTGTGTACAGCTGCAGCGATCGGTTAGCTGCTCAGATAGCTGATGCTTGAAGTTAGTGAGGGAGATATAAGTCTCCAACTTCAGCGATTTTTGCAATTCGTTCCAGTCATTGGCAGCAGACAACTGGAAGGAAAGGCGGCCAAAGTAGGTGTTGGCTTTGGTGCTGACCAGTGAGATATACCTCCTGGAGCGCGTGCTATGGGTGGGTGTTGCTATGGTGACCAGTGAGCTGAGTTAAGGCGGAGCTTTACATAGCAAAGACTTATAGATGACCTGGAGCCAGTGGGTTTGGCGACGAATATGTAGCGAGGGCCAGCCGACGAGAGCGTACAGGTCGCAGTGGTGGGTGGTATATGGGGCATTGGTGACAAAACGGATGGCACTGTGATAGACTGCATCCAGTTTGCTGAGTAGAGTGTTGGAGGCTATTTTGAAAATGACATCGCCGAAGTTAACCTCTATGGGCTTTTTACATGCTAATGTAAAAAGCTGGTTTTTGATATAAATATGAACTTGATTGAACAAAACATGCATGTATTGTATAACATAATGTCCTAGGAGTGTCATCTGATGAAGATCATCAAAGGTTAGTGCTGCATTTAGCTGTGGTTTTGGTTTTTGTGACATATCAAACGCTGTTTAAAATAAATTTTTATGCTACTTTTCTCGTAAAATAGCGATAATATTACAACCGGGCAACGTTGTATTCATTCAAAGGCTGAAAGAAAAAAAAATGAATTCTCGTGAACGCGCATCTCAGTCTCACTGTCCCCAGGCTGACTGATCACAAACAGAGCTGCTGTACTTTGCCCAGAGACAGCAGACACCCCATTCCACTTTCTGGTGGCTTTAGAGAGCAAATGGAAGCCTTAGAAAGTGTCACGTTACAGCACAGATGCTGTAATGTCGATAGAGATGCAGAAGGACAACAAATTATCAGACAGGGCCTTCCTGTATGGAATCTTCTCAGGTTTTTGCCTGCCATATGAGTTATGTTATACTCACAGACACCATTCAAACAGTTTTAGAAACTTTAGAGTGTTTTCTATCCAAATCTACCAATTATATGCATATTCTAGTTTCTGGGCAGGAGTAGTAACCAGATAAAATCGGGGACCGTTTTTATCCGGACGTGAAAATACTGCCCCCTATCCCAAACAGGGTAAACTATCATTTTGACATCATGGATGAATTCTAGAATATACTATATAGCCTAGAAACCTGGTTAAACTATCATTATGACATCATGGATGAATTCTAGAATATACTATATATCCTAGAAACCTGGTTAAACTATCATTATGACATCCTGGATGAATTCTAGAATATACTATATAGCCTAGAAACCTGGTTAAACTATCATTATGACATCATGGATGAATTCTAGAATATACTATATATCCTAGAAACCTGGTTAAACTATCATTATGACATCATGGATGAATACATTTGAGTGGTTACATTTCTCCTTCCCCCATCCCTCAGCTGTTTACCAAACCAAGCCTCTGGGCAGCCATTTTGTTTCTGTTTTAAAACTAGGTTGCCCCTTTAAAAAAGCCACACAATCAATCAACCAATCTGCAGTTCATACAACAACAAAGCTGTCATTCCACCACTGTTTTGGTTATAAGATGATTATGGGGTTGGAGAAATGTAACTACTTTCAAATTCATAGACAGACCTATGGATGCAAGGACTGACCATCCATGATGTCAACATTATAGTTTTAACCATGTTGAGGCTATACAGTGTTGATTACATTGTTTCTAAACATTGGAGTAAAAAAAGTTTCTTTGGGGGTTCAACAGTTGAACTAAGCTCATGAGGCATGTGTTATATTCTTCAAGAATCAATGGCTATAAATTAATAATTATAAAGTCACAATATGGATGTAGCAATTGCAGATTTCCCCTTTAACACCACACATCAGTTCAACAACTGCAGAGTTTGTGACTCTGTATTTAAGACAGTACTTACTAGTGTTTATCAGGGCCCGTTCATCGTTAAAACCATTGGATGCCTTAACATGCCTTTGGGAAACCGGGCCCAGATATCCAGATTCCTCCTCTTCTTCCTTTTTCGATGTGACAGTCATCTCCCCCTCTTCCACTCCATAAACTGCATCTTCCTCCTCTTCTTTTAGTGTAACATCCTCCTCCTCTTTCACTCTGAACGCATCTTCCTCTTCTTTTACTGAAACGTCTTTCTCTTCTTCTTTCACAGTAACGGCCTCACCCTCCACTTCTTGTTTTACTGTGATGTCCTCATCTTCTTTAGCAGGAGAGTAGCTCAGTGACCGCATGGTCGGAGTTGTTAGCTAGCTAGGCTAATGCTAACTAAACCAGCCCGCTAGCTGAATAATAACAACAACACCGTAAATATGAAATTAAATCGGATAACTAACTAGACGACAGAAGTGGGTTTAAAACACTGTGGCTAATATACACGAAAGCATCTAAAGAGCTTTATTGGTTTGGCTATTTTGTCTAGCAAGCTACCGAGGTGGCTGACTAACTGTTGTTGCTGTTGAACGAAGCGTTCCGTCCACTAGATTTTACGTCACACCAACAGCATTACCTTAAATTCCCACACCGCCATCTGCTGACTGGAGTGGGTAACGCAGTTGAGTAAAATGTATATTATAATGTTCAGACAAAAAGTTAAACGGTAGGAACTTCCTGAATTGGAATTATCCCTCTACACATGTACTGCACTGGAATTATCCCATTGGCTGGCAGAAACGTGCAGTTTCGTTTTTATTGGGCCATCAAAGCTGTGTCAGGGATTTTTGTGATTGGTTACATTTCAGTCACATGTGCATAAGGGAGAGGTGGCGTCTGATGTCTGCAGGTCAATGCAGCTGAGAAATATGATCCTTGTAATTATTCTCTGTGAATATCAGCAGTGGGAATGATTGTGAAATATGATCCTTGTAATTATTCTCTGTGAATATCAGCAGTGGTAATGATTGTGAAATATGATCCTTGTAATTATTCTCTGTGAATATCAGCAGTGGTAATGATTGTGAAATATTTAGTTCATTTCATCAGAGCAACATGATAATTAATGATTTCTGAACAACCATTTTTTATTTAATGTCTATTAAGAATATCTGATCAACTTTATTTCACTTGGTGATGTTTCATTATAGAGAACATGACATGACAATACATGACATCTACAGTGGTGATGTTTCATTATAGAGAACATGACAATACATGACATCTACAGTGGTGATGTTTCATTATAGAGAACATAACAATACATGACATCTACAGTGGTGATGTTTCATTATAGAGAACATAACAATACATGACATCTACAGTGGTGATGTTTCATTATAGAGAACATAACATAACAATACATGACATCTACAGTGGTGATGTTTCATTATAGAGAACATGACAATACATGACATCTACAGTGGTGATGTTTCATTATAGAGAACATGACATGACAATACATGACATCTACAGTGGTGATGTTTCATTATAGAGAACATAACATGACAATACATGACATCTACAGTGGTGATGTGTCATTATAGAGAACATAACATGACAATACATGACATCTACAGTGGTGATGTTTCATTATAGAGAACATAACATAACAATACATGACATCTACAGTGGTGATGTTTCATTATAGAGAACATAACAATACATGACATCTACAGTGGTGATGTTTCATTATAGAGAACATAACATGACAATACATGACATCTACAGTGGTGATGTTTCATTATAGAGAACATAACATGACAATACATGACATCTACAGTGGTGATGTTTCATTATAGAGAACATGACATGACAATACATGACATCTACAGTGGTGATGTTTCATTATAGAGAACATGACAATACATGACATCTACAGTGGTGATGTTTCATTATAGAGAACATAACATAACAATACATGACATCTACAGTGGTGATGTTTCATTATAGAGAACATAACATGACAATACATGACATCTACAGTGGTGATGTTTCATTATAGAGAACATAACATAACAATACATGACATCTACAGTGGTGATGTTTCATTATAGAGAACATGACATGACAATACATGACATCTACAGTGGTGATGTTTCATTATAGAGAACATAACAATACATGACATCTACAGTGGTGATGTGTCATTATAGAGAACATAACAATACATGACATCTACAGTGGTGATGTTTCATTATAGAGAACATAACAATACATGACATCTACAGTGGTGATGTTTCATTATAGAGAACATGACATAACAATACATGACTTCTACAGTGGTGATGTTTCATTATAGAGAACATAACAATACATGACATCTACAGTGGTGATGTTTCATTATAGAGAACATAACATGACAATACATGACATCTACAGTGGTGATGTTTCATTATAGAGAACATGACATGACAATACATGACATCTACAGTGGTGATGTTTCATTATAGAGAACATGACATAACAATACATGACATCTACAGTGGTGATGTTTCATTATAGAGAACATGACATAACAATACATGACATCTACAGTGGTGATGTTTCATTATAGAGAACATAACATGACAATACATGACATCTACAGTGGTGATGTTTCATTATAGAGAACATAACATGACAATACATGACTTCTACAGTGGTGATGTTTCATTATAGAGAACATAACAATACATGACATCTACAGTGGTGATGTGTCATTATAGAGAACATAACAATACATGACATCTACAGTGGTGATGTTTCATTATAGAGAACATAACAATACATGACATCTACAGTGGTGATGTTTCATTATAGAGAACATGACATGACAATACATGACATCTACAGTGGTGATGTGTCATTATAGAGAACATGACAATACATGACATCTACAGTGGTGATGTTTCATTATAGAGAACATGACAATACATGACATCTACAGTGGTGATGTTTCATTATAGAGAACATGACATGACAATACATGACATCTACAGTGGTGATGTTTCATTATAGAGAACATAACATGACAATACATGACATCTACAGTGGTGATGTTTCATTATAGAGAACATAACATGACAATACATGACATCTACAGTGGTGATGTTTCATTATAGAGAACATAACATAACAATACATGACATCTACAGTGGTGATGTTTCATTATAGAGAACATGACATGACAATACATGACATCTACAGTGGTGATGTTTCATTATAGAGAACATGACATAACAATACATGACATCTACAGTGGTGATGTGTCATTATAGAGAACATAACATAACAATACATGACATCTACAGTGGTGATGTTTCATTATAGAGAACATAACATAACAATACATGACATCTACAGTGGTGATGTTTCATTATAGAGAACATGACAATACATGACATCTACAGTGGTGATGTTTCATTATAGAGAACATGACAATACATGACATCTAAGTAGCTGAATATGATTATGGACTAACACTTTGAAGGACACAACTCATGTTGTTCTGGTTAAACAGTGGGGATTTTTTTTACAATTAGGAAATAATATGTCATGTTTTACTCGTACCTCAGCCAGCATTGTGAATGGTTAGGAAATAATATGTCATGTTTTACTAGTACCTCAGCCAGCATTGTGAATGGTTAGGAAATAATATGTCATGTTTTACTAGTACCTCAGCCAGCATTGTGAATGGTTAGGAAATAATATGTCATGTTTTACTCGTACCTCAGCCAGCATTGTGAATGGTTAGGAAATAATATGTCATGTTTTACTCGTACCTCAGCCAGCATTGTGAATGGTTAGGAAATAATATGTCATGTTTTACTCGTACCTCAGCCAGCATTGTGAATGGTTAGGAAATAATATGTCATGTTTTACTCGTACCTCAGCCAGCATTGTGAATGGTTAGGAAATAATATGTCATGTTTTACTCGTACCTCAGCCAGCATTGTGAATGGTTAGGAAATAATATGTCATGTTTTACTCGTACCTCAGCCAGCATTGTGAATGGTTAGGAAATAATATGTCATGTTTTACTCGTACCTCAGCCAGCATTGTGAATGGTTAGGAAATAATATGTCATGTTTTACTAGTACCTCAGCCAGCATTGTGAATGGTTAGGAAATAATATGTCATGTTTTACTCGTACCTCAGCCAGCATTGTGAATGGTTAGGAAATAATATGTCATGTTTTACTCGTACCTCAGCCAGCATTGTGAATGGTTAGGAAATAATATGTCATGTTTTACTCGTACCTCAGCCAGCATTGTGAATGGTTAGGAAATAATATGTCATGTTTTACTCGTACCTCAGCCAGCATTGTGAATGGTTAGGAAATAATATGTCATGTTTTACTAGTACCTCAGCCAGCATTGTGAATGGTTAGGAAATAATATGTCATGTTTTACTCGTACCTCAGCCAGCATTGTGAATGGTTAGGAAATAATATGTCATGTTTTACTAGTACCTCAGCCAGCATTGTGAATGGTTAGGAAATAATATGTCATGTTTTACTAGTACCTCAGCCAGCATTGTGAATGGTTAGGAAATAATATGTCATGTTTTACTCGTACCTCAGCCAGCATTGTGAATGGTTAGGAAATAATATGTCATGTTTTACTAGTACCTCAGCCAGCATTGTGAATGGTGTCTGAGGCGATGACATACTAGACCATGGCAGTAAATCTAATACTTTGGTGTTTTTAGTCATGCATGAAAGGTCTGGGGTGGTTCTGTGGTTATAAGTTACTGACCTTGGAATACATTTCTGGCCATGCTGGCAGGGTCTGAATCAAACCCAATGTCCACCTGGTACACTGGCGGGGTCTGAATCAAACCCAATGTCCACCTTGTACACTGGCAGGGTCTGAATCAACCCAATGTCTACCTGGTACACTGGCAGGGTCTGAATCAACCCAATGTCCACCTGGTACACTGGCAGGGTCTGAATCAAACCCAATGTCCACCTGGTACACTGGCAGGGTCTGAATCAACCCAATGTCCACCTGGTACACTGGCAGGGTCTGAATCAAACCCAATGTCCACCTGGTACACTGACAGGGTCTGAATCAACCCAATGTCCACCTGGTACACTGACAGGGTCTGAATCAAACCCAATGTTAAGGGGAGGGTAGATTGGTCAAGAGGGTGATGATTATTGTTGTTCTACTGCCTGATTGTTATGCAACAACACTGTTTACAAAAGCTTTGTTAAAGAACAAGTTGTTGTTTGTGTCGCACTGCTTTGCTTTATCTTGGCCAGGTCGCAGATGTAAATGAGAACTTGTTCTCAACTGGCCTACCTGGTTAAATAAAGGTGAATTTGTTTAATTTTTTTGTTTCTTAATTTTTTTACAACATTAACAATGTCTACACTGTATTTCTGATAAATTGTATTATTATTTTAATGGATGAAAAATGTGCTTTCTTTAAAAAACAAGGACATTTCTAAGTGACCCCAAACTTTTGAACGGTAGTATATATCTACATGATGTATTGTTACACCATGTAGGAGCAGTATAGACCTAGTCTGTTCATTATATACATCTACATGATGTATTGTTACACCATGTAGGAGCAGTATAGACCTAGTCTGTTCATTATATACATCTACATGATGTATTGTTACACCATATAGGAGCAGTATAGACCTAGTCTGTTCATTATATACATCTACATGATGTATTGTTACACCATGTAGGAGCAGTATAGACCTAGTCTGTTCATTATATACATCTACATGATGTATTGTTACACCATGTAGGAGCAGTATAGACCTAGTCTGTTCATTATATACATCTACATGATGTATTGTTACACCATGTAGGAGCAGTATAGACCTAGTCTGTTCATTATATACATCTACATGATGTATTGTTAGTCCATGTAGGAGCAGTATAGACCTAGTATGTTCATTATATACATCTACATGATGTATTGTTACACCATGTAGGAGCAGTATAGACCTAGTCTGTTCATTATATACATCTACATGATGTATTGTTACACCATATAGGAGCAGTATAGACCTAGTCTGTTCATTATATACATCTACATGATGTATTGTTACACCATGTAGGAGCAGTATAGACCTAGTCTGTTCATTATATACATCTACATGATGTATTGTTACACCATGTAGGAGCAGTATAGACCTAGTCTGTTCATTATATACATCTACATGATGTATTGTTACACCATGTAGGAGCAGTATAGACCTAGTCCGATAGCTAGTCCTATATTATTTTATACTAATACAATTGCTCAGAGAAAGAGATTTAGTTTAAAATGTAATTCTCAAAAGGTTGGGGTCTGAATTATTGCCTCCCATGTTTTCAATACTCCAGCACCCTCCCCTTGGGAGAATAACGACACTGAAATGTTTTATGAGATTAGAGAACACATTGGGTGGTATCTTAGACCATTCCTCCATACAGAATCTCTCCAGGTCCTTGATTTATTTAGTCTGTCTTATGGACTGCCCTGATCAATTCAAACCACAGGTTTTCAATGGAGTTAAAGTCCGAAGACTGAGATGGCCATTGAAAATGTTGATTTTGTGCCCAATTAAGCATTTCTTGGTGGATGTTGATGTGTTTTGCTGGAAGATCCTCTTATGGCCAAGTCTCAGCCTCCTAGCAGAGAGGTAACCAGGTTTTGGGCTAAAATATCCTAGTAGTGGGTAAAGTTAATTTATTTATTTCATACAGTAATTTTAGCTCATCTTTATCAAGGGTATCAATAACTAGGTGCTTATTTTGATATCTAGTTATTTGACTGAATCAGAAATACAGATGTGGAGTAGAGGTTAAGTTTGTTTTAAATTCTCAATAAAAAAATCTGAACTAATCAAACAACACTTGTTGCTCTTTGTACGTGTTGATATAATATTCATATTTAATGGAGAGAAAAAAACGTTTCCCTAAACTGCTTTATAATATTATAATTCAATGAAGAATAAAAAAAGTTTTCCCTCCTCAACTGCGTTTCCTCCCTCCAGACAGCAGATGGCGATATGTGTCTTTCAGGCGATGTTTCTAGTGTGACGTATAATTTAGTGGACGGAACGCTTCTTCAACAACTGCAGCCACCTCGGTAGCTCGCTAGCCGACAAAGTCGGAACATTCAAGTTCTTTAGACAATTTCGTGGTTTATTTGTCACTATGATTTAAACATACTTATGTGGAAACAACTTGCTACCCCATTTAATTTAATATTTACGTTGTAAGTCAACTAGCTGGCTGGTTAAGTTAGCATTAGCCTAGCTAGCTAACATCCCCGACCATGAGTTCACTAATCTACTCTCCTCCTGCTAAAGAAGAGGAGGTCTGCTGGACGGAGAAAGAAGCTCTCGTGAAAGAGGAGGAGGAAGAGGAGGCTGTTACAATACAAAAACAAGTAGAGGGTGAGGCTGTTACCGTGAAAAAAGAAGAGAAAGACGTTACAGTGAAAGAAGAGGAAGACGCGTTCAGAGTGAAAGAGGAGGAGGATGTTACTGTGAAAGAAAAGGAGGAAGATGCAGTTTTTGGAGTGAAAGATGAAGAGGGGGAGATTACTGTCACATTAGAGGAGGACGAAGAAGAGAAGACTGGAGAACTGATTAACACTAGTAAATACAGTGAGTACTATCTAATAAAACAGGGACATTGATCTGATTAACACCAGTAAATACAGTGAGTACTATCTAATAAAACAGGGACATTGATCTGATTAACATCAGTAAATACAGTGAGTACTATCTAATAAAACAGGGACATTGATCTGATTAACACCAGTAAATACAGTGAGTACTATCTAATAAAACAGGGACATTGATCTGATTAACACCAGTAAATACAGTGAGTACTATCTTATAAAACAGCGACATTGATCTGATTAACACCAGTAAATACAGTGAGTACTATCTAATAAAACAGGGACATTGATCTGATTAACACCAGTAAATACAGTGAGTACTATCTTATAAAACAGGGACATTGATCTGGTTAACACCAGTAAATACAGTGAGTACTATCTAATAAAACAGGGACATTGTTCTGGTTAACACCAGTAAATACAGTGAGTACTATCTTATAAAACAGGGACACAAACTCTGCAGTTGTTGAACTAATGTGTGATTTTTAAAAGGGCATTCTACACTCAAATATGTTTTTGTACTGTATGAATTGTTCATGACGTCCTTTCCTGTTGAAAAGTGATATAAATACAGTAAATTATAAACACACTAAAGGGAAACAAGTAAATGTTTTGAGCAAAATAGTGTTTTTTTAACAACTGCAAACTAGAAGGGGTGAGTGATGTCATAGTAAGGCCTTCAATGAGTTGGCTTGATGGGAAGTCGTGATGTCATCCAATAGGAGGCTGATCTTCATGTGAATATTCATTATTCTTTTTAAAATCCTTCCTGTTCTGTCAAGTATGTTGTTGATCATTGCTAGAAAGCCATTTTCAAGTCTTGCCATAGACTTTCAAGACGATTTAAGTCCAAACTGTAACTAGGCCACTCAAGAACATTCAATGTCATCTTGGTAAGCTCCTCCAGTGTAGATTTGGCCTTGTGGTTTAGGTTATTGTCCTGTTAGGACAGTTTTTTGTATTCAGATCTCTGAAATGCTCTCTAACTACGTAACATTTAGTGTCTCCTTATGTTACGCTGGAAAAACAGTTTTCATGGGCACAGAAATCCTAAATCATTTCAGAGTTTGCTAAATCCAATGGTTCTAACCGAGTCACCTTAACTTTATTGACAACACCCAAATGGATACTGTCATTAACGTCGTTCTTCAATAATTACACATAATTCTTAATACTGTAGCTGTTTAGTTACAGTCACATGTTCAACTATCATCAGCTGATCCAGGAAATCATTTTCTGAATGACAGTCACATGACAAACATCACGACATGCAACAACAACCAAAGTGCTTCTTCATTCATTACTCTGGTAAAGACAGTTATGCCGTGCTCCATGTTGGATCCAACATCCCTAACAAATGGATGTTTATAATGTGTTATTGTCTACTTGATTTACAGTGGGGTCTCGTTAGTCTGTTTGCACACAGAGATACTTAGCTCATAATGTGTAGAGAACTGTTCCTTGATGGATAGGCTATTGTACAACACACAGAGCTATTTTCCTTTATTCAGGACATTTAGAATGACAACACATCACAGAGTAGCCTAGTGGGATTATTCACAAAATTATCTGGTGATCAGGTTATGAAATGTCATGACAAAGACATTTTAGTTTCCATGTTTCACCTGAAATATTAAATGATTTATAGTCCTACGTCTATGTTGTTGTTAGATAAAGTTATGGGTCCTACAGTAGGTCTGTGTTGTTGTTAGGTGAAGTTATGGGTCCTACAGTAGGTCTGTGTTGTTGTTAGGTGAAGTTATGGGTCCTACAGTAGGTCTATGTTATTGTTAGGTGAAGTTATGGGTCCTACAGTAGGTCTATGTTATTGTTAGGTGAAGTTATGGGTCCTACAGTAGGTCTGTGTTATTGTTAGGTGAAGTTATGGGTCCTACAGTAGGTCTATGTTATTGTTAGGTGAAGTTATGGGCCAATTTGTTAAACACTTAGTGTACAAACCCTCATTGTCAGGCTGATGTTAAAGCTAGCCAAATAGCATTTTACTGGTTGAAGTGTTTTTTAAGTGTAAAGCAGTTGATTTGCGACAGTAACACAAACATATTAAGCAGGAGGTTCAAACGAGCCCTACAATTATAATCTAAAAGTATTGTTAAATGCACTCATAATCAACCTGTAAATGGAGGCTATTTTTGCTGTCAGCCTATGAGAACTCCCCTGAGTTTTCCCCCACGGTGGTGAATTAGTGAATAGACACAGAGCTTAATGTGAGTTTCCTTGAATAGCACTCCTGATCTTGTCCTGATAGTGCGTTGTAATATTCAGAATACATTGTGAAAAACGATAATCTTCGCTCACCATTTTTGCTCCAGGCAGATATACTACATCCATAACTAGTGGTTTCCTCATTACCAGATATACTACATCCATAACTAGTGGTTTCCTCATTACCAGATATACTACATCCATAACTAGTGGTTTCCTATTTACCAGATACACTAAATCAAATCAAATGTATTTATATAGCCCTTCTTACATCAGCTGATATCTCAAAGTGCTGTACAGAAACCCAGCCTAAAACCCCAAACAGCAGGCAATGCAGGTGTGGAAGCACGGTGGCTAGGAAAAACTCCCTAGAAAGGCCAAAACCTAGGAAGAAACCTAGAGAGGAACCAGGCTATGAGGGGTGGCTAGGAAAAACTCCCTAGAAAGGCCAGAACCTAGGAAGAAACCTAGAGAGGAACCAGGCTATGAGGGGTGGTCAGTCCTCTGCTGGCTGTGCCGGGGTGGAGATTATAACAGAACATGGCCAAGATGTTCCAATGTTCATAAATGACCAGCATGGTCAAATAATAATAATCACAGTGGTTGTCGAGGGTGCAACAAGTCAGCACCTCGAGTAAATGTCAGTTGGCTTTTCATAGCCGATCATTGAGAGTATCTCTACCGCTCCTGCTGTCTCTAGAGAGTTGAAAACAGCAGGTCTGGGACAGGTAGCACGTCCGGTGAACAGGTCAGGGTTCCATAGCCGCAGGCAGAACAGTTGAAACTGGAGAAGCTGCACGGCCAGGTGGACTGGAGACAGCAAGGAGTCATCATGTCAGGTAGTCCTGAGACATGGTCCTCGAGCTCAGGTCCTCCGAGAGAGAGAAAGAAAGAAAGAGAGAAAGAGAGAATTAGAGAGAGCATACTTAAATTCACACAGGACACCGGATAAGACAGGAGAAATACTCCAGATATAACAGACTGACCCTAGCCCCCCGACACATAAACTACTGCAGCATAAATACTGGAGGCTGAGACAGGAGGGGTCAGGAGACACTGTGGCCCCATTCAATGATACCCCCAGACAGGGCCAAACAGGAAGGATATAACCCCACCCACTTTGCCAAAGCACAGCCCCCACACCACTAAAGGGATATCTTCAACCACCAACTTACCATCCTGAGACAAGGCCGAGTATAGCCCACAAAGATCTCCGCCACGGCACAACCCAAGGGGGGGAGCCAACCCAGACAGGAAGACCACGTCAGTGACTCAACCCACTCAAGTGACGCACCCCTCCTAGGGGCGACATGGAAGAACACCAATAAGCCAGTGACTCAGCCCCTGTAATAGGGTTAGAGGCAGAGAATCCCAGTGGAGAGAGGGGAACCGGCCAGGCAGAGACAGCAAGGGCGGTTCATTACTCCAGAGCCTTTCCGTTCACCTTCACACTCCTGGGCCAGACTACACTCAATCATAGGACCCACTGAAGAGATGAGTCTTCAGTAAAGACTTAAAGGTTGAGACCGAGTCTGCATCTGTCACACGGGTAGGCAGACCATTCCATAAAAATGGAGCTCTATAGGAGAAAGCCCTGCTTCCAGCTGTTTGCTTAGAAATTCTAGGGACAATTAGGAGGCCTGCATCTTGTGACCGTAGCATACGTGTAGGTATGTACGGCAGGACCAAATCGGAAAGATAGGTAGGAGTAAGCCCGCATAATGCTTTGTAGGTTAGCAGTAAAACCTTGAAATCAGCCCTTGCCTTAACAGGAAGCCAGTGTAGGGAGGCTAGCACTGGAGTAATATGATCAATTTTTTAAGTTCTAGTCAGGATTCTAGCAGCCGTATTTAGCACTAACTGAAGTTTATTTAGTGCTTTATCCGGGTAGCCAGAAAGTAGAGCATTGCAGTAGTCCAACCTAGAAGTAACAAAAGCATGGATACATTTTTCAGCATAATTTTTGGACAGAAAGCTTCTGATTTTTGCAATGTTATGTAGATGGAAAAAGCTGTCCTTGAAACAGTCTTGATATGTTCTTCAAAAGAGAGATCAGGGTCCAGAGTAACGCCAAGGTCCTTCACAGTTTTATTTGAGACGACTATACAACCATCAAGATTAATTGTCAGATTTAACAGAAGATCTCTTTGTTTCTTGGGACCTAGAACAAGCATCTCTGTTTTGTCCGAGTTTAAAAGTAGAATGTTTGCAGCCATCCACTTACTTATGTCTCAAACACAGGCTTCTAGCGAGGGCAATTTTGGGGCTTCACCATGTTCCATTGAAATATAAAGCTGTGTGTCATCCGCATAGCAGTGAAATTTAACATTATGTTTTCGAATGACATCCCCAAGATGTAAAATATATAGTGAAAACAATAGTGGTCCTACAACAGAACCTTGAGGAACACCGAAATGTACAGTTGATTTGTCAGAGGACAAACCATTCACAGAGACAAACTGATATCTTTCCGACAGATAAGATCTAAACCAGGCCAGAACTCGTCCGTGTAGACCAATTTGGGTTTCCAATCTCTCCAAAAGAATGTGGTGATCGATGGTATCAAAAGCAGCACTAAGATCTAGGAGCACGAGGACAGATGCAGAGCCTCGGTCTGACGTCATTAAAAGGTCATTTACCACCTTCACAAGTGCAGTCTCAGTGCTATGATGGGGTCTAAAACCAGACTGAAGCATTTCGTATACATTGTTTGTCTTCAGGAAGGCAGTGAGTTGCTGCGCAACAGCTTTTTCAAAAAGTTTTGAGAGGAATGGAAGATTCGATATAGGCCGATTAGTTTTTTATATTTTCTAGGTCAAGGTTTGGCTTTTTCAAGAGAGGCTCTATTACTGCCACTTTTAGTGAGTTTGGTACACATCCGGTGGATAGAGAGCCGTTTATTATGTTCAACATAGGAGGGCCAAGCACAGGAAGCAGCTCTTTCAGTAGATTAATTGGAATAGGGTCCAGTATGTAGCTTGAAGGTTTAGAGGCCATGATTATTTTCATAATTGTGTCAAGAGATATAGTACTAAAACTCTTTAGTGTCTCCCTTGATCCTAGGTCCTGGCAGAGTTGTGCAGACTCAGGACAACGGAGCTTTGGAGGAATACCCAGATTTAAAGAGGAGTCCGTAATTTGCTTTCTAATGATCATGATCTTTTCCTCAAAGAAGTTCATGAATTTATTACTGCTGAAGTGAGAGCCATCCTCTCTTGAGGAATGCTGCTTTTTAGTTAGCTTTGCGACAGTATCAAAAATAAATTTAGGATTGTTCTTATTTTCCTCAATTAAGCAGCAGTGAGGGCTCTTCGATACTGCACAGTACTGTCTTTCCAAGCTAGTCGGAAGGCTTCCAGTTTGGTGTGGCGCCATTTCCGTTCCAATTTTCTGAGAGCTTGCTTCAGAGCTCGTGTATTTTCTGTATACCAGGGAGCTAGTTTCTTATGACAGATGTTTTTAATTTTTAGGGGTGCAACTGCATCTAGGGTATTGGGCAAAGTTAAATTGAGTTCCTCAGTTAGGTGGTTAACTGTTTTTTGTCCTCTGATGTCCTTGGGTAGGCAGAGGCAGTCTGGAAGGGCATCAAGGAATCTTTGGGTTGTCTGAGAATTTATTGCACGACTTTTGATGCTCCTTGGTTGGGGTCTGAGCAGATTATTTGTTGTGATTGCAAATGTAATAAAATGGCGGTCCGATAGTCCAGGATTATGAGGAAAAACATTAAGATCCACAACATTTATTCCACGGGACAAAACTAGGTCCAGAGTATGACTGTGGCAGTGAGTAGGTCCAGAGACATGTTGGACAAAACCCACTGAGTCGATGATGGCTCCGAAAGCCTTTTGGAGTGGGTCTGTGGACTTTTCCATGTGAATATTAAAGTCACCAAAAATTAGAATATTATCTGCGATGACTACAATGTCCGATAGGAATTCAGGGAACTCAGTGAGGAACGCTGTATATGGCCCAGGAGGCCTGTAAACAGTGATTGAGTAGGCTGCATAGATTTCATGACTAGAAGCTCAAAAGACGAAAACGTCATTGTTTTTTTTTTGTAAATTGAAATTTGCTATCGTAAATGTTAGCAACACCTCCGCCTTTGCCGGATGCACGGGGATATGGTCACTAGTGTAACCAGGGGGTGAGGCCTCATTTAACACAGTAAATTCATCAGGCTTAAGCCATGTTTCAGTCAGGCCAATCACATCAAGATTATTATCAGTGATTAGTTCATTGACTATAACTGCCTTGGAAGTGAGGGATCTAACATTAAGCAACCCAATTTTGAGATGTGAGGTATCACAATCTCTTTCAGTAATGGCAGGGATGGAGGAGGTCTTTATACTGAGATTGCTAAGGCGAACACCGCCATGTTTAGTTTTGCCCAACCTAGATCGAGGCACAGACACGGTCTCAATGGGGAAAGCTGAGCTGAATACACTGACTGTGCTAGTGGCAGACTCCACTAAGCTGGCTAACAGCCTGCTGCCTGGCCTGCACCCTATTTCATTGTGGAGCTAGGGGAGAAATCCCTACATCCATAACTAGCGGTTTCCTCATTACCAGATATACTACATCCATAACTAATGGTTTCCTCATTAGCAGATATACTACATCCATAACTAGTGGTTTCCTCATTACCAGATATACTACATCCATAACTAGTGGTTTCCTCATTACCAGATATACTACATCCATAACTAGTGGTTTCCTCATTACCAGATATACTACATCCATAACTAGTGGTTTCCTCATTACCAGATATACTACATCCATAACTAGTGGTTTCCTCATTACCAGATATACTACATCCATAACTAGTGGTTTCCTCATTACCAGATATACTACATCCATAACTAGTGGTTTCCTCATTAGAATGGAGGAGTTTCTACAACCAAATTGCATGTACATCACTGCAATTTTAGCAAACACAGAAAGGGGCCTATATTGGAGGCCAAAAGTCGTCTGGCACACTGCTTAGGTCTTGACTGTCTTGTCAAATGTTGTACAACTTCATGGGTACTCTCTGGTCATCCCTTTTTACCTCAAATAAACAGTGGATTTCTGCTGTTGTGGGCCTTTAACCATCTGTATGACTTTGTTGTTCACACAGGAGAGAGACGGGACTATCGTGGATCCTCTGGGGAGCCTCAACAACCTCATGATGCTGAAGAGGCAGAGAAGAGTCTCTCCAGATCAGAACACCTCAATAAACACCTGCAGAGATCCACAGGGAAGAAATCTTACTTCTGCTCTGACAGTGGGAAAATATTAAACTCCTCAGTAAAACTTAAAATACATCAAAGAATTCACACTGAAGAGAAACCTTTTGGCTGTACTCAATGTGGAAAGAGTTATGCCCTGTCAGGTAGCCTGATATCACATCAGAGAACACACACAGGAGAGACACCTTTTAGCTGTACTCAGTGTGGGAAGAGTTTTGTTCATTCTAGCTGTCTGAAGAGACACCAGATAACACACACAGGAGAGAAAGCTTTTAGCTGTAATCAATGTGGAAGGAGTTATAGAGAGTCAGCTAGCCTGAAATCACATCAGAGAACACACACAGGAGAGAAACCTTTTAGCTGTACTCAATGTGGGAAGAGTTTTTTTCGTTCTAGCTGTCTGAATAGACACCAGAAAACACACACAGGAGAGAAACCTTTTAGCTGTAATCAATGTGGAAAGAGTTTTACCCAGTCAAGAAGCCTGATATCACATCAGAGAACACACACAAGAGAGAAACCTTTTAGCTGTACTCAATGTGGGAAGAGTTTTTTTCGTTCTAGCTGTCTGAAGAGACACCAGAAAACACACACAGGAGAGAAACCTTTTAGCTGTAATCAATGTGGAAAGAGTTTTACCCAGTCAAGAAGCCTGATATCACATCAGATAACACACACAGGAGAGAAATGAGAGAAACCATATAGCTGTACTCAATGTTGGAAGAGTTTTATTTCATCTAGACAGCTGAAGATACACCATAGAACACACACAGGAGAGAATACTTTTAGCTGTGATCAATGTGGGAAGGGGTTTGTTAGTTCTAGTGGTCTGAAGGTACACCATAGAACACACAGGAGAGAAACCTTATAGCTGTGATCAATGTGGGAAGAGTTTTACTACATCTAGCACTCTGACTCTACACCAGAGAACACACACAGGAGAGAAACCTTATAGCTGTGGTCAATGTAACAAGAGATACTCCGATAAAAGACATCTGATCAAACATCAGAAAATACATGAAGGAGTTGTTTCATGATATCAATGATATAATGTCACAATGTAGAATGTTTAAACATTGTAGTAGGAGTATTTTAATGATGTCACAATGTAGAACCCTAAACGTTTGTCCCCTGTTCTATTGATTTCAACATGATATGGATATTAGCCTCAGGGGGAAAATCCAGGCTCTGAAATGGAAGAGTTACTATTTATGAGATTTAACAAAAAGTGACTAACAAAAAAAGAGTTGTGTTATACTTACCATGTTGGTGACCCACTTGAATCAAAATGCAACACTTCAAAATGTAGCTAGCTGTTTTCTACAAATTGTCCTCTAACCAGGGATGTACACATTATTCCCAGATTCCGTGTGGTTTTTGAGCTGTTAGTTTTAACGGGACGTGCAACCTCATCTCCCTCCTCTCTGCACAATTGATTTCAACGAGTGATGACAAATAAGTGTTGTGTTCCTTTGTTTAGCGACCCCTACATTTAAATGCATCACTCCAAAATGTAGCTGACTGTCTTCTGCAGGTTGTCCTCTAACCAGTGAGGTAAAATATATCTCCCATTTCCATGTGTTTTTTAGTTGTGTTAGTTTCAACATCACGTACAACCTGATTTCCCCCCTAATCGATATCAGTGATTTATTGCTACTTGTCAAAACAACAGCGTTTCTGGTGCTTGTGCAGTTTATAAGCTGCTTGTTTTAAATAATACAAGTAATATGATTATTGTGACAGATGTTTGTGTTACATTTTATGTTTAGGTTTTCAATTTATCACAAACTGTTTCTGCGTTTAAACTGTGACATTGGGGATATCTCACCTAGCAAAATGTCGTTGAAAATAAGACTTTGCCCGACATACAATATAAGTTTGGTTTTAGTTGAAAGTGAAAGTTGAAAAGAAAACAATTTAATTTCAACATACTTACAGCCTATACACATAGTCACAGTACAATAATCAATTATATGAACAATCCTACATCACTCCAGTATTTATTTACAACATTCATGTGCTAAATGTCTTTATTCCACTACTGAAGAAGCAGGACTCAAACATTAAGCCTGACAAAAGATACATTTTATGCCTCACCATTAAGTGAATTATTGCTAATACATATTAACAAAGGGGTGTACATTTGGTTTTTATATTTCATGTTTAATATTCATGTAAGATTTAGTAATCATAATTATTTATGCAACCAGCTGACAATTTTTGGTACAATTATATTGACATTGCTGCCCTGCTTTTAGAATATCAGGGTTCATTCTCAGATGTGCCAACCCAAATGTACTAGAGCATGACATTGGGGACTGGGCCCTGATCCAACAACATGCCTATCTAGTGAACCCTGAAAAGAGAGAGAAGCTCCACAGTGAGGTGAAAAGTTACAACGGATATTAAGGAGCTAGTTCTAGAAGCTAGTGAGTTTTAGGAAGACGAGAGTTCTAGAAGCTAGTGAGTTTTAGGAAGACGAGAGTTCTAGAAGCAAGTGAGTTTTAGGAAGACGAGAGTTCTAGAAGCTAGTGAGTTTTAGGAAGAGGAGAGTTCTAGAAGCTAGTGAGTTTTAGGAAGACGAGTGTTCTAGAAGCTAGTGGGATTTAGGAAGACGAGTGTTCTAGAAGCTAGTGAGTTTTAGGAAGAGGAGAGTTCTAGAAGCAAGTGAGTTTTAGGAAGACGAGAGTTCTAGAAGCAAGTGAGTTTTAGGAAGACGAGAGTTCTAGAAGCTAGTGAGTTTTAGGAAGAGGAGTGTTCTAGAAGCTAGTGAGTTTTAGGAAGACGAGAGTTCTAGAAGCAAGTGAGTTTTAGGAAGACGAGAGTTCTAGAAGCTAGTGAGTTTTAGGAAGAGGAGAGTTCTAGAAGCTAGTGAGTTTTAGGAAGAAGAGAGTTCTAGAAGCTAGTGAGTTTTAGGATTCTATAGAAAGAAAAAGGCGAAAAAAAGAATCCTATTGTATATTATTATTTAGAAATACGTGTTTTTTCTTGTTTTTAATTGTTGAAAGCCAGTAGACACCATGTTTATATTGGTGAAGGTGAAGCATTGTAGTTGATTATAATGTGAAATGGAAGTTGTTTTCTGTTGGTGGTGAGCAAACTTTTCCAACAAAAATATAGGATATATTTGTTGTCTTAAGGTGTTACAGGCTTTGGTTTTTCCATTTATGTTTTGAGGTTGGACTTTAGCACGTGTAGCTCGTTAGCACGTCTAGCTCGTTAGCCCGTCTAGCTCGTTAGCCCGTCTAGCTCGTTAGCCCGTCTAGCTCGTTAGCCCGTCTAGCCCGTTAGCACGTCTAGCTCGTTAGCACGTAGGACGCACTGATTGGTGTCACCTCGTTAGTCAGTATGTGTTACACCTGTGCTGGCTTGTCCATCTCGTTAGTGGGAAGGTGTTTCACCTGAGCTGGTCCAGGTTCTATTTAAGAGTGTCTGGCCCAGTGCTCCAGTTGTCTTGATACATGTGGAGAGTCAACACCTTTAGTTGCTCCACCTTTTTGGTTTGCTTCCTGTCTTTAAGTTTGGTGTGGGTTTTTCTTTTGTTTTCCTCTTCTTGGGCAGATTTAGTGGGTCTCATGGTGGGTGTCTTTTAGATCCCAGTTGTTGTTACTAGTCAACTTCCAGTGGACACCCCCATAGTGTCTTTCAGAGCCCCTCCTAAAAACATGCTTATATTTTGGGTTGGATCATGCATCCAATTAATATTTTAATCAATGGATTTTCCTTAGAATGCTAATTCGTCTTTCAGTTGTTAATCTTATGTTTGTTGTGGTAAATATTTCTGTTTATTTTCATTGTTTTATTTTTTTTCCTGTGAAGCATCCATGTCTGAAATGTGCTGTATAAATAAAGCTTGATTTGAACATATTGCAAAAGAAATTAACATAATGACTGACAATCAACAGACTCTTGCTAAACCAATACGTATCTTGGTCGATCTTATTATGAAAAAAGTATAAATTCAGTATATCTCCCACTATGTCAAAATAGTGCTGGTATGTACGTTTAGTATCACTTTTCAACCAACCCAGTGCATTTGTTGAAGATAAATGTTTAATTCAACAATATGTCAAAGGATTCAACTACTGGAAACGGACACAAACAAATGGATCAACCAGATCAATCCCACTTTTCCAGCCTGCTGAAGGCGTGGTGGAGTGGTAAACACCACCCCCGGCTCTACCAGAGGCTTGAAGTGGTCTCCCACAGCTCTGCTTATGTCATGTTCTGTGGCCTTGCTGTTACATTTCTTGACTGTCCCTGCAACACAGAAACACATTTAGTCATATTATATAAAACTCTCAAAGTAATGGATATGGAGCATCTATGGCCTCAGTTACACCTGGCACCTAAATGTGACTTCTGTCATCTGATCACTCCAAGCTGCATTAGGTTCAGATCTACCAGGATGAGCCTTTGACACAGTCAGGCCACTGATTATGCATCAGCAATGTAAAGAGGTGGGGTGAATGAGGGGAAAAGTAAATTTGACACAAATGACCTTCATAATAAATCAAATGTTGTTGGTCACATACAGGTGTTCAGCAGATGTTATTGCGGGTGTAGCGAAATGCTTGTCCACAACAAATACCTAATACACACAAATCTAAGTAAAGGAATGGAATTAGGAATATATAAATATATGGATAAACAATGTCAGAGCAGCATAGACTGAGATACAGTTTATACATATGAGATGAGAAATGATATGTAAACATTATTAAAGTGTAGTACTACTAGAGCAGCATAGACTGAGATACAGTTTATACATATGAGATGAGAAATGATATGCAAACATTATTAAAGTGACTAGTGTTCCATTTATTAAAGTGGCCAATGATGTCAAGTCTATATGTAGGCTGCAGCCTCTCTGTGCTGTTTAACAGTCTGATGGCCTTGAGATAGAAGCTGTTTTTCAGTCTTTCGGTCCCAGCTTTGATGCACCTGTACTGATCTCGCCTTCTGAATGGTAGCAGGGTGAACAGGCAGTGGCTCAGGTGGCTCGGGTAATAACAAAGAACATGTATGTATGCCTGGGGGGAAATTCACTTTCATACAGCAATACCAGTGGACAATTTGCACTAAATAAACATAAATGGAACATATTCCCTTTTGCTGACGTGATGAACCACTAAGGGGACATAAATATTTAATCCCAAAACTTTCCCTTTGGTTTAACTGTTTAAGACGGTCCCCTTTTCTAATAGAGGCCGGAATGTGATCAATACCCACAGCTTGTAGGTGTAACCGATGTGAAATGGCTAGTTAGTTAGCGGTGGTGTAACCGATGTGAAATGGCTAGTTAGTTAGCGGTGGTGTAACCGATGTGAAATGGCTAGTTAGTTAGCGGTGGTGCGCGCTAATAGCGTTTCAATCGGTGACGTCACTCGCTCTGAGACTTGAAGTAGGGTTTCCCCTTGTGTTACAAGGGCCGCGGCTTTTGTGGCGCGATGGGTAACGTTGCTTCGTGGGGTGTCAGTTGTTGATGTGTGCAAGGGTCCCTGGTTTGAGCCCGGGTTGGGGCGAAGAGATGGAGGCAGGGTTGCCTTGGTGTAAGGACTTATAGTGCCTTGCCATGGGGTAGTCGTCATTGCCTACCCGTATGGCGTACTTGTGTTCCGCTAGGCGGTCTTGAAGGCGTCTCTTTGTCCGTCCAATGTAGAACACCTTGCACTGTGGACATTCCAATCTATAGATGACATGAGTGGTTTTGCAGTTAATGAAATGCTTGACGTAATACTCCATTTTGGAAGCTGTGTCTACAAAATACTTTTTCTGTGCAATATTTCTGCAGTGGTTATATTTAAAAGAGCCCTTGGGTTTGTGGTCAAGCCAAGTTTTTTGAGAGTCACCCGGAAGATAACTGTGTACTAATTTATCATTTAGGGTAGGACATCTTTTAAAGCTTATGACTGGTGGCTCAGGAAAGACTTGGCGTAGTAGAGTATCACTTTGGATAATTCCCCAATTATTTTTAATGATTATTTTAATGTTCTCTGCTTCAGTACTGTATTTTGTGGGTATTGATCACGTTCCGGCCTCTATTAGAAAAGGGGACCGTCTTAAACAGTTAAACCAAAGGGAAAGTTTTTGGATTTACAAACTACAGGCCACTAAATACCCTGGTTTACATGAAGATATGGATTTACAAACTACAGGCCACTAAATACCCTGGTTTACATGAAGATATGGATTTACAAACTACAAGCCACTAAATACCCTGGTTTACATGAAGATATGGATTTACAAACTACAGGCCACTAAATACCCTGGTTTACATGAAGATATGGATTTACAAACTACAGGCCACTAAATACCCTGGTTTACATGAAGATATGGATTTACAAACTACAGGCCACTAAATACCCTGGTTTACATGAAGATATGGATTTACAAACTACAGGCCACTAAATACCCTGGTTTACATGAAGATATGGATTTACAAACTACAGGCCACTAAATACCCTGGTTTACATGAAGATATGGATTTACAAACTACAGGCCACTAAATACCCTGGTTTACATGAAGATATGGATTTACAAACTACAGGCCACTAAATACCCTGGTTTACATGAAGATATGGATTTACAAACTACAGGCCACTAAATACCCTGGTTTACATGAAGATATGGATTTACAAACTACAAGCCACTAAATACCCTGGTTTACATGAAGATATGGATTTACAAACTACAGGCCACTAAATACCCTGGTTTACATGAAGATATGGATTTACAAACTACAGGCCACTAAATACCCTGGTTTACATGAAGATATGGATTTACAAACTACAGGCCACTAAATACCCTGGTTTACATGAAGATATGGATTTACAAACTACAGGCCACTAAATACCCTGGTTTACATGAAGATATGGATTTACAAACTACAGGCCACTAAATACCCTGGTTTACATGAAGATATGGATTTACAAACTACAGGCCACTAAATACCCTGGTTTACATGAAGATATGGATTTACAAACTACAGGCCACTAAATACCCTGGTTTACATGAAGATATGGATTTACAAACTACAAGCCACTAAATACCCTGGTTTACATGAAGATATGGATTTACAAACTACAGGCCACTAAATACCCTGGTTTACATGAAGATATGGATTTACAAACTACAGGCCACTAAATACCCTGGTTTACATGAAGATATGGATTTACAAACTACAGGCCACTAAATACCCTGGTTTACATGAAGATATGGATTTACAAACTACAAGCCACTAAATACCCTGGTTTACATGAAGATATGGATTTACAAACTACAGGCCACTAAATACCCTGGTTTACATGAAGATATGGATTTACAAACTACAGGCCACTAAATACCCTGGTTTACATGAAGATATGGATTTACAAACTACAGGCCACTAAATACCCTGGTTTACATGAAGATATGGATTTACAAACTACAGGCCACTAAATACCCTGGTTTACATGAAGATATGGATTTACAAACTACAGGCCACTAAATACCCTGGTTTACATGAAGATATGGATTTACAAACTACAAGCCACTAAATACCCTGGTTTACATGAAGATATGGATTTACAAACTACAAGCCACTAAATACCCTGGTTTACATGAAGATATGGATTTACAAACTACAAGCCACTAAATACCCTGGTTTACATGAAGATATGGATTTACAAACTACAGGCCACTAAATACCCTGGTTTACATGAAGATATGGATTTACAAACTACAGGCCACTAAATACCCTGGTTTACATGAAGATATGGATTTACAAACTACAGGCCACTAAATACCCTGGTTTACATGAAGATATGGATTTCTCACCCTTCCTGTAGGGTTGTGATAGGTCCATTCCTGTAGGGTTGTGATAGGTCCATTTGCTATCATCTAGTGGTCTTTCTTCTCAATTGCCCTCAGCTATGTTTAGACTGTTGTTCATGTTTTGTTGGGTTCAAGTGTACTAGGGAATAGATTGCTTTCTTGTTCTTGACTTCTCTCCCAGACATGTTTAGGGTTGGAACTACCTTGCTGGGTGTTCTAGTGCCTCTAGCTTGGAGTTGTATTACCTTTCCTTTTTTGTGATAACATAGCCACAGTGTTTCACTTTTTAATGTGTATAGTATTGCTTACTAGGTGTGTCCAATCAATTTTGTAACCACTCCCTCTCCAATTAGGGCTAATTGGAAAAGCTGTTAAAAAGAGGACATTGTATCATTTCTTTGTACTCCCTGACGAAGGCCATGCAGCCGAAACGCGTTGGATTTTTTTTAAAACATTGTTTCTATTGAACCTGCCATACTAATAAAGGCATTTTAATCAATTATATGAAGAGTGCCTTGGTCCTCCTTTCTTTTTGATGACCAACTCACCCCTTTTACCAAAGAGCACCTTCTGTCTACCAACATTTACTATTGTGTACCTCAGTAGCGCTTCCCTTCCTCATTTTTCTACTAGTTGAAAATAACTTCTATTTCACATTATAATCAACTACAATGCTTCACCTTCACCAATATAAACATGGTGTCTACTGGCTGTCAACAACTATAAACAAGAAAAAATATATATATTCTCCCCACTAGCTTCTACAATACTCCTCTTCCTAAAACTCACTAGCTTCTAGAACTCTCGTCTTCCTAAAACTCCCTAGCTTCTAGAACTCTCATCCCCTTGGAACGAGCCCAAACAAAAATCATCTCCGACACGGAAAAACGTGTAGTCAAAATAAATTGTGATCTATAGCAACGCACTAGCTAAACGCAAAAAAACTAATCTTTTTGACTGCCCACCCTTGAGACAATCAGAAACCAAGTTGTCCTTACCACAGACATGTCTGATTTCAAGAGGAAACTCCTGCAATATCCGTAGTAACTTTCCACCTCACTGCAGAGCTTCTCTCCCTTTTCAGGGTTCACTAGATAGGCATGTTGTTGGAACGGGGCCCAGTCCCCAATGTCATGCTCTAGTACATTTGTGTTGGCACATCTGAGAATGAACCCTGATATTCTAAAAACAGGGCAACAATGTCATTATAATTGTACCAAAAAAATTGTCAGTTGGTTGCATAAATAATTATCACTACTAAATGTTACATGAAATGTCAATATTTGATTGCATAGTCATATTTTCAACGTCATTTTGCTAGATGGGATATCCCCAATGTCAAAACAGTTTTAACGTGTCCAAATCAATAACCAATATGCAGAAACAGTTTGTGATAAATTGAAAACCTAAACATAAAATGTGCTATATACACAAACATCTGCCACAATAATCATATTACTTGTAATTTTTAAAACAAGCACCTTATAAACTGCACAAGCACCAAAAACACTGTTGTTTTGACAAGTAGCAATAAATCACTGATATCGATTAGGGGGGAAATCAGGTTGTACGTGCTGTTGAAACTAACACAACTAAAAAAACACATGGAAATGGGAGATATATTTTACCTCACTGGTTAGAGGACAACCTGCAGAAGACAGTCAGCTACATTTTGGAGTGATGCATTTAAATGTAGGGGTCGCTAAACAAAGGAACACAACACTTATTTGTCATAACTCATCGATATCATGTGGATTATTTTTCTACCGTTGTTTTACCAGTTAAGTTGACTGAGAACACATTCTCATTTACAGCAACAACCTGGGGAATAGTTACAGGGGAGAGGAGGGGAATGAACGAGCCAATTGTAAGCTGGGGCTGATTAGGTGGCCGTGATGGTATGAGGGCCAGATTGGGAATTTAGCCAGGACACCGGGGTTAACACCCATACTCTTACAATAAGTGCAATGGGATCTTTAATGACCTCAGAGAGTCAGGACACCCGTTTAACGTCCCATCCGAAAGACTGCACCCTACACTGGGCAGTCACTGCCCTGGGGCATTGGGATATTGTTTAGACCAGAGGAAAGAGTGCCTCCGACTGGCCCTCCAACACCACTTCCAGCAGCATATGGTCTCCCATCCAGGGACTGACCAGGACCAACCCTGCTTAGCTTCAGAATGCTGCTGGCAATCAATTGTGCGAAAGGAGGGAGATGAGGTTACACGTCCTGTTAAAACGAACAGCTCAAAAACCACACGGAATCTGGGGATAATGTGTACATCCCTGGTCAGAGGACAATTTGTAGAAAACAGCTCGCTACATTTTGAAGTGTTGCATTTTGATTCAAGTGGGTCACCAACATGGTAAGTGTAACACAACTCTTTTTGTTAAATCACATAAATAGTAACTCTTCCATTTCAGAGCCTGGATTTTCCACCTGAGGTTAATATCCATATCATGTTGAAATCAATAGAACAGGGGACAAACGTTTAGGGTTCTACATTGTGACATCATTAAAATACTCCTTCTACAATGTTAAAACATTCTACATTGTGACATATCATTGATATCATGAAACAACTCCTTCATGTATGTATTTTCTGATGTTTGATCAGAGGTCTTTTATCTGTGAATCTCTTGTCACACTGATCACAGCTAAAAGGTTTCTCTCCTGTGTGTGTTCTCTGGTGTTGAGTCAGAGTGCTAGATGTAGTAAAACTCTTCCCACATTGACCACAGCTATAAGGTTTCTCTCCTGTGTGTGTTCTCTGGTGTTGAGTCAGATATCTAGATGTAGTAAAACTCTTCCCACATTGACCACAGCTATAACGTTTCTCTCCTGTGTGTGTTCTCTGGTGTTGAGTCAGAGTGCTAGATATAGTAAAACTCTTCCCACATTGACCACAGCTATAAGGTTTCTCTCCTGTGTGTGTTCTCTGGTGTGATACCAGATGGCCAGATTCACCAAAACTCTTCCCACATTGACCACAGCTATAAGGTTTCTCTCCTGTGTGTATTCTCTGGTGTGATACCAGATGGCCAGATTGACCAAAACTCTTCCCACATTGATCACAGCTATACGATTTCTCTCCTGTGTGTGTTCTCTGGTGTGCAGTCAGACTTCCAGATAGACCAAAACTCTTCCCACATTGAGTACAGCTATAAGGTTTCTCTCCTGTGTGGATTCTCTGATGAATTTTAATGCCTGATGGGGAGGTGAATCTCTTCCCACAGTCAGAGCAGCAGTGAGTTCTCTTCCCTGTGGGTCTCCGCTGGCGTTTCTTGAGGTGTTCTGATCTGGAGCAACTCTTCTCTGCCTCTTCAGCATCAAGAGGTTGTTGAGGCTCCCCAGAGGATCCACGATAGTCCCATATCGCTCCTGTGTGAACAACAAAGTCAGACAGATGATTAAAGGCCCACAACAGCGGTAATCCACTGTAAAAGGTGATGCCAACAGTGGAGCCATGATGTTGGACAACAATTGACGTCTGTAATGAATGTTAAAATTATTTGATATTTGCCTTAAAATGAGCAAGAATAGTCATATTTTGTCTTGTTTTCACATTCGTAGTGACATTGATGATTGTAGGCTAGAAATAAGTTATTCGTGTTGTTGAACCTCTAAGCAGTGTGCCAGACAAGTTTTGGTCTCCAATATAGGCCCCTTTCTGTGTTTGCTAAAATTGCGGCACGAGGGTAATTTGATTGCAGAAACTCCTCCCTGCTAATGAGGAAACCGATAGTTACGGATGTACGATATCTGCCTGGAGCAAAAATGGTGAGCAAAGATTTTAGCTTTTCACAATGTATTCTGAATGTGAATGGGGGAAACTCAGGGGAGTAACCTCCATTTCCAGGTTGCTTATGAGTTCATTTCACACTACCTTGGATTATAATTGTAAGGATATTTTTGAATGTCCTGTTTAATAAAATGTTTGCTAAAGCATTAAGAATTATGTGTAATTATTGAAGAACTGCGTTAATGACAGTATCCATTTGGGTGTTGTCAATAAAGTTCAGATTTTATTTATTTATTTAACCAGGTAGGCCAGTTGAGAACAAGTTCTCATTTACAACTGCGACCTGGCCAAGATAAAGCATAGCAGTGCGACACAAACAACACAGAGTTACAAGTGGGATAAACAAACGTACAGTCAATAACACGACAGAAAAATCTATATACAGTGTGTGCAAATGGATTAAGGAGGTAAGGCAATAAATAGGCCATAGTAGCAGAGTAATTACAATTTAGCAAATTAACCTCTATGGGCTAGGCGGGACGAATTCGTCCCACCTACGTAACAGCCACTTGAAGCCTGTGGCGCGATTTTCAAAACCTTAAAAATCCTATTACTTCAATTTCTCAAACATATGACTATTTTAAAGCTATTTAAAGACAAGACTCTCGTTAATCTAACCACACTGTCCGATTTCAAAAAGGCTTTACAACGAAAGCAAAACATTAGATTATGTCAGCAGAGTACCAAGCCAGAAATAATCAGACACCCATTTTTCAAGCTAGCATATAATGTCACAAAAACCCAGAAGACAGCTAAATGCAGTACTAACCTTTGATGATCTTCATCAGATGACAACCCTAGGACATTATGTTATACAATGCATGCATGTTTTGTTCAATCAAGTTCATATTTATATCAAAAACCAGCTTTTTACATTAGCATGTGACGTTCAGAACTAGCATACCCCCCGCAAACTTCCGGAGGAATTCGCTAACATTTTACTAAATTACTCACGATAAACGTTCACAAAAAGCATAACAATTATTTTAAGAATTATAGATACAGACCTCCTCTATGCACTCGATATGTCCGATTTTAAAATAGCTTTTTGGTGAAAGCACATTTTGCAATATTCTAAGTACATAGCCCAGGCATCACGGGCTAGCTATTTAGACACCCGGCAAGTTTAGCACTCACCATAATCATATTTACTATTATAAAAGTTTGATTACATTTTGTTGTCTTCGTCAGAATGCACACCCAGGACTGCTACTTCAATAACAAATGTTGGTTTGGTCCAAAATAATCCATCGTTATATCCGAATAGCGGCGTTTTGTTCGTGCGTCCCAGACACTATCTGAAATGGTAAATCAGGGTCGTGCGCATGGCGCAATTCGTGACAAAAAAAATCTAAATATTCCATTACCGTACTTCGAAGCATGTCAACCGCTGTTTAAAATCCATTTTTATGCAATTTTTCTCGTAAAAAAGCGATAATATTCCGACCGGGAATGTCCATTTAGCTAAACTGAGGAAAGTAAACAAAGCTTTCGGTCGACGCGGGCACGCGCCTGAGTCTCACAGTACTGTAACCAGCCACTACCCAAACGCGCTACTTTGTTTCAGCCAGAGCCTGCAAAGCCACGATTCAGCTTTTTGCCGCCTTCTGAGACCCTATGGCAGCCGTAGGAAGTGTCACGGGACAGCTAAGATCCTCACTCTTCAATAAACAGAGACAAGAAGAACGACACCTTGTCAGACAGGCCACTTCCTGCCTGAAACCTTGTCAGGTTTTTGCCTGCCAAATGAGTTCTGTTATATTCACAGACACCATTCAAACAGTTTTAGAAACTTTAGGGTGTTTTCTATCCATATGTAATAAGTATATGCATATTCTAGTTACTGGGTAGGAGTGGTAACCAGATTAAATCGGGTACGTTTTTTATCCAGCCGTGTCAATACTGCCCCCTATCCTAAACAGGTTAACACTGGAGTGATAGATGTGCAGATGATGTGCAAGTAGAGTTACTGGGGTGCAAAAGAGCAAAAAAAGTATATAAAAACATGGGGATGAGGTAGGCAGTTGGATGGGCTATTTACAGATGGGCTGTGTACAGCTGCAGCAATCGGTAAGCTGCTCAGATAGCTGATGCTTAAAGGTAGTGAGGGAGATATAAGTCTTTAAAGTCAGCGATTGTTGCAATTCCTTCAATTTTTTTACATTTTAGTCATTTAGAAGACGCTCTTATCCAGAGCGACTTACAGTAGTGAATGCATACATTTTTTTCCTGTTCCAGTGATTGGCAGCAGAGAACTGGAAGGAAAGTCGGCCAAAGGAGGTGTTGGCTTTGGGGATGACCAGTGAGATATACCTCCTGGAGCGCGTGCTATGGGTGGGTGTTGCTATGGTGACCAGTGAGCTGAGTTAAGGCGGCCTAGCAAAGACTTGTAGATGACCTGGAGCCAGTGGGTTTTGCGACGAATATGTAGCGAGGGCCAGTCGACGAGAGCATACTGTTCGCAGTGGTGGGTGCTATATGGGGATTGGTGACAAAACGGATGGCACTGTGATAGACTGCATCCAGTTTGCTGAGTAGAGTGTTGGAGGCTATTTTGAAAATGACATCGCCGAAGTCAAGGATTTATAAGATAGTCAGTTTTACGAGGGTATGTTTGGCAGTGTGAGTGAAGGAGGCTTTGTTTGCGAAATAGGAAGCCAATTCTACATTTAATTTTGGATTGGAGATGCTTAATATTTTAATATGAGTCTGGAAGGAGAGTTTACCAGACACTTAGAATATGTGGACAACAACAAATACCTAAGTCAGAATCGTCCAGAGTAGTGATGCTAGTCAGGCGGCGGGTGCAGAGAAGATTGGTTGAAGAGCATGCATTTAATTTTACTAGCAATTAAGAGCAGTTGGTGGCCACAGAAGGAGTTTGGTATTGCATTGAATGGCATTGAAGCTCATTTGGAGGTTTGTTAATCTGTTATGGATAGGGGGCAGTATTTTCACGGCCGGATAAAAATGTTACCCGATTTAATCTGGTTATCACTCCTGCCCAGAAACTAGAATATGCATATAATTGTTAGCTTTGGATAGAAAACTACCTAAAGTTTCTAAAACTGTTTGAATGGTGTCTGAGAGTATAACAGAACTCATATGGCAGGCCAAAACCTGAGAAGATTCTATACAGGAAGTGCCCTCTGACCATTTCTTGGCCTTCTATAGCCTCTTTATCGAAAACAGAGGATCTCTGCTGTAACGTGACATTTTCTAAGGCTCCCATGGGCTCTCAGAAGGCGCCAGAATGTTGAATGATGACTCTGTAGTCCCTGGGCTAAAAACAGTAGCGCATTTGGATAGTGGTCGATCTGAGAACAATGACACGGGTGCGCGCATGCACGTGAAGACACCATTTCTTCTGTCAGTCTTTGAACGAAAACAATGTCTCCCGGTCGGAATATTATCGCTATTTTACGAGAAAAATCGCATAAAAATTGATTTTAAACAGTGTTTGACATGCTTCGAAGTGCAGTAATGGAATATTTTGAAATCTTTTGTCACGATACGCGCCAGCGCATCACCCTTCGGATAGTGTCTTGAACTCAAGAACAAAACGCCGCTATTTGGATATAACTATGGATTATTTGGAACCAAAACAACATTGGGTGTAAAGTACAAGTCCTGGGAGTGCATTCTGACGAAGAACAGCAAAGGTAATCCAATTTTTCTTATAGTAAATCTCAGTTTGGTGAGTGCCAAAATTGGTAGGTGTCAAAATAGCTAGCCTGTGATGGCCGGGCTATCTACTCAGAATATTGCAAAATGTGCTTTCACCGAAAAGCGGACACCGCGATTGCATAAAGGAGTTCTGTATCTATAAATCTTAAAATAATTATGTTTTTTGTGAACGTTTATCGTGAGTAATTTAGTAAATTCACCGGTAGTTTTCGGTGGGTATGCTAGTTCTGAAAGTCACATGCTAATGTAAAAAGCTGGTTTTTGATATAAATATGAACTTGATTGAACAAAACATGCATGTATTGTATAACATAATGTCCTAGGAGTGTCATCTGATGAAGATCATCAAAGGTTAGTGCTGCATTTAGCTGTGGTTTTGGTTTTTGTGACATTATATGCTAGCTTGAAAAATGGGTGTCTGATTATTTCTGGCTGGGTACTCTCCTGACAATCTAATGTTTTGCTTTCGCTGTAAAGCCTTTTTGAAATCGGACAATGTGGTTAGATTAACGAGTCTTGTCTTTAAAATGGTGTAAAATAATCATATGTTTGAGAAATTTAAGTTATAGCATTTTTGAGGTATTTGTATTTCACGACACGCGATTCCACTGGCTGTTGACCTCGCCTAGACAGGTTAACCTCTCTCGGGTATGTGGGACGAATCGTCCCACCTAGTCAACAGCCAGTGGAATCGAGTGGCGCGAAATACGAAAAACCTTAAAAATGCTATTACTTCAATTTCTCAAACATATGACTTTATGTGATTCATATGATGTATGTCGTGACAAAAAATTTCAAAATATTCCATTACGCTGTTTAAAATCAATTTTTATGCTATTTTTCTCGTAAAATAGCGATAATATTCCAACCGGGTGTAGTTGTTTTCGGTCAAAGGCTGAAAGAAAAACATGGCCACTGACCCCTCACAAACAGCACTCCTGTACCTAGCCCAGAGACAGCAGAGATCTCATTCCACTTTCTGGCACCTTCAGAGAGCCTATGGGAGCCTTAGAAATTGTCACGTTACAGCAGAGATCCTGTATTTTCGACAGAGATGCTACAGAAGCACAAGAAATGGTCAGAGAGGGCACTTCCTGTATGAAATCTTCTCATGTTTTGGCCTGCCATATGAGTTCTGTTATACTCACAGACACCATTCAAACAGTTTTATAAACTTTAGAGTGTTTGCTATCCAAATCTACTAATTATATGCATATTCTCGTTTCTGGAAAAGAGCAGTAACCAGTTTAAATCGGGTACGTTTTTTATCCGGCCGTGAAAATACTGCCCCCTACCCTAGAGAGGTTAACACAGTGTCCAAAGAAGGGCCAGATGTATACAGAATGGTGTCGTCTGAGTAGAGGTGGATCAAGGAATCACCCGCAGCAAGAGCAACATCGTCGGTATATACAGAGAAAAGAGCCGGTCCGAGAATTGAACCCTGTGGTACCCCCACAGAGACTGCCAGAGGTCCGGACAACAGGCCCTCCGATTTGACACATTGAATTCTATCTAAGAAGTAGTTGGTGAACCAGGCGAGTCAGTCATTTGAGAAACCAAGACTGTTGAGTCTGCCGATAAGAATACAGTGATTGACAGAGTCGAAAGCCTTGGCCAGGTCGAAGAAGAGGGCTGTACAGTACTGTCTTTTATCGATGGCGGTTATGATATCGTTTAGTACCTTGAGTGTGGCTGAGGTGCACCCGTGTCCAGCTCGGAAACCGGATTGCACAGCGGAGAAGGTACGGTGAGATTCGAAATGGTCAGTGATCTGTTTGTTAACTTGGATGTTGATGACTTTAGAAAGGCAGGGCATGATGGATATAGGTCTGTAACAGTTTGGGTCTAGAGTGTCACCCCCTTTGAAGAGGGGGATGACCGCGGAAGTGTTCCAATCTTTAGGAATCTCGGACGATACGAAAGTGAGGTTGAACAGACTAGTAATAGGGGTTGCCACAATGGCGGCGGATAATTTTAGAAAGAGAGGGTCCAGGTTTTGCAACTCTTTCAGAACATCAGCTATCTGGATTTGGGTGAAGGAGAAGACGGGGAGGCTTGGGCAAGTAGCTGCGGGGGGTGGGGAGCTGTTGGCCGGGGTTGGGGTAGCCAGGAGGAAAGCATGGCCAGCCGTCGGGAAATGCTAATTGAAATTCACAATTATTGTGGAGTTATCGGTGGTGAGTGTTTCCTAGCCTCAGTGCAGTGGGCAGCTGGAAGGAGGTGCTCTTATTCTCCATGGACCTTACAGTGTCCCAAAACTTTTTGGAGTTAGAGCGACAGGATAAAAATGTCTGTTTGAAAAAGCTAGCCTTTGCTTTCCTAACTGACTGTGAATTGGTTCCTGACTTCCCTGAAAAGTTGCATATCGCGGGCAGTATTCAATGCTAGTGCAGTACGCCACAGGATGTTTTTGTGCTGGTCGAGGGCAGTCAGGTATGGAGTGAACCAAGGGCTATATCTGTTCTTAGTTCTACATTTTTTGAAAGGGGCTTATTTAAAGCATCAGACAAGTTACGTACATATAGTTGATTTTATTAAAACACATGGAGCGATTGGTAGAAAGAACAGATGACTCTTGGTTGACCAAGATGTATTTTAGGTGGGGACAGCACTAGAACATGATGTTGGGGCTCCCGAGTGGCACAGCGGTCTAAGACACTGCATCTCAGTGCTAGAGGCGTCACTACAGGCTGTATCACAACCGGCCGTGATTGGGAGTCCCATAGGGTGGTGCACAATTGGCCCAGCGTCGTCCGGGGTAGGCCATCATTGGAAATAAGAATTTGTTCTTAACTGACTTGCCTAGTTAAATAAAGGTTACATTTAAATAAATAAGTGTTTTTTGACAAACCGTTTTTTACAAACCCGTCAAGGCTCCAAATTTGAGAAGGGTTTAAAACAAAGGTTTCAAACCAATGCATGAATGTTATTGAATCTAGGTATGTTTCGCCTTTAATGTAATGACACGAAAAAAATTGGCTGAATATTATACAATGACTTATCAACAGCTGTAATAATTTGACCCGCACAGGAAATCTACACTGGTAATTCTATAATATACTATATAGCCTAGAAACCTGGTTAAACTATCAATATGACATCATGGATGAATTCTAGAATATACTATATAGCCTAGAAACCTGGTTAAACAATCATTATGACATCATGGATGAATTCTAGAATATACTATATAGCCTAGTAACCTGGTTAAACTATCATTATGACATCATGGATGAATTCTAGAATATACTATATAGCCTAGAAACCTGGTTAAACAATCATTATGACATAATGGATGAATTCTAGAATATACTATATATTCTAGAAACCTGGTTAAACTATCATTATGACATCATGGATGAATTCTAGAATATACTATATAGCCTAGAAACCTGGTTAAACTATCATTATGACATCATGGATGAATTCTAGAATATACTATTTATCCTAGAAACCTGGTTAAACTATCATTATGACATCATGGATGAATTCTAGAATATACTATATAGCCTAGAAACCTGGTTGAACTATCATTATAACATCATGGATGAATTCTAGAATATACTATATAGCCTAGAAACCTGGTTAAACTATCATTATGACATCATGGATGAATTCTAGAATATACTATATAGCCTAGAAACCTGGTTAAACTATCATTATGACATCATGGATGGCCAGTCTTTGTATTTATAGTGTAGTCCATTCAGGGGGTAGTCCTGAGCTGAACTCAATCCTGGATCCAGCGACTGTCAAGACAACACCTTATAACTGTTACGCCAAGATGTCTGAACTTCTTGACGAGGTCGCTAGGTGTTGGGTTACGGTTGCTACAATAGCTTTCTCTATGAATTTGAGAGTGGTTACACTTCTTCCCCCATCCCTCAGCTGTTTACCAAACCAAGCCTCTGGGCAGCCATTTTGTTGCTGTTTAAAAACCCACACAACCCGGCAATCTGCAGTTCAAACAATAACAAATCTGTAATTCCACCACTGTTTTGGTAATAAGATGATGATGGGGTTGGAGAAATGTAACTACAGACAGACAGACCTATGGATGCAAGGACTGACCATCCATGATATCAACATTATAGTTTTAACCATGTTGAGGCTATACAGTGTTGATTTACATTGTTTCTAGACATTGGAGTAAAAAAAGCTTATTTGGGGTTCTGATGGGGTACAACAGTTGAACTAAGCTCATGAGACGTGTTATATTCTTCAAGAATACATGGCTATAAAAAAAATCATTAAAAAGTCACAATATGGATGTAACAATTGCAGATTTCCCCTTTAACACCACACATCAGTTAAACAACTGCAGAGTTTGTGCCTCTGTATTTAAGACAGTACTTACTAGTGTTTATCAGGGCCCGTTCATCGTTAAAACCATTGGTTGCCTTAACATGCCTTTGGGAAACCGGGCCCAGATATACAGTTTCCTCCTCTTCTTCCTTCTTCGATGTGACAGTCATCTCCCCCTCCTCCTCTTTCACTCCAAAAACTGCATCCTCCTCTTCTTTTACTGTAACATCCTCCTCCTCTTTCACTCTGAACACGTCTTCCTCTTCTTTCACTGTAACATCTTTCTCTTCTTCTTTCACGGTAACAGCCTCACCCTCTACTTGTTTTTGTATTGAAACAGCCTCCTCTTCCTCCTCCTCTTTGACGAGAGCTTCTTTCTCCGTCCAGCAGACCTCATCTTTAGCAGGAGGAGAGTAGCTTAGTGAGCACATGGTCGGGGATGTTAGCTAGCTAGGCTAATGCTAACTTAACCAGCCCGCTAGCTGACCAATAACAAAAACACCGTAAATATGAAATTAAATCGGATAACTAACTAGACGACAGAAGTGGGTTTAAAACACAGTGGCTAATATACACTAAAGCATCTAAAGAGCTTTATTGTTCGGCTATTTTGTCTAGCGAGCTACCGTGGTGTCTGACTAACTGTTGCTACTGTTGAAAGAAGCTTTCCGTCCACTAGATTATACGTCACACCAACAGCATTACCTTAAATTCCAAGACCGCCATCTGCTGACTGGAGTGGGTAACGCAGTTGAGTAAAATGTTTATTTTATTGTCAGACAAAAAGTTAAAGTGTAGGAAGCATGAGTTTTTACTCACCAGCGTAACAACACAGTGTGGTTAAAGACCTAGTAAGCTAGTTGTAGTCACGATATGGTTACCTATAAGTACAAACAGCTATGTTTTTGCATTATTACAAATGTATTAACTTATTTCGGGAAATCTTCTAAACTACCCACAATGCACTATTTCCCAACGTCATATGTATTATCAACTCTATGCTACCGAGTTTGTATGCCAGTGTAACGGTGTAATGAAGTTACATTTAAAAAATGTATTTAACCATTATTTAACCAGGCAAGCCAGCTAAGAACAAATTCTTATTTACAATGACCGACCTACCCCTGCCAAACCCCTGCCAAACCCTAACCCAGACGATGCTGGGCCACTGTGCATTGCCCTATGGGACTCCCTGTCACGGCCTGTTATGATACAGCCTAGTTTTGAACCAGGGTCTGTAGTGATGCCTCTAGCACTGAGATGCAGGACCTTAGACTGCTGCTCGTGTCTTTACATTACAGTCAGTGATAAAGGTATGGGATTCTGGGTAATCCAAAGCAGATTTATGGAGAATTTGAAAATTGAGTGGTCCTGGGATAGAAATGTATGAAGTTGACATTAGATCATAAACCATCCACTTTTTAAATCATACATTAGCAATTTATGTTTTAGTAACTTCTGTTGTTGGTTTGGCCTCTTTTTATATGTTATTTGCCGAATCTCAGTTTTCCATGTGGGTTTTATGCTAAAGTTCCCTCTATCAAGTTGGTAGCAAACTGGAAAATGCATCTTCTTTAGGAGTGCTATTTATATCCTGATCATTCATCCACACTGCATCTTCTTTAGGAGTGCTATTTATATCCTGTCGACTACTGATCATTCATCCACACTGCATCTTCTTTAGGAGTGCTATTTATATCCTGATCATTCATCCACACTACATCTTCTTTAGGAGTGCTATTTATATCCTGATCATTCATCCACACTGCATCTTCTTTAGGAGTGCTATTTATATCCTGATCATTCATCCTCACTGCATCTTCTTTAGGAGTGCTATTTATATCCTGATCATTCATCCACACTGCATCTTCTATAGGAGTGCTATTTATATCCTGATCATTCATCCACACTGCATCTTCTTTAGGAGTGCTATTTAAATCCTGATCATTCATCCACACTGCATCTTCTTCCGGAGTGCTATTTATATACTGATCATTCATCCACACTGCATCTTCTTTAGGAGTGCTATTTATATCCTGATCATTCATCCACACTGCATCTTCTTTAGGAGTGCTATTTATATCCTGTCGACTACTGATCATTCATCCACACTGCATCTTCTTTAGGAGTGCTATTTATATCCTGATCATTCATCCACACTGCATCTTCTTTAGGAGTGCTATTTATATCCTGATCATTCATCCTCACTGCATCTTCTTTAGGAGTGCTATTTATATCCTGTCGACTACTGATCATTCATCCACACTGCATCTTCTTTAGGAGTGCTATTTATATCCTGATCATTCATCCACACTGCATCTTCTATAGGAGTGCTATTTATATTCTGATCATTCATCCACACTGCATCTTCTTTAGGAGTGCTATTTATATCCTGTCGACTACTGATCATTCATCCACACTGTGTGTCTCATCAATGCAGGTAATTTATGACATGTATAAAGTATGTGTTTTATAAACTCATGAACTCCAGCCAGTTTATCAGCCCGGTTCTGTTAGTTTAGGTGGATTATACTTCTTCACCACCAGAGGGGGACGTTGAGTAATATTTCAGGTTAATTTGATATATTTTGATACTAAAATGGATGACAGTTTATTCTGATGTTGTGAATATGAGATTACACATGGAAACTATGTATTTATTTTATTATAGTAAATTAGGAATTATTAGGAACTGTTAAATCCACTATATGATCATAATAACTTTGACAGACATCTTGATTGTTTTTTGTTAGTATATTATAGGGCAGATTTATGGAGAATTGCTGTGGGAGTGCTATTTATATCCCGTCACTACTGATCATTCATCCATACTGTGTGTGTCCCATCATTTCAGCTTTGGAAATAAATGAACTATCCATCCATTGCTCCTTCCTGTGTTGACTCACTGACTTGAGAGACGGGACCAGGAAGGTCACACTAGGTTGATATCTAGCTCAAGCTTGCAAACGTTAGTCACACCTCATGCTTTTCATGAACTGTGTGGTTGTGTTATCTAGAGGGAACCCGTTAGCACAGTAGCTCTGGTGCCTCTTGCCGTGGGATATCAACCTGCTTGCTCGTTTTTTTGTTTTTTTTGTTGACACAACAGGCTGAAAAGCGTCAATGCTTCAGGAAGCTTTGTTTCCCCATCACTACTTTTCAGCATGTTCTCTGTGAAGTCGACTACGGGAGTTTTGTCACTTTTTCCACCTTGGCTTACTGCTAGCGCACTAGCTGACTGACTTCTGGAATCTATCTATTTTGGATGTTGAGGATTTTCCCAGCCATCATTCTCTATGTCTCTGCTCTTTTGATCTGCAGTTATGTTTTAGTTGGGTTTTGTTAATCGGGTTCTAACTGGTCTCTTGTAGTTGGGCTCCAGCTCGCTGACCATAACTAGTTGGCTAAATAGCTAATGTTAGCTGGCTGGCTAAGATAACTGCATATAGCTAACATTCTTTGATATTTGGTTAGATAGCGTTATGTATTTCCAAAACGTTGGTTTAAACGATTGGTTTAATTTGAATTTCTTTCTGTTGTTGTTTACATCACAGGGAATAGACCGGTCTTCCATATTACATCACACCTGCCTTTATCATTCTTCTGAATTCTTATTGGTTTTATGTAATAACTCCAAAAATAGAACAGTGAGGTGTAACTTTGCATTGGGACTTAAAACAATTTGTGGGAAAAATATTTTATTTGATCTTTTATAAACTTTACCATAACCTAACCATTTTATTTCTCTCCGTCTCACCCACTTTACATGTGTAGATAATAAAGCATTTGACCTTTCCACTGCGTTAACAATAGAGGATTGGTTGATTTCCAGTTGAAGTATTTAAGATGATTAACGAGAAAAGTATTGTCCAACCATCGGGTAACTTGTTTCATGCGTATCAAAGGTGAGGGTGAATTTCAGATGTTCACTGCTTGTATTGATGAAGGAGTGGAATCGATGAAGTTCCTCTGCTGTCCCCTGGAATAGATGGAACACGTCATCAATGAAGACTTTTTCAGAGCCTGATGAGCTGCTAGAATGGATTGTTAGGGCTGACAATCACATTCTTCTCTAACAACCCCACATGCAGATTGGCATAATTTAGGGTGACCAAATTTTAGTTTTCCAAAAAGAGGACATGTCCGGGAAAAAGAGGACGTATGGTCACCCTACTGTAAATGCAATATATTTGGAAAAAATCCCATTATTTTCCAGTGTTTCTTTGATGTATTGCGCGATCGTATCAGCTGTCTCATTTGGAGTGTTTTTAACTTCGACTAATTTACTTTGCACGCCACCATTCTTCCAATCAAAATACTGAATAAGCAGAGGGAATATTTCCACAGCACCGTGATTGCTCCCATCAGTAGAAACACCACAGTAAGGTATGTCTTCTAGTGCTTTCTGAGCTATGTCGACAGAATGTGGTGCTATCACAGCGTTAACAATTGTTTCGGTCTTAGTACGAGCGCTTGAAAGCGGTCAAAGCAATGCAAAAACCCCAAAACGCACACAATGAATGGCGACTGTAGGAAGCAAAAGCCGAATCCCGGACATTTTGGGCGATTTAGAAATCCCGGCCGGACGCATTTTTTTTGGTCCAAAAAGAGGACATGTCCGGGAAAAAGGGGACGTATGGTCACCCTACATAATTAGATGCTATTTTTAAACTACAATGACCATAATGCACTGCGTGCCTACTTGTCTTGTTTGTGTTTCTTTTACACCTGCTATGTAAAAGAGACAGAAGAATGCACGATGGTCAATGCTTTCTGGGATCCTTGGGACATCCCTACCCTTAAACCCTAACCTTAACCATTTAAAATGTCAACTTCAACGGGCTAGGGACATCCCAAGGATGTATCTCTACCTGAAAATACATAATCTAAGTGATTGATAGTTGGTATTCAGCAGTCATAAAGCCTTATTTACTTTAATGAACTACTAAAATAGTGATTTTGTCAGACAGCAGCTCTACACTTTATTGAGTGACTGATCCATTCATCCTTCCATCCCTCCTCAGCCTTCCTCTCCTCTGAAGACCCAGTGAGGGTGGAGCTCAGTCAGAGAGCTGTTGAGGGACTGGTTAGGAAGAACACTTCTACAGCCAGAGAGGTGAGAGGTCACACATGGTTTAGATGGTAAATATTTATGTCCCCTTAGTGGTTCATCACGTCAGCAAAAGGGAAAATGTTCCATCATCTATGTTTATTTACATTAGTGCAAATTGTCCACTGATATTGGTGTAATTTCTCAACCCTTTTGGCTGTATGAAAGTTAATTTCCCCTCAGACACACATTTGTTCTTTGATATTATGAAGGTCATTTGTGTCAAATGTACTTTTCCCCAGTCATTCACCCCATCTCTTTACATTGCTTATGCATATTCAGTGGCCTGACTGAAATTCCGAACACAATGCCCATCCTGGTAGATCTAAACCTAATGCAGTGTCACGTCCTGGCCAGTATAAGGTTAATTGTTTTTGTAGTTTGGTCAGGACGTGGCAGAGGGTATTTGTTTTATGTGGTTCGGGGTGGTGTGTTTGTGTAAAGGGTGTTTGATTTAGTATTTCCGGGTTTTTGGTTGATGGTCTATGTGTTTGTATTCTATGGTTAGTCTGGTGTGTGTGTTTCTATGTTTGGTTAATTGGGGTTGGGACTCTCAGTTGAAGGCAGGTGTTGTCTATCTGCCTTTGATTGAGAGTCCCATATATTAGGGTGTGTTTGTGTGTGTGATTGGTGGGTGATTGTTCTGTGTTGAGCCTATGCTTTGCAGACTGTTTGTTAGTTGTTCATTTTTCGGTTTTGTTATTTTGTATGTTCATTTTGAGAGTAATTAAAAATCAAGATGAGCATTCACGTACCTGCTGCGTTTTGGTCCTCATTCACCGACGACAACTGTGACAGAATCACCCACCTCTCAAGGACCAAGCAGCAGAGGAAGGAGCAGAGGGACTTCGAGTTGGACTGGCGGGAGAAGTGGACCTGGGAGGAAGTTCTGGACGGGGCCGGACCTTGGCACCAGGCTGGGGATTATCGCCGCCCGCAGTGGGAAATTGAGGCAGCCAAGGCAGAGAGGCGGAGGTACGAGGCCATGGACGCGCTGAAGGAGAAGCACGAGAGGCACCCCCAATAAATTTTTTTGGGGGGGCACACGGGTAGTTTGGCTAGGCGTAAGAAGAGCCGGAAGCCAGCTACCCGTGGTTATATGGAGGAGCGTATGAGGTGGAGAGCGCCATGTGTCGCTGAGGAGCGCACTATCTCACCCATACGCACGCACAGTCCGGTGCGCGTTATTCCAGCCCCTCGCAGGTGCCGTGCTAGAGCGGGCATCCAGCCTGGTAGGAGGATGCCTGCGCAGCGCATCTGGTCGCCGGTACGCCTCCGAGGACCAGGCGACCCAACTCCCGCTCTACGCACGGCTACCATCAGGCCCCTGCACAGCCCAGTCTGCCCTGTACGAGCACCCCGCTCGTACAGGGCTACTAGTTCCATCCAGCCAAGGCGGGTTGTGCAGGAGGTAAGATCTAGACCGACTGTGCGCCTCCATAGCCCTGGGTTTCCAGCTCCTGTCTCTCGTGCGGACCCGGAAGTGCGTCAACCCAGTCCGACTCGTCCTGTTCCCGCTCCCCGCACTAGCCTGGAGGTGTGTGTACATAATCTGGTAAGCCCAGTACCAGCACCACGCACGAGGCTACAAGTGCGTCAACCCAGCCACGCCAGTCAACAGTCACCAGAGCTGCCCGCCAGTCAACAGTCGTCACCAGAGCTGCCCGCCAGTCAACAGTCGTCACCAGAGCTGCCCGCCAGTCAACAGTCGTCACCAGAGCTGCCCGCCAGTCAACAGTCGTCACCAGAGCTGCCCGCCAGTCAACAGTCGTCACCAGAGCTGCCCGCCAGTCAACAGTCGTCACCAGAGCTGCCCGCCAGTCAACAGTCGTCACCAGAGCTGCCCGCCAGTCAACAGTCGTCAGAGAGGCCAGACTGCGCTGAACTGCCGGAGTGGCCAGACTGCGCTGAACTGCCGGAGTGGCCAGACTGCGCTGAACTGCCGGAGTGGCCAGACTGCCCTGAACTGCCGGAGTGGCCAGACTGCCCTGAACTGCCGGAGTGGCCAGACTGCCCTGAACTGCCGGAGTGGCCAGACTGCCCTGAACTGCCGGAGTGGCCAGACTGCCCCGAACTGCCGGAGTGGCCAGACTGCCCCGAACTGCCGGAGTGGCCAGACTGTCCCGAGCTGCCGGAGTGGCCAGACTGTCCCGAGCTGCCGGAGTGGCCAGACTGTCCCGAGCTGCCGGAGTGGCCAGACTGTCCCGAGTTGCCGGACTGCCCAGACTGTCCCGAGTTGCCGGACTGCCCAGACTGTCCCGAGTTGCCGGACTGCCCAGACTGTCCCGAGTTGCCGGACTGCCCAGACTGTCCCGAGTTGCCGGACTGCCCAGACTGTCCCGAGTTGCCGGACTGCCCAGACTGTCCCGAGTTGCCGGACTGCCCAGACTGTCCCGAGTTGCCGGACTGCCCAGACTGTCCCGAGTTGCCGGACTGCCCAGACTGTCCCGAGTTGCCAGACTGCCCAGACTGTCCCGAGTTGCCAGACTGTCCCGAGTTGCCAGACTGTCCCGAGTTGCCAGACTGTCCCGAGTTGCCAGACTGCCCCGAGCTGCCAGACTGCCCAGACTGTCCCGAGCTGCCAGCCTGCCCCGACAGCCTGGAACGGCCTGAGCCGGAGCCACCTCCAGAAATAGGTGGGTTGGGGAGGGGGGGTGTAGCACAGTGCCGTCGTTGACGGCAGCCACCCTCCCTTCCCTCCCTTTAGAAAAGGGGAATTTTTTTTGGTGTTGCTTGGGGTTATTTTTTGTTAAGGTGCTTCTGGGGTAGCACCTTTAAGGGGGGGTACTGTCACGTCCTGGCCAGTATAAAGTTAATTGTTTTTGTAGTTTGGTCAGGACGTGGCAGAGGGTATTTGTTTTATGTGGTTCGGGGTGGTGTGTTTGTGTAAAGGGTGTTTGATTTAGTATTTCCGGGTTTTTGGTTGATGGTCTATGTGTTTGTATTCTATGGTTAGTCTGGTGTGTGTGTTTCTATGTTTGGTTAATTGGGGTTGGGACTCTCAGTTGAAGGCAGGTGTTGTCTATCTGCCTTTGATTGAGAGTCCCATATATTAGGGTGTGTTTGTGTGTGTGATTGGTGGGTGATTGTTCTGTGTTGAGCCTATGCTTTGCAGACTGTTTGTTAGTTGTTCATTTTTCGGTTTTGTTATTTTGTATGTTCATTTTGAGAGTAATTAAAAATCAAGATGAGCATTCACGTACCTGCTGCGTTTTGGTCCTCATTCACCGACGACAACTGTGACATGCAGCTTGGAGTGATCAGATGACAGAAGTCATTTAGGTGCCAGGTGTAACTGAGGCCATAGATGCTCCATATACATTACTTTGAGTGTTTATATAATAAGACTAAATGTGTTTCTGTGTTGCAGGGACAGTCAATAAATGGAACAGCAAGGCAACAGAACATGACATAATCAGAGCTGTGGGAGACCACCTCAAGCCCCTGGTAGAGCCGGGGGTGGTGTTTACCACTCCACCACGCCTTCAGCAGGCTGGAAAAGTGGGATTGATCTGGTTGATCCATTTGTTTGTTTCAGTTTCCAGTAGTTGAATCCTTTGATGTAAACATTTCATTTTCAACAAATGAACTGGGTTGGTTGAAAAGTGATACTAAACGTACATATCATGCACTATTTTGAGATAGTGGAAGAAATACTGAATTTATACTAAGATGGACCAAGATACTTGTTGCTTTTGCACAGATTTGTTCATTGGTTTGACAAGAGTCTGTTGATTGGTCAGTCATTGGGTTCATTTGTTTTACAATATGTTCAAATCAAATCAAGCTTTATTTATACAGCACATGTCAGACATGGATGCAACACAATGGGTTCACAGGAAAAAACAAATAAATGAAAATAAACAAATATATGATAAAAAACAGAAGACTAACAATTCAAAGACTAGTGAACATTCTAAGGAAATGCCATTGATTAAAATATTATCAATTGGATGCAACATCCAACCCGAAATATCAGCTTGTTTTACTACATTGTTTGTTGTTACATTCCCCAGCAAGAAAAATCTCAAATGTTGCTCAAATAGAAGAGGAACTAACAAAGAGTCACTGACAACAACCACAACTAAACAGGTGGGGTTTTAGGAGGGGCTCTGAAAGACACTATGGGGGTGTCCACTGAAAGTTGACTAGTAACAACAACTGGGACATAAAAGACACCCAACATGAGACCCACTAAATCTGCCCAAGAAGAGGAAAACAAAAGAAAAATCCACACCAAACTTAAAGACAGGAAGTAAACCAAAAAGGTGGAGCAACTAAAGGTGTTGACTCTCCACATGTATCAAGACAACTGGAGCACTGGGCCAGACACTCTTAAATAGAACCTGGACCAGCTCAGGTGAAACACCTTCCCACTAACGAGATGGACAAGCCAGCACAGGTGTAACACATACTGACTAACGAGGTGACACCAATCAGTGCGTCCTACCTGCTAACGAGCTAGACGAGCTAGACGTGCTGACGGAGCTAGACGTGCTGACGGAGCTAGACGTGCTAGACGGGCTAAAAGGGCTATACATGCTAATGAGCTAGACGGGCTAACGAGCTAGACGGGCTAACTAGCTAGACGGGCTAACGAGCTAGACGGGCTAACGAGCTAAACGTGCTAACGGGCTATACGTGCTAACGAGCGAGAAGTGTCAACAATTAAAAACAAGAAAAACACATTTCTAAACAATAATATACAATCTAATTTTTTTTAAATCCTTTTTCTTACTATAGAATCCTAAAACTCACTAGCTTCTAGAATTCTCATCTTTCTAAATACCACTAGCTTCTAGAACTCTCATCCCCTTGGAACCCAAACAAAACTCATCTCCAATACGGAAAATCGTGCAGTCAAAATAAATTGTAATGCACTGACAAAACACAAATCTTTTTGACTGCCCACCCTTGAGACAATCAGAAACCAAGTTGTCCTTACCACGGACATGTCTGATTTCAAGAGGAAACTCCTGCAATATCCATAGTAACTTTCCACCTCACTGCGGAGCTTCTCTCTCTTTTCAGGGTTCACTAGATAGGCATGTTGTTGGAACGGGGCCCAGTCCCCAATGTCATGCTCTAGTACATTTGGGTTGGCACATCTGAGAATGAACCCTGATATTCTAAAAGCAGGGCAGCAATGTCAATATAAATTGTACCAAAAATTGTCAGTTGGTTGCATAAATAATTATGATTACTAAATCTTACATGAATATTAAACATGAAATATAAAAACCAAATGTACACCCCTTTAATAAGAACCATCCCAAAATATAGACATGATGAGCCATCAATGAACTCGGGTAAAATGTGTGAGTAACTATGACTCTCTTAAGTAGGGAAGGGATTTTTTTCAAACATCCAAAAATACCTCAGGCCAGCTCCCATGACTTGGGACCATACTATGGTGGTCTGAGAGTGGGTATGAAGGTCTGTATACTCTCTAAAGTAATTTAACCTGTTAGGGCTAGGGGGCAGTATTGACACGGCTGGATAAAAAACGTACCCGATTTAATCTGGTTACTACTCCTGCCCAGTAACTAGAATATGCATATAATTATTGGCTTTGGATAGAAAACACCCTAAAGTTTCTACAACTGTTTGAATGGTGTCTGTGAGTATAACAGAACTCATTTGGCAGTCAAAACCCCGAGACAGTTTCTAACAGGATGTGGAAATCTGATATGCGCACTCAACTTCAGCTCTTTGCCTATAATTCACACCGTGAGCTATGGTTCATTGAGCACTTCCTATGGATTCCACTAGATGTCCCCAGTCTTTACAAAGTCTTTTGAGTCTTCTACTATCAAAACTGACTGAAAGAGAGGCTGTTTATGTTGGTCACATGAGGAGGGCCATCACCATTATGACGCCGGCGCCTCTGGCGAGCCTCCCATTTGGAAACGTTTTAAAAAACAATGCAACCGTCCCCATTGAATCTTATTGAAGCTGTGCTTGAAAAAGGCCCTAAAAATTTATGTTATACAACGTTTGACATGTTTGAACGAACTTAAATATATTTTTTTGACACTATCGTCACGAGAACTCCCGCGGACGACGGCACATTTGGATTACCCTTCAGAACGCGCTAACGACAAGAAAATTGTTTTCGAATAGTAATTTTGTAAATTGTAGCGCTGATTCAAATGATGCATTTGAGGGAAAAAAGTTTCTCAACGTTACGCGCCGATGTAAAATGCTGTTTTTATATATAAATATGAACTTTATTGGACAAAAGAATGCATGTATTGTGTAACATGATGTCCTATGAGTGTCATCTGATGAAGATTGTCAAAGGTTAGTGCTGCATTTAGCTGTTTTTTGGTTATTTGTGATGCATGTGGTTGGTCGGAAAATGGCTATGAGGCTACTTTTACGATATACTCCTCTAACATAATCTAATGTTTTGCTTTTGCTGTAAAGCCTTTTTGAAATCGGACAACATGGTTCGATTCAGGAGAGGTGTATCTATAAAACGATATGAAATAGTACTATATTTGAAGAAAAAAAAATATTACATTTTGTTATGCAAATGGCGATAGGATTTTTCGCTGGATGTCCGTCCCGCATACGGGACGGAGTCCGACCAAGGGTTAAGGAAGTGATTGAGGTGGAGACTTGGTTTGGGGATTCCAACCTATGGCTGGAATGGATTCAGTATACAGCTAGATCAGTAGCTAAAGAAGAAGGTTATACCTGCGCAACAGCCAAACTTCAGTTGACAACCATCCCCTTTCTACTCGATGGAATTCATTTACCAAGGGAAATGGCCTGTATGGTAAAGCTGTTCAGGAAGGCAAGGAAGCCAGACAGTTGCACTGATCTGCATTATCTGTATCCTATGTGCTCATTAGATCCAGACTTCCCCCTTTCACAGTCGCAGGAGGAGACTATTATTGTGTGGCTCGACACAACACACACGGATGGAACTTAGGGGAAGTAAGAACATGCAATAGGACAGAGAATGTTACAACTGACACGACAATGAGGGACCTGACTGGGTGGTTGAGTTCCGAGGACTTTAGTAAGATAAAAAGGCCGAGAGCGGATGTCTGGTGGTTGTGTGGAGGTATGAAGCTGTGGCCAAACCTGCCTGCAAATTGGACTGGTATTTGTGCATTGGTACTGTTAGGCATGCCCTTCACCCTTATACAACACAAAGACCTAGTGCCAGGTGAAAGAGAGGGGAGGAGTGCTCCGTCAGGGTCCTTTGATGATAGAATTTACATTGATAGCATTGGGGTTCAAGGGGGGTGCCTGATGAGTTTAAAGCTAGGAATCAGATATGGGCTGGATTGGAATCAAGTCTTTTTTGGTGGTCGACTCTCAATAAAAATGTGAATTGGATAAATTACATTTATTATAACCAACAGCGTTTCATCAACTATACCAGAGAGGCAATTCCAGGGTTAGCTGAACAGACAGCTGCGACCACTTTGATGGTATTGCAGAATAGAATAGCTTTGGATATGCTTCTGGCTGAAAAGGGTGGTGTGTGTGTGATGTTCGGATCTGAATGCCGGTCTAAACAATTTAGCTCAGGAGTTAGCAGAAAATTCCGGGGTGGACACGGCACTCACGGGATGGTTTGATAGTACGTTCGGAAAATGGAAAAAGGTTGTAATCACTGTGTCGTGGGCTGCTTTCACCTGTATGACTGTGTTGATATTATGTGGTTGTTGTTTGGTCCCTTGTGCGAGAGGTCTCATTTCCAGGGCTCTGGAGAAATCGATGACGGAGCAGATGGTGAGATACGGACCGATTCCGAGTTCAGACCAGTGGGATGACAAATACCTACCGCCGAGCCTGGTGCAGGATTCATTCAATTACGAGGAGCCCATGTTTAGCAAGACTGTTTCTCTAAATGAAGGTCATAGCAAAAATCCTAATCCGAAGAGTTATGACTGGACATAGGCTTAGAACAGTCATTGATAAGTATGTAATGAAAATACATGTATTCGTTTTCTTTGATCTATTTTGATTTTGTGTGACATTTCTGAATCCAATAAAAATAGATGTGTTATAGTGTATGTGAAATATTTAGCCAATAGGGTGGATTGTAATGGAAATAATATGATTAAAGTTTTGACTAAATGATTTCACCCTGAAAAGGTATAACCGAGTGATTATAAGATGAATGTACTAATGTGTGTGTGTCGGAAAAGTTGAAGCTTAATGATTTAGCAATGTAAGCAACCAGACAGCAGACAACTTGTGACCACTGTGAAACTGATAACAGGAAGAAGGTCTCCCCACCCAGGGAGGGGAGAAACCTTTAGGCTTGCAGTAGATTATGTAACATGGGGCAGGATATGATAAGCAATGTATGAGATGGAGAAGACTTGTAAATAAGCATTGACAGTGTTAAAGAAGAGGAGGGGCATTTGTAAGGGGTATGACATATGGTATGACCAAATGTCAGGTATAAAAGGCTGTGTACATTGTATGATATTCAGAGCTCTCGTAAATAAACATTCTGACCAATTGTAGGCTGGCTCTCCGTCTGCTTCCTCCAACCAGAATCTTACACCCTCTGGGGGGCAGACTGAGTAGTTTAATTGAAGTTCAGTTTATGAACATTGGGAACAGAATTCCCATGACAGAAGGTAGAAATTAGGGTCTGTAGGACCTGCCTTGTTGATAGTGTTGTTGAGAAGGTAGAGCAGGGCTTTATTATGGACAGACTTCTCCCCATCTTAGCTACTGTCGTATCAATATGTTTTGACCATGGCAGTTTACAATCCAGGGTTACTCCAAGCAGTTTAGTCACCTCAACTTGCTCAATTTCCACATTATTCATTACGAGATGAACAGGTGAGCAGTACGCGTCTATGAAATTAGAGCATGAACAGTGTGAGGACCGTTAAAACGTCTTAGGGCTAGGGGGCAGTTTTCGGAAGTTCGGAGAGTCTAGCGAGCCCAAAATAAAATGCCTGTTACTCAGGCCCAGAAACTATGCATATAATTCGTAGATTTGGAAAGAAAACACTCTGACGTTTCCAAAATTGTTAAAATAATGTCTGTGAGTATAACAGAACAGATATGGCAGGCGAAAACCCGAAGAAAATCCGACCAAAAAATAAATAAATAAAATCACAGGCTCATATTTTGTAAAGCTATTGAAAACTCCTATGTCCGTCACCCAGATTGCAATTCATAATAGCTTCCACTAGATGTCAACAGTATTTATTCATGGTGTTGAGGCTTCTATTTTAAAAAATAAATAAATATTTACACTTTCAGTGAGCTGACTGCTTGGGTCACATCAGTGTTTTTGTGCGCGATGGAGAGGGTGCACACTTGCGTATTTGTCATTCCTATTGAACACACTACTTTCCGTATGAAATATTATAGTTTATTTACATTTTAGACAACCTGAGGATGATATAGACACATTATTTGACTTGTTTGGATGAAATTTACTGGTAGCTTTTAGAACTTCTTTGTCTGCATGTTGAAGGAGTGGATTTCTGAAGTCACGGCGCCTGCTAAACAGACTATTTTGGTATATAAAGAAGGACTTTATCGAACAAAACGACCATTAATTGTGTAGCTGGGACCCTTGGGATTGCAAACAGAGGAAGATCTTCAAAGGTAAGTGATTTATTTTATCGCTATTTGGGATTCTGTGACGCCTGTGCTTGTTTGGAAAATATGTTATTGTGGGGTGCTGTCCTCAGATAATCGAAAGCTATGCTTTCACCGTAAAGCCTTTTTGAAATCTGACAACGCAGTTCGATTGCCAAGATTCTAAGCTTTTAAATGATGTATGACACTTGTATTTTCATGAATGTTTAATACATTCCAATTTTGAATTTGGCGCTCTGCAATTTCACCGGATGTTGTCATAGGTTTTTCACTAGCGGTCCGCGAGCCCTAAGAGTTATTAAAACCATGTGACCTGATTTAGTTAAAACTGGTTCCATCATAGCCCTTGCAAAACTTTTTACAACTGATTCATCACTGTCATACCTTCCGGTTTGGAGCGAGCAGTCGCACCACGCTTCGCTCCACAGGTAATATTCCACTTCGCTACATTACAACGGCTTGATTTGTTTGATCTGAGCAATTCTTCTTAGCTAGCTACATAGCCGTCTTTGTATCAAAGATAATTGTGTAGTTTAGAGTAACTGAGTAATTATCGAGGCTAGCTATCTTCGTCCTCCTAACGTAGTCAACACTGCTAGCTGCTAGCTAGCTAGTCATCACTGTTAGCTAGCCAACTTCTACCGACTAGCAGCACCGCAGAAACTATTACATTACAACGCAACGACTTGATTAGTGTGGTGTTAGTGTTAGTTAGCCAGCTACATAGTTGTCTGTGCAGTCTCTGTATCTAAGATAATTGTGTAGTTTGAGTTTGAGTATTATCGAGGTGTGCTAGCCAGCCGCGACGCGGCGCCAGACTTACTCAACACACCTAGTCATCATTAACCCACTGCCAGATAGCCATCCGTTACCGACTAGCAGCGCTGTAGTTACTAATACTTCACAACGGAACGATTTGACTAGTGCAGTGTTACCTAGCTAGCTACCTAGTTGTCTTTGTCATAGTTTGATAATTGTTAATTGATAATTGTTAGCTAGCCAGCCATCGAGGTTAGCTAGCCAGCTATTTCCGTCCCCCGCGACGCCATTTTTCCTAACCTAGCCAACTATTACCGACGAGCAGCATTGTTGAAACTAAATACACTACAAGGAACGTCTTGATTAGTGTTATGTTAGCTAGCTAGCTACAAAGTTGCTTTGTATCATGACAAGGTGTAGTACTGAAACTACCGAGGTTACCTAGCCAGCTACACGTTCAAAGTCAACAACGCAGCCACTGCTAGCTAGCCTACTCCACCAGCCAGCAGTACTGTATCATTTTAGTCAATAACATTTTTGCAACGTAAGCTTAACTTCCTGAACATTCGAGACGTGTAGTCCACCTGTCACTCCAATCTCATTTGCATTAGCGTAGCCTCTTCTGTAGCTTGTCTACTATGTGTCTTCCTATCCCTGTTCTCTCTCCTCTGCACAGGCCATACAAACGCTCCACACCGCGTGGCCGCTGCCGCTCTAACCTGGTGGTCCCAGCGCGCACGACCCACGTGGAGTTCCAGGTCTCCGGCAGCCTCTGGAACTGCCGGTCTGCGGCCAACAAGGCTGAGTTCATCTCAGCCTATGCTACCCTCCAGTCCCTAGACTTCCTGGCGCTGACGGAAACATGGATCACCACAGATAACACTGCTACTCCTACTGCTCTCTCCTCGTCTGACTACGTGTTCTCGCATACCCCTAGAGCATCGAGCCAGCGGGGTGGTGGCACTGGAATCCTCATCTCTCCCAAGTGGACATTCTCTCTTTCTCCCCTGACCCATCTGTCTATCTCCTCATTTGAATTCCATGCTGTCACAGTTACCAGCCCTTTCAAGCTTAACATCCTTATCATTTATCGCCCTCCAGGTTCCCTTGGAGAGTTCATCAATGAGCTTGACGCCTTGATAAGTTCCTTTCCTGAGGATGGCTCACCTCTCACAGTTCTGGGTGACTTTAACCTCCCCACGTCTACCTTCGACTCATTCCTCTCTGCCTCCTTCTTTCCACTCCTCTCCTCTTTCGACCTCACCCTCTCACCTTCCCCCCCTACTCACAAGGCAGGCAATACGCTTGACCTCATCTTTACTAGATGCTGTTCTTCCACTAATCTCATTGCAACTCCCCTCCAAGTCTCCGACCACTACCTTGTATCCTTTTCCCTCTCGCTCTCATCCAACACTTCTCACTCTCCCCCTACTCGGATGGTATTGCGCCGTCCCAACCTTCGCTCTCTCTCTCCCGCTACTCTCTCCTCTTCCATCCTATCATCTCTTCCCTCTGCTCAAACCTTCTCCAACCTATCTCCTGATTCTGCCTCCTCAACCCTCCTCTCCTCCCTCTCTGCATCCTTTGATTTCCTCTGTCCCCTATCCTCCAGGCCGGCTCGGTCCTCCCCTCCTGCTCCGTGGCTCGACGACTCACTGCGAGCTCACAGAACAGGGCTCCGGGCAGCCGAGCGGAAATGGAGGAAAACTCGCCTCCCTGCGGACCTGGCATCCTTTCACTCCCTCCTCTCTACATTTTCCTCTTCTGTCTCTGCTGCTAAAGCCACTTTCTACCACTCTAAACTCCAAGCATCTGCCTCTAACCCTAGGAAGCTCTTTGCTACCTTCTCCTCCCTCCTGAATCCTCCTCCCCCTCCCCCCCCCCTCCTCCCTCTCTGCGGATGACTTCGTCAACCATTTTGAAAAGAAGGTTGACGACATCCGATCCTCGTTTGCTAAGTCAAACGACACTGCTGGTCCTGCTCACACTGCCCTACCCTGTGCTTTGACCTCTTTCTCCCCTCTCTCTCCAGATGAAATCTCGCGTCTTGTGACGGCCGGCCGCCCAACAACCTGCCCACTTGACCCTATCCCCTCCTCTCTTCTCCAGACCATTTCCGGAGACCTTCTCCCCTACCTCACCTCGCTCATCAACGCATCCTTGACCGCTGGCTACGTCCCTTCCGTCTTCAAGAGAGCGAGAGTTGCACCCCTTCTGAAAAAACCTACACTCGATCCCTCCGATGTCAACAACTACAGGCCAGTATCCCTTCTTTCCTTTCTCTCCAAAACTCTTGAACGCGCCGTGCTTGGCCAGCTCTCTTGCTATCTCTCTCAGAATGACCTTCTTGATCCTAATCAGTCAGGTTTCAAGACTGGGCATTCAACTGAGACTGCTCTTCTCTGTGTCACAGAGGCTCTCCGCACTGCTAAAGCTAACTCTCTCTCCTCTGCTCTCATCCTTCTAGACCTATCTGCTGCCTTTGATACCGTGAACCATCAGATCCTCCTCTCCACCCTCTCCGAGCTGGGCATCTCCGGCACCGCGCACGCTTGGATTGCGTCCTACCTGACAGGTCGCTCCTACCAGGTGGCGTGGCGAGAATCTGTCTCCGCACCACGTGCTCTCACCACTGGTGTCCCCCAGGGCTCTGTTCTTGGCCCACTCCTATTCTCGCTATACACCAAGTCACTTGGCTCTGTCATATCCTCACATGGTCTCTCATATCATTGCTATGCAGATGACACACAATTAATCTTCTCCTTTCCCCCTTCTGACAACCAGGTGGCGAATCGCATCTCTGCATGTCTGGCAGACATATCAGTGTGGATGACGGATCACCACCTCAAGCTGAACCTCGGCAAGACGGATCGGCTCTTCCTCCCGGGGAAGGACTGCCCGTTCCATGATCTCGCCATCACGGTTGACAACTCCCTTGTGTCCTCCTCCCAGAGTGCTAAGAGCCTTGGCGTGACCCTGGACAACACCCTGTCGTTCTCCACCAACATCAAGGCGGTGACCCGATCCTGTAGGTTCATGCTCTACAACATTCGCAGAGTACGACCCTGCCTCACACAGGAAGCGGCGCAGGTCCTAATCCAGGCACTTGTCATCTCCCGTCTGGATTACTGCAACTCGCTGTTGGCTGGGCTCCCTGCCTGTGCCATTAAACCCCTACAACTCATCCAGAACGCCGCAGCCCGTCTGGTGTTCAACCTTCCCAAGTTCTCTCACGTCACCCCGCTCCTCCGCTCTCTCCACTGGCTTCCAGTCGAAGCTCGCATCCGCTACAAGACCATGGTGCTTGCCTACGGAGCTGTGAGGGGAACGGCACCTCCGTACCTTCAGGCTCTGATCAGGCCCTACACCCAAACAAGGGCACTCCGTTCATCCACCTCTGGCCTGCTCGCCTCCCTACCTCTGAGGAAGCACAGTTCCCGCTCAGCCCAGTCAAAACTGTTCGCTGCTCTGGCACCCCAATGGTGGAACAAGCTCCCTCACGACGCCAGGACAGCGGAGTCAATCACCACCTTCCGGAGACACCTGAAACCCCACCTCTTCAAGGAATACCTGGGATAGGATAAAGTAATCCTTCTAACCCCCCCCTTAAAAGATTTAGATGCACTATTGTAAAGTGGTTGTTCCACTGGATATTATAAGGTGAATGCACCAATTTGTAAGTCGCTCTGGATAAGAGCGTCTGCTAAATGACTAAAATGTAAAAATGTTATAGGGTATGTCCAGAGTTTTCCTGGTTAGGTCAACAGATAAGGACAAACTGTTCCCATCATAGCCCATGCAAAAGCTTTTACAACTGATTCATCACTTTCATACCTTATAGGGTCCAGAGTTTTCCTGGTTAGGTCAACAGATAAGGACAAACTCTGGGCCCCAGGGCCAAAATATTGCCCCCCCCCCCCACTCTGGGACCTATGGTTGCCACCAGTCTGCTTGCCGTTCTCAGTTATCGTCAGGTACTGTTTGTGGATGATCAGGGCTTTATTCAGAAAAAGTTTCTTGGGCTACTTTGATTTGCCAAGTGGGCGAGATGTGAATTCCGTGTTTATCTTCATGGACAAACTTGTTGTTCTAACCTACGATGGTGCAGCTTCAAGGGAACATATCTGCTATTTGTATTTCCAGCTGAGTCCCCTCCTGTTCCAAGTGATGACCACTCCACTACCATTGTCAACTACCTCCTCACATGAACTGGAAGCCACGTCTCATGTGGCCCACTCATCCACTGGCACATTGAATGTTTCCTCTCCAAGCACTGTGAGGGAACCCCTGTCAATTTTCTCTCATTTCTTTATGTAGAGTCAATCACAAACACAATCACATTATTACACATCTATGATTTTACTCCTTGCTTGGACTAACTCATTATTAGCTATTTTGTCTCACTGTGTAGTGTTTTTGTGTTATTGTCTTCCCAGTCAAATCCTGTCCTGCACTGGTCAAGCCTCTGAACACCTCAACTCATGCCTCATACCCTCATTCAATCACTGCTGTGATCCCTTCCCAAAATGGTGTAAGTAGCCCTCTCATTCCTATTCCTCATAATAGTGTACTGTAAATGTCTTTATTAAATGCTTTAGGTTAAAATAATTACTCTTTGACGATTTTTGAAACACATTTTGACGTCTCTGTGGGTCTCCCATCCTCCTCAACAACAGAAGTGTCTAATAACGTCTAATACAATTCATCATTAATAATTCTGCAAGTTTTCTGTGTTCATAAGCCTGATTCTACTCACTGTGGTAGTGTGGAAGTGTTGAGCTGTATTATTTGGCCTGTGGTCCTGTTGTCCCCAGTCCCAGTGGTGAAGATAATGTCTTAATTGAGCTTCTTGTCTGTGACTGAGATACGTAATCTGCACATTTACTAAAACGTCAGCTCTCATCTCTCCCAATGTTCTCAATGTCAAACCATGAAGGCTGGGTAGTTTTTTTTCATGATTGCAACCCAGGTCATTTTAGTCGGCTGGCCCTCGCTACATATTCGTCGCCAGACCCACTGGCTCCAGGTCATCTATAAATCTATGCTAGGTAAAGCTCCGCCTTAGCTCAGCTCACTGGTCACGATAACAACACCCACCCGTAGCACGCGCTCCAGCAGGTACATCTCACTGGTCATCCCCAAAGCCAACACCTCCTTTGGCTTTGAATTGCAAAAATCGCTGAAGCCGGAGACTTATATTTCCCTCACTAACTTTAAACATCAGCTATCTGAGCAGCTAACCGATCGCTGCAGCTGTACATAGTCCATCTGTAAATAGCCCACCCAATCTACCTACCTCATCCCCATACTGTTTTTATTTACTTTACTGCTCTTTTGCACACCAGTATCACTACTTACACATCATCATCTGCTCATCTATCACTCCAGTGTTAATCTGATAAATTATGATTACTTTGCTACTACGGCCTTTTTATTGCCTTACCCCCTCACGCCATTTGCACACACTGTATATAGACTTTCTTTTTTATATTGTGTCATTGACTGTACGCTTGTTTATTCCAGGTAACTCTGTGTTGGTGTTTCGGTCGCACTGCTTTGCTTTATTCTTGGCCAGGTCGCAGTTGTAAATGAGAACTTGTTCTCAACTGGCCTACCTGGTTAAATAAATATTAAATAAAAAAAATAAAAAGATCCTATATCATAATGAATCAGATTACATGGAGAGGGGGGACCTGATCCTACATCATAATGAATATGATTACATGGAGAGGGGGGACCTGATCCTAGATCATAATGAATCAGATTACATGGAGAGGGGGGGACCTTATCCTAGATCATAATGAATCACATTACATGGAGAGGGGGGACCTGATCCTAGATAATAATGAATCAGATTACATGGAGAGGGGGGACCTGATGCTAGATCATAATGAATCAGATTACATGGAGAGGGGGGGGACCTGATCCTAGATCATAATGAATCAGATTACATGGAGAGCGGGGACCTTATCCTAGAAAATAATGAGTCAGATTACATGGAGAGGAGGGACCTGATCCTAGATCATAATGAATCAGATTACATGGAGAGGGGGGACCTGATCCTAGATCATAATGAATCAGAAAACATGGAGAGGGGGGACCTGGTCCTAGATTATAATGAATCAGATTACATGGAGAGGGGGGACCTGATCCTAGATCATAATGAATCAGAAAACATGGAGAGGGGGGACCTGGTCCTAGATTATAATGAATCAGATTACATGGAGAGGGGGACCTGATCCTAGATCATAATGAATCAGATTACATGGAGAGGGGGGACCTGATCCTATATCATAATAAATCAGATTACATGGAGAGGGGGGACCTGATCCTAGATCATAATGAATCAGATTACATGGACAAGGTGGGACCTGATCCTATATCATAATGAATCAGATTACATGGAGAGGGGGGACCTGATCCTAGATCATAATGAATCAGATTACATGGAGAGGGGGGGACCTGATCCTAGATCGTAATTAATCAGATTACATGGAGAACCGTATATGTATAATATAGCCTACTATTTTTTAATATTTAATATGCCATAAACTATTGTTTTTTTAAAAAGTTTCATTAATTCATTGTAATTAACTTAATCATTATGACACACCCCTCTCTATTGTCATTGTTTGCACTAATTGCACTGTTTGTCTAGATAACCTGGTTCAAGTATTGATGACATCACCCTGAAGAAGGCACAGTGATGCTGAAACGTTGGTAAATACCCAATAAATTACTGGGAGTTTATATATGGAGTGTGGGATTCTCTTTATTTTGATAGTTTATAACTCTTATGTATGTGCCATCTTTATGTGTTTTCCAGGCAGCCTGGGAAAGAACTGAAAAAACTCACTAAAGAGTCAAGACAGAGACACCAGAAAGACCCAAGAAGACTTGGACGCAGCATCAGAGGACAGAGAGGGATGTTCAGAACTCACTCAGTCTGGTCAGTTGGTGAGGGTAGACTTGGAGGCTGCTTACCTGACACAAAGTCTTTCCTTTTCATCTCCTCTTCCCTACCTTCCCTGACATGGAGGAAGTCCCCCCTCCTCTCCCCTACCTTCCCTATACCCCCTCCTCTCCCCTACCTTCCCCATAACCCCCTCCTCTCCCCTACCTTCCCTATACCTCCCCTGTCCCCTATTATGTTGGACCATCATGTTTATTTGTTTGAATCTTGTCTTTGTTTGTGATTAGGTTAGAAGAGAATGACTCCTCAACCCAAGAGGCCCTGGAGCAGCTGTGATCAGGTTAGAAGAGAATGACTCCTCAACCCAAGAGGCCCTGGAGCAGCTGTGATCAGATTAGAAGAGAATGACTCCTCAACCCAAGAGGCCCTGGAGCAGCTGTGATCAGATTAGAAGAGAATGACTCCTCAACCCAAGAGGCCCTGGAGCAGCTGTGATCAGGTTAGAAGAGAATGACTCCTCAACCCAAGAGGCCCTGGAGCAGCTGTGATCAGGTTAGAAGAGAATGACTCCTCAACCCAAGATGCCCTGGAGCAGCTGTGAGAGAGCAGCAGTGTGGAAGCATTTGGGGAAATTTAAAGAAGGTTTCCTGGAAAAGAGGATTGACTGTTATGTAAAGGGTCAGAGCCACTGAGTGGACAAAATATTAAGGATACCTTCCTAATATTGAGTTACGCCTGGTCAGTTTGTCATGGAAAGAAAGGTGTCCTTAGCCTGTTTGGGATAGGGGGCAGTATTTTCACGTCCGGATAAAAAACGTACCCGATTTAATCTGGTTACCACTCCTACCCAGTAACTAGAATATGCATATACTTATTACATATGGATAGAAAACACCCTAAAGTTTCTAAAACTGTTTGAGTGGTGTCTGTGAGTATAACAGAACTCCTATGGCAGGCAAAAACCTGAGAAGGTTTCATGCAGGAAGTGGCCTGTCTGACAAGGTGTTGTTGTTCTTGCTTCTGTGTATTGAAGAGTCAGGATCTTAGCTGTAACGTGACATTTACTAGGGCTCCAATAGGCTCTCAGAGCCCGGGAAAAACCTGAACGATGACGAGGCAGCGTCAGGCTGAAACACATTATCGCCTTTTCCAAGTGGCCCATCAGAGGACAATGGAATTAGGCGCGTGCCCGATTCGACCCCTTGCAGTATTTTCCTTCGGCTGTTTAGCTAATTGCAGATTCCCGGTCGGAATATTATCGCTTTTTTACAAGAATAATGGCATAAAAATTTATTTTAAACAGCGGTTGACATGCTTCGAAGTACGGTAATGGAATATTTAGAAATTTTTTGTCACGAAATGCGCCATGCGTGGGACCGTTATTTACCATTTCGGATAGTGTCTAGAACTCACGAACAAAACGACGCTGTTTGGATATAACAATGGATTATTTGGGACCAAACCAACATTTGTTATTGAAGTAGAAGTCCTGGGAGTGCATTCTGACGAAGAACAGGAAAGGTAAGACCATTTTTGTTATAGTAAATGGGATTTTGGTGAAGGCTAAACTTGCCGGGTGTCTAAATAGCTAGCCCTGTGATGCCGGGCTATCTACTCAGAATATTGCAAAATGTGCTTCATCCGAAAAACTATTTTAAAATCGGACATATCGAGTGCATAGAGGAGTAATGTATCTATAATTCTTAAAATAATTGTTATGCTTTTTGTGAACGTTTATCGTGAGTAATTTAGTAAATTTAACCTCTCTGGGGCAGGCGGGACGAATTCGTACCACCTACGTAACAGCCAGTTGAATCCTGTGGCGCGATTTTCAAAACCTTTGAAATGCTATTACTTCAATTTCTCAAACATATGACTATTTTACAGCTATTTAAAGACAAGACTCTCGTTAACCTCTATGGGCTAGGTGGGACGCTAGCGTGCCACCCGTGGTGCACTCCATCAACAGCAGGTGCATTTCAAGAGCGGCAAATTTGAATCCAAATAAATGTCAAAATTCAAATTTTTCAAACATACAACTATTTTACACCCTTTGAAAGATAAACATCTCCTTAACCTGTTGGGTCTAGGGGGCAGCATTTGCACGTCTGGATAAAAAAAATGTACCCGATTTAATCTGGTTACTAATCCTACCCAGTAACTAGAATATGCATATACTTATTATATATGGATAGAAAACACTCTAAAGTTTCCAAAACTGTTTGAATGGTGTCTGTGAGTATAACAGAACTCATTTGGCAGGCAAAACCCTGAGACATTTTCTGACAGGAAGTGGATACCTGATGTGTTGTATTGACTTTAAACCTATCCCATTGAAAAACACAGGGGTTTAGGAATATTTTGGCACTTCCTATTGCTTCCACTAGATGTCACCAGCCTTTACAAAGTGTTTTGAGTCTTCTGGAGGGAGATCTGACCGAACAAGAGCCATGGAACGGTGATGTCCCATTAGACACCTGGCGCGCTAGTTCATGTTGGGTACCCTCGTTCCAATACGTTATAAAAGAGTATGCATTCGTCCACCTTGAATATTATTCATGTTCTGGTTAAAAAAGGCCCTAATGATTTATGCTATACAACGTTTGACATGTTTGAACGAACGGAAATATATTTTTTCCCCTCGTTCATGACGAGAAGTCCGGCTGGCTTACATCATGTGCTAACGAGACGGAGATTTTTGGACATAAATGATGAGCTTTTTTGAACAAAACTACATTCGTTATGGACCTGTGATACCTGGAAGTGACATCTGATGAAGAGAATCAAAGGTAATGGATTATTTACATAGTATTTTCGATTTTAGATCTCCCCAACATGACGTCTAGTCTGTATCGCAACGCGTATTTTTCTGGGCGCAGTGCTCAGATTATTGCAAAGTGTGATTTCCCAGTAAGGTTATTTTTAAATCTGGCAAGTTGATTGCGTTCAAGAGATGTAAATCTATAATTCTTTAAATGACAATATAATATTTTACCAATGTTTTCTAATTTTAATTATTTAATTTGTGACGCTGACTTGACTGCCGGTTATTGGAGGGAAACGATTTCCTCAACATCAATGCCATAGTAAAACGCTGTTTTTGTATATAAATATGAACTTGATAGAACTAAAAATGCATGCATTGTCTAACATAATGTCCTAGGAGTGTCATCTGATGGAGATTGTAAAAGGTTAGTGCATCATTTTAGCTGGTTTTATGGTTTTGGTGACCCTGTCTTTGACTTGACAAAACATTACACACAACTCTTGTAAATGTACTGTCCTAACATACTCTAAATTTATGCTTTCGCCGTAAAACCTTTTTGAAATCGTAATACGTGGTTAGATTAAGGAGATGTTTATCTTTCAAATGGTGTAACATAGTTGTATTTTTGAAAAATTTGAATTTTGACATTTATTTGGATTCAAATTTGCCGCTCTTGAAATGCACCTGCTGTTGATGGAGTGCACCACGGGTGGCACGCTAGCGTCCCACCTAGCCCCAAGAGGTTTTAATCTAACCACGTTTTACGATTTCAAAAAGGTTTTACGGCGAAAGCATAAATTTAGAGTATGTTAGGACAGTACATTTACAAGAGTTGTGTGTAATGTTTTGTCAATTCAAAGACAGGGTAACCAAAACCATAAAACCAGCTAAAATGATGCACTAACCTTTTACAATCTCCATCAGATGACACTCCTAGGACATTATGTTAGACAATGCATGCATTTTTAGTTCTATCAAGTTCATATTTATATCCAAAAACAGCGTTTTACTATGGCATTGATGTTGAGGAAATCGTTTCCCTCCAATAACCGGCAGTCAAGTCAGCGCCACAAATTAAATAATTAAAATTAGAAAACATTGGTAAAATATTATATTGTCATTTAAAGAATTATAGATTTACATCTCTTGAACGCAATCAACTTGCCAGATTTAAAAATAACCTTACTGGGAAATCACACTTTGCAATAATCTGAGCACTGCGCCCAGAAAAATACGCGTTGCGATATAGACTAGACGTCATGTTGGGGAGATCTAAAATCAAAAATACTATGTAAATAATCCATTACCTTTGATTCTCTTCATCAGATGTCACTTCCAGGTATCACAGGTCCATAACGAATGTAGTTTTGTTCAAAAAAGCTCATCATTTATGTCCAAAAATCTCCGTCTTGTTAGCACATGATCTAAGCCAGTCGGACTTCTCGTCATGAACAAGGGGAAAAAATATATTTACGTTCGTTCAAACATGTCAAACGTTGTATAGCATAAATCATTAGGGCCTTTTTTAACCAGAACATGAATAATATTCAAGGTGGACGAGTGCATACTCTTTTATAACGTATTGGAACGAGGGTACCCAACATGAACTCGCGCGCCAGGTGTCTAATGGGACATCATCGTTCCATGGCTCTTGTTCGGTCAGATCTCCCTCCAGAAGACTCAAAACACTTTGTAAAGGCTGGTGACATCTAGTGGAAGCAATAGGAAGTGCCAAAATATTCCTCAGCCCCTGTGTTTTTCAATGGGATATTTTTAAAGGCAATACAACACATCAGGTATCCACTTCCTGTCAGAAAATGTCTCAGGGTTTTGCCTGCCAAATGAGTTCTGTTATACTCACAGACACCATTCAAACAGTTTTAGAAAATTTAGGGTGTTTTCTATCCATATGTAATAAGTATATGCATATTCTAGTTACTGGGTAGGAGTGGTAACCAGATTAAATCGAGTATGTTTTTTTATCCAGCCGTGTCAATACTGCCCCCTAGCCCTAACAGGTTAATCTAACCACACTGTCCGATTTAAAAAAAGGCTTTACAACGAAAGCAAAACATTAGATTATGTCAGCAGAGTACCAAGCCAGAAATAATCAGACACCCATTTTTCAAGCTAGCATATAATGTCACAAAAACCCAGAAGACAGCTAAATGCAGCACTAACCTTTGATGATCTTCATCAGATGACAACCCTAGGACATTATGTTTTACAATACATGCATGTTTTGTTCAATCAAGTTCATATTTATATCAAAAACCAGCTTTTTACATTAGCATGTGACGTTCAGAACTAGCATACCCCCCGCAAACTTCCGGCGAATTCACTAACAATTTACTAAATTACTCACGATAAACGTTCACAAAAAGCATAACAATTATTTTAAGAATTATAGATACAGAACTCCTCTATGCACTCGATATGTCCGATTTTAAAATAGCTTTTTGGTGAAAGCACATTTTTGCAATATTCTAAGTACATAGCCCAACCATCACGAGCTAGCTATTTAGACACCCGGCAAGTTTAGCACTCACCAATATCAGATTTACTATTATAAAAGTTTGATTACCTTTTGTTGTCTTCGTCAGAATGCACTCCCAGGACTGCTACTTCAATAACAAATGTTGGTTTGGTCCAAAATAATCCATCGTTATATCCGAATAGCGGCGTTTTGTTCGTGCGTACCAGACACTATCCGAAATGGTAAATCAGGGTCGCGCGCATGGCGCAATTCGTGACCAAAAAAATTCTAAATATTCCATTACCGTACTTCGAAGCATGTCAACCGCTGTTTAAAATCCATTTTTATGCCATTTTTCTCGTAAAAAAGCAATAATATTCCGACCGGGAATGTCCATTTAGCTAAACAGAGGAAAGAAAACAAAGCTTTCGGTCGACGCGGGCACGAGCCTGAGTCTCACAGTACTGTAACCAGCCACTACCCAAACGCGCTACTTTGTTTCAGCCAGAGCCTGCAAAGCCACGATTCAGCGTTTTGCCGCCTTCTGAGAACCTATGGCAGTCGTTGGAAGTGTCACGGGACAGCTAAGGTCCTCACTCTTCAATAAACAGAGACAAGAAGAACGACACCTTGTCAGACAGGCCACTTCCTGCATGAAATCTTCTCAGGTTTTTGCCTGACATATGAGTTCTTTTATACTCACAGACACCATTCAAACAGTTTTAGAAACTTTAGGGTGTTTTCTATCCAAAGCCAATAATTATATGCATATTCTAGTTACTGGGCAGGAGTAGTAACCAGATTAAATCGGGTAAGTTTTTTATCCAGCCGTGTCAATACTGCCCCCTAGCCCTAACAGGTTAAGAATTATAGATACAGAACTCCTCTATGCACTCGATATGTCCCATTTTAAAATAGCTTTTCGGTGAAAGCACATTTTGCAATATTCTCAGTAGATAGCCCGGCATCACAGGGCTAGCTGTTTAGACACCCAGCAAGTTTAGCCTTCACCAAAATCAGATTTACTATTAGAAAAGTTTGATTACCTTTCCTGTTCTTCATCAGAATGCACTCCCAGGACTTCTACTTCAATAACAAATGTTGGTTTGGTCCAAAATAATCCATAGTTATGTTCCAACAGCGGCGTTTTGTTCGTGCGTTCTAGACACTATCCGAATGGTAAATAAGGGTCACGCGCACGGCGCATTTCGTGACAAAAGATTTCTAAATATTTCATTACCGTACTTCGAAGCATGTCAACCGCTGTTTAAAATCCATTTTTATGCCATTTTTCTCGTAAAAAAGCAATAATATTCCGACTGGGAATCTGCAATTAGGTAAACAGACGAAAGAAAATATATCACTGGGTCGACTCGGGCACGCACCTAATTCCTTTGTCCTCTGATCGGCCACTTGGCAAAGGCGATAATGTGTTTCAGCCAGGGGCTGCCTCAATATCGTTCAGCTTTTTCCCAGGCTCTGAGAGCCTATGGGAGCCGTAGGAAGTGTCACGTTACAGCTAAGATCCTGACTCTTCAATAAACAGAGACAAGAAGAACGACCACTTGTCAGACAGGCCACTTCCTGCATGAAACCTTCTCAGGTTTTTGCCTGCCATAGGAGTTCTGTTATACTCACAGACACCATTCAAACAGTTTTAGAAACTTTAGGGTGTTTTCTATCCAAAGCTAATAATTATATGCATATTCTAGTTACTGGGCAGGAGTAGTAACCAGATTAAATCGGATACGTTTTTTATCCGGCCGTGTCAATACTGCCCCCTAGCCCTAACAGGTTAATCATATTATTTCCATTACAATCCACCCTATTGGCTAAATATTTCACATACACATTAACACATCTATTTTTATTGGATTCAGAAATGTCACACAAAATCAAACTAGATCAAAGAAAACGAATACATGTATTTTCATTACATACTTATCAATGACTGTTCTAAGCCTATGTCCAGTCAGGATTAGGATTTTTGCTATGACCTTCATTTAGAGAAACAGTCTTCCTAAACATGGGCTCCTCGTAATTGAATGAATCCTCCACCAGGCTCGGCGGTAGGTATTTGTCATCCCACTGGTCTGAACTTGGAATCGGTCCGTATCTCACCATCTGCTCCGTCATCGATCTCTCCAGAGCCCTGGAAATAAGACCTCTCGCACAAGGGACCAAACAACAACCACATAATATCAACACAGTCATACAGGTGAAAGCAGCCCACAACACAGTGATTACAACCTTTTTCCATTTTCCGAACGTACTACCAAACCATCCCGTGAGTGCCGTGTCCACCCCGAAATTTTCTGCTAACTCCTGAACTAAATTGTTTAGACCGACCAGGGCCTTGGTCAATAATCCATCTGGAGCAGTGTTCTCAGGGATGAAAGTACAGCATTCAGACCCGAACATCACACACACACCACCCTTTTCAGCCAGAAGCATATCCAAAGCTATTCTATTCTGCAATACCATCAAAGTGTTCGCAGCTGTCTGTTCTGCTAACCCTTGAATTGCCTCTCTGGTATAGTTGATGAAACGCTGTTGGTTATAATAAATGTAATTTATCCAATCCACATTTTTATTGAGAGTTGACCACCAAAAAGACTTGATTCCAATCCAGCCCATATCTGATTCCTAGCTCTAAACTCATCAGGCACCCCCCTTGGAACCCCAATGCTATCAATGTAAATTCTATCCTCAAAGGACCCTGACGGAGCACTCCTCCCATCTCTTTCACCTGGCACTAGGTCTTTGTGTTGTATAAGGGTGAAGGGCATGCCTAACTGTACCAATGCACAAATACCAGTCCAATTTGCAGGCAGGTTTGGCCACAGCTTCATACCTCCACAAAACCACCAGACATCCGCTCTCGGCCTTTTTATCTTACTAAAGTCCTCGGAACTCAACCACCCAGTCAGGTCCCTCATTGTCTCGTCCGTTGTAACATTCTCTGTCCTATTGCATGTTCTTACTTCCCCTACGTTCCATCCGTGTGTGTTGTGTCGAGCCACGCAATAATAGTCTCCTCCTGCGACTATGAAAGTGGGAAGTCTGGATCTAATGGGCACATAGGATACAGATAATGCAGATCAGTGCAACTGTCTGGCTTCCTTGCTTTCATGAACAGCTTTACCATACAGGCCATTCCCCTTGGTAAATTAATTCCATGGAGTAGAAAGGGGATGGTTGTCAACTGAAGTTTGGCTGTTGCGCAGGCATAACCTTCTTCTTTAGCTACTGATCTAGCTGTATACTGAATCCATTCCAGCGATAGGTTGGAATCCCCAAACCAAGTCTCCACCTCAATCACTTCCTTAAGATCTTTCGTCTGAACTATCCTCACCGGTCCTTGGCTCTGGATGACTACACGGGTAATGTCCGTTTTATCAGGGGTACTACTGGTATTCTGGCTGGCGGTAGAACTATCTCCTGTCCTAACCTCTACTACTCGGAATGGTACTGCAGTGTCGACAATGGTCTGGTCAAGGCCAACATACCATAACCCTAAATCCTCTTTCCTTATGCTTTTAATGGTCATTCCTATCTTCAAGCAATACTTCCCTTGCTCTGGATTGCAGTCAAAAACCCTGGCCTTCACTATATTCCATCTGTTTCTATATTGGGTGTGTGGATTGACATAGCCTTCTCTCTCTGTGTGAGCTATGATTCCATGAGTTACACCGGGATCTACACAGATATCTTCCCCATGAAGTCCGAGTCCTAGACTGCCAGGAGGTTAGGGACCCCATTTGGTCTGCATAGAACTCTATTGAGACATCCTTCCCTAACTCTAATCTCACTTCCTTTTTATCCAGATCGAGTGACCTTTTGTACCTAGGCCATATAAACTCCTCATCTTCTACACTATGGGTCAAGTTACAACTTTCTGACTTCTCGAGTGGTTCATGGTGTATTAGGAATATGGCTCCCAAAATCAGACAGCTCAGACTGACCAGTACCCCTGTAAAGCCCCACCCCCTCCCGGAGAATATATCACTGGCTAGAGGCCAACCCACACTTTCACTTCTATGAACGCACACAGTGAGGATCGGGCGGGTTAGGGAATCTTTGTTAGAGAGGTAACCCCTGAACCTTATTGGTATTCGGTTCTTCTCCTAACTCTGTGATTGTTCGACAGTGTCAGTGTGTCTTACCCTCCCGCAATGTGTGATATGAACCCAGGTAGCTCTTTCAGCTATTCTCACCACGAAGGCTATTACCAGGAACACTTGGTATGGGCCCTCCCACCGTGGCTGCTTCCAGTTCTTTTCTCCTCAGGGACTGGATCCACACCCAGTCTCCTGGTTGGATTGAGTGAATCATCTTCTCCTGTAATTCACCTGTTGGACACAAAGTCTCGGACATACGGGTTTGGTTAACCATGTGTTCTGTTAGTGTATCTTCAACTTCTATGTCTACCTGTTCTGGCCTCCCTAACTCTGGCATTCTATATGGTTTACCTGATCAGCTAAAATGTAATCCATTATTTAAAGAGATAGATCCTAGTAAACCAACTACCCTAATCGTATTCTCCCAGTAAGTTGGGAACGGTTCTTCCCATTTAATATACTTGTCTATTATATTTTTTTATTTTTTTAAGTAGTTCGTTATCCAATAGGCCACAAAGTGTTTTCTAACCTGCTCTACCACCTGCTCTACTATCCCCTGTTGACACATGGCTCTGCCCATGTGTCAATCTTGCCGCATATCTAAACAATGACTTAGGTAGTATTGGTAACTTATCATGATACCAAATACCGTCCTTATATAAATTGCTCCTAACTTCTCCCATTTCGAAATCCCTTTTACTGGTGCTCTAGACTGACAATTTTAATATAGCTTTGTCTATGTTTACTTCCTCTTTTAAGAACTGCTGTGTGGACGGCTGCGGTTTAAGACCGGCCTTTTTCGTTTCCGCATCTGCTTTTCTGTTGTCGTTACTGACACTATCTGTCCCTCTAATGTGGGCCTCACATATACAAATAGCTAACTTTTCTGGCAAAATACAGCATCTAATAGATTCAAAATCAACTGAGTGTGTGTAATAGGTTTCCCAGAAGTGGTTACCATTCCCCTGTTTCTCCATTGGGCTGCAAATATGTGTACTGTGTTAAATGCATAGGCACTGTCTTTGTAAATAGTAATACGTTTTCCTGTCCCTAACTGACACGCACGGGTAAGTGCTACTATTTCTGCCTATTGTGCTGAATAGTTTCTCGGTAACGGCTCTGCTTCCAAGACCTCTGTGTCTGTAACTATAGCATATCCTGTCGCATTAGTGCCATCATGGTTCTTTCTTGATGATCCATCTACAAACATAGTCAGTTCCCCATCAGGTAAAGCTAGATAAGTCAAATCGGGTCTTGGTAGGACAACTTTCTCAGTTTCTGTTACACAATCATGTGGGCTGCCATCTGTTGCCTATATACTTAACCTAAGTCTACCATTATTACGCTTATTCTGGCTAAATATAATAATAATATTATGGCAATTTCACAACCTTGTGTTAAATTCCTTACACTGCTTCCAACCACAGCTAAACGTAGCTTTATAATGTATAAAAATACCACTACTGGTCAAAAGATATTCAAATAACATAATCAGATCAAATTCACTAATCTGAACTACTCCACAAAGAAAAATTATTGTACCCTTATTTTCATTCTGTCTTCTCATTGGTTCAAATTACCAATGTGTCTAAGAACTTTAAACTCCATCATCATTATCAGTTATACAAATTTCCTTAAAACCAGTATTACAAATGTCCTTAAATTCATCATCCAAATGGCCCTCCCATGAGGCTGATCAGACCACAAAGGGGTGCCATGATAGAGGTCAAAAGTCATACCACCCTTTCAAAACGGTGTTTCTTATTATATTAGACAAATTAAAGAAAAACCATCAGACATTTTATACATGTTGGATCCCAGGTTCCCAGACCATTCCCTTATCACATATTTAATTAAAACTCAGAAAATAAAACTTCAACGATTCCATGTGTGTGTGTGTAACTTCTAAGATTCCATATGTGTGTATACCCCTTTGTTAAGCAAGGCACTTTACCGTAATTTCTCCTGTAAGTCACTCTGAATAAGAGCGTTTGCTAAATGACTAAAATCATAAAAAAATATATATATAAACATCCAATCCTGTCATACACTGAGTGGACAAAACATTATGAACACCTCTTTCCATGACAGACTGACCAGGTAAAAGCTTTGATCCCTTATTGATGTCACTTGTTAAATCCACTTCAATCAGTGTAGATGAAGGAGAAGAGACGGGTTAAAGAAGGATTTTTTTTAAAGCCTTGAGACAATTGAGACAATGGATTGTGTATGTGTGCCATTCAGAGGGTAATTGGGCAACACAAAAGATTGGTTTGAGTGTCAAGAACTGCAACGCTGCTGGGTTTTTCACTCTCAACAGTTTCCCCGTGTGTATCAAGACTGTTCCACCACCCAAAGGACATCCAGCCAACTTGACACAACTGTGGGGAAGCATTGGGGTCAACATGGCCCCAGCATCCCCATGGAACACCTTATCCATGCCCCGACGAATTGAAGCCGTTCTGAGGGCAAAAAGGGGTGCAACTCAATATTAGGAAGGTGTTCTTAATGTTTTGTACACCAGTTTACATCATCAATATTTGTTTTTATCCAACTGTTTGGTTATTATAACAGCGTCACTGAATGTACAAAACATTAAGAACGCCTTGTCTTTCCATGACATTAGACAGACCAGGTGAATCCAGGTGAAAGCTACGATCCCTTATTGATGTCACTTGTTAATAAATCCACTTCAATCAGTGTAGATGAAGAAGGGGAGGAGACAGGTATAAAAAAAATGCTTGAGACAATTGAGACATGGATTGTGTGTGTGTGTGTGTCATTCAGAGTGTGAATGGGCAAGATCAAAATACACTACAAAAGTATGTGGACACGTGCTCATCAAACATCTCATTCCAAAATCTTGGGCATTGACATGGAGTTGGTCCCCCACTTTGCTGCTAGATGTTGGTACATTCCTGCAGGGGGACTTGCTTCCATTCAGCCACAAGAGCATTAGTGAGGTCGAGTCACTGATGTTGGGGCGATTAGGTCCTGGCTCGCAGTCGGCGTTCCGATTCATCCCGAAGGTGTTCGATGGGGTTGAGGTGGGTTGAGGTTTGCAGGCCAGTCAAGTTCTTCCACATTGATCTCTGCCGTTGTTGCTCCTAGACGTTTCCACTTCACAATAACAGCACTTACAGTTGACCGGGGCAGCTCTAACAGGGCAGAAATGTGATGAACTGACGTGTTGGAAAGGTGGCATCCTATGACGGTGCCACGTTGAAAATCACTGAGCTCTTCAGTAAGGCCTTTCTACTGACAATGTTTGTCTATGGAGATTGCATGGCTGCGTGCTCAATTTTATAGACCTGTCAGCAACAGGTGTCTGAAATTGCTGAATCCACAAATTTGAAGGGGTGTTCACATACTTTTGTATATATAGTGTATTTAAGTTCCTTTGAACGGGGGTATGGTAATAGGTGCCAGGCGCACTGGTTTGTGTCAAGAACTGCAACGCTGCTGGGTTTTTTCACACTCAACAGTTTCCCCGTGTGCATCAAGAGTGGTCCACCACCCAAAGGACATCCAGTCAACTTGCCACAACTGTGGGGAAGCATTGGAGTCAACATGGGCGCAGCATCCCTATGGAACGCTTTCGACACCTTGTAGTGTCCAATGCCCCAACGAATTGAGACTGTTCTGAGTGCAAAAGGGGGGGGGGGGTAACTCAATATTAGGAAGGTATTGTTAATTTTTGTACACTCAGTAGAAACATAATTAGTATAATACAGTCAGGAAGACAGGGATGTGATCTAGTTACTCAGTAGAAACAGAATTAGTATAATACAGTCAGGAAGACAGAGAGGTGATCTAGTTACTCAGTAGGAAAATAATTAGTATAATACAGTCAGGAAGACAGAGAGGTGATCTAGTTACTCAGTAGAAACAGAATTAGTATAATACAGTCAGGAAGACAGGGATGTGAATGATCTAGCTACTGCCCGTCTTATTTATCGGTGGACCGTTTCTTCTTCTCTCAGTTCTGGTGTGCCGTGCGAACCCCGGAGGGACTCGTGACCCCACTACCTCCCCCAAAATACAGCCTCATCGGCACCCTCTCCAACTCGCCAGACTTTGCTGAGCACTTCCAGTGACCCACTGGCTCCCTTGTGAACTGGGGTCACCGCTGCGTGTTGTGGTAGGGCCTGGCAGACCCACTCGCTCCCTTATGAACTGGGGTCACCGCTGCGTGTCGTGGTAGGGCCTGGCAGACCCACTGGCTCCCTTGTGAACTGGGGTCGCCGCTGCGTGTCGTGGTAGGGCCTGGCAGAACCACTGGCTCCCTTATGAACTGGGGTCACCGCTGCGTGTCGTGGTAGGGCCTGGCAGACCCACTGGCTCCCTTATGAACTGGGGTCACAGCTGCGTGTCGTGGTAGGGCCTGGCAGACCCACTGGAGAGCTCTGCCTGCCTGTGGAGGCTACATGGAGAACCAAGAGGAGGAGGAGGAGGAGGAAGAGAACCTCCAACTAATCATCTAATGTTTTTTTTCATCTAGTAATCTTTTCTTTGTACATGACGCTGGATTACTTGTGGTTTGTGAGTAGAGCAGGACAGATCCCAGGTGAGCAAGAGGGAAGCGTGTGGAGAGAAACGTTGCTGTCTGTTGATGTGTGTGTAATTCCAGTGTTAGGGGATGGTATATTTCCTCGTCATCCATACACCGTCACATCCCCCCACCCTACTCACCCGTGGGGCACAAAGGCACGTTTTATTTATTGTTTGCTGGACTTGGTAGGGGGCCGTCGCAGTCCTCAATGTGTACCCTGTTTACAATTCAAACCAGAGCTTCTAATGACTGAGGGCTCTCACTGAAAGCACTGTAACCTCACAGGAAGTGCTCATCTGCCTCTGTGACCTCGCAGGAAGTGCAAAAACTTGGCTGTGACCTCACAAGAAGTGCAGAAACTTCACTGTGATTGAACATTGCAGGGTTTTTTTCTGGATTAAAACGGGGCTTAGGGTGGTGGGTGTGACAGGGGGCGTGGTAGGGCGCGGCAATTGGTGCAGTCGGCACAGCTGAATTTATAAAGGCTGCCATCTTTGTGTTTTTTTTTTATCGCCATTTTTAAGACAATTTCCATGCACATTTGCATGGAGCCAAGATGCATTTTTGCAGTTTTAAAGTTAATTTCCTGCAATTCTATGCATTTTGCCATGGCAAGTGCTGTGTTATTTTGCTCAAACTTAAAAACAATATCAATACTGTTAAATTAATTATTTTTGGAATTTCACAAATATTATAATATTAAAACATACATGCTTGTAGGTCTATTGTCTTTTTTACATACTTTATTATAAATAAAATTACAGTTTGGACTTAAGCGTCCCAAAAATTATTTTAGGCGGCCCCCCCCAAGGGTTTCTGTGGCAGAAAAATCCCTGCATTGTATATGGCTTCATCTCAAATGTATATTTAGTTAAAATTCTATTTCCTAAATGACTTACAGAGCCACATAAGTCATCCACAAGAGAGCACCACTGCTTCCGGTCTGCATTCCCTATATAGTAAACACATAGTACTATGTGGCTCTGGTAAATAGTAGTGACCTATGGGGTGTCAAAGGGTATCATTTGAGATGGAGCCATATAGACTAATCTCTCCTTTTCTTTCTCCGTTGCTTCACAGGAAGTTGTCGTGGAAATTCTAACCAGAAAGGAAGATAGAGACAGTAGATTCCTCGAAACAACTATTTAAAATAAAATAAGATTTGCATGAAAGGGAGCTGGTTAATAATCGCACAACAGGTGCAACAGTCAAAAGCCCAACAAACAAGAGTTGGGTCTCAGCCTTTATAGGAAAATACAACCTCTTTTGTCTCTATGGGAGTTTAGCAGGTGTGTGAGATCATGGTGGGGGCAGAGCGTACAAACAAGTGATAATGCCAGTTTTCTTACTTCTTTCTGCTGATAGAATTGTCGCTGCTGCTCAAGCTAGCCTCTGTTCTCTTCATATCTCCACACAGCTGTACCCTTGAAAGATAGGGAAAGAACAGGATGGACCAAAAAACTGGTCACTCTCAGACGGCCCTTTTGTCTTTGGCCACGTGACTAAGTTACTGAGAAACAAGAGAGGGAAAACACTGGCTTCTTCTTCCCATGAATAACAGATTAATGAGGCTGATGGTGATGACTACAACAACGATGGTGATATTGATGGAGGAATAGATGAATGAGGCTGAGGGTGATGACTACAACAACGATGGTGATATTGATGGAGGAACAGATGAATGAGGCTGATGGTGTGTTGTTTTTAACATGTCCATTGCTTTTTAATTGATGTCATTGTATTCCTGCCCTTTGTTTATAATGGTATGTTTTATTGCTCTTTTGGTGTTGAAAGAAGCACATTTCTGTTTAATTGTTAGATGTGATACAGGCCATTGTTGCATGTCATTTACTATTGATGTCATGGTGAGGAGAACCTGACTTGAGCCTGATATACCCCAAGAGTCTAATGGAATAGACAGGTTTGCTTCCTCTAAAGTATTGTCTTTTTATTGACCTGTTAGTTGTGGAGTTTGTAAATATATTTTATTTAACCTTTATTTAACTAGGCAAGTCAATTTAGATTATTTTGCAAATATTGTCATGTGAATATCTAGATCACCATCATCAATGTAGATTATTGTGTAAATATTGTCATGTGAATATCTAGATCACCATTGTCATCTTTAAATAAATGAATAACTTCTGCAGCTGATTCTGCCTGGCACCCGCAAAATTTAACCGTCCAATAATGGAATTAGTAACTAAGGATTGTAGCTTTAAGGTTTCAGTATGTAGCCTACAGAGAAACACATTCAGAGATCAAGCCTTGTCATTTCAGATAAATTCACTTTGCAGGAGAGGGGAGACTGGAGGCCATGGTGGGGTCAAAGTAGCACATTTAATAAATAATTATTCTAAACAAAAACATTGTTTCTATTGAACCTGCCATACTAATAAAGGCATTTTAATCAATTATATGAAGAGTGCCTTGGTCCTCCTTTCTTTTTGATGACCAACTCACCCCTTTTACCAAAGAGCACCTTCTGTCTACCAACATTTACTATTGTGTACCTTAGTAGCGCTTCCCTTCCTCCTCTTTCCACTAAACCACAAAGGGGTTAGAACTACAATTCCGGCGCCATTTCCGGTTGCCGTCGCTGGACGCGATGCAACGTGAAACAGGGAGTTGTAGTTCTTCACAGAAAGCCCAGGTGTATTCAAACCATTACAGTTTTACATTTACATTTTAGTCATTTAGCAGACGCTCTTATCCAGAGCGACTTACAGTAGTGAATGCATACATTTCATACATTTTTATTTTCCCGTACTGGGAAAAAAATGACACACAGTTCCTCAGCACTGGAACATTTTGGAATCACAGTCATGAAACACCCCTTAAACATATGACACAATGTTCTCACTACAACTGAGGACTCTTACAGTGGTGGACTTTATTTTAATAAATAGGTCTCAAATCAAATCAAAGTTTATTTGTCACGTGCGCCGAATGCAACAGACCTTAGAGTGAAATGCTTACTTACAGGCTCTAACCAATAGTGCGAAAAAAAGGTATGTGTGTGTGTGTGTGTGTGTGTGTGTGTGTGTGTGTGTGTGTGTGTGTGTGTGTGTGTGTGTGTGTGTGTAAGTAAAGAAATAAAACAACAGTAAAAATACATTTGAAAATAAGAGTAGCAAGGCTATATAAAGACATCGGTTAGTCAGGCTTAAGAGTTGTGAACTACAAATATGGCGTCTTTTTTTAGTTTTCTTCCTAACTCTAACCCTAGGTCAGTTGATCTGCTTTATCAATGGTGCAACATTCAACCCCTCCAAAATGCCTTAATTCATCTGATGCATCCCTCACGCAGATCCACTGACGTCCGAATCACTATTTCAATTTGTCTACAGACTCAATAGTATTTCAAAATGCAGTATTCTCATTCATTCTGATAATTCTTTCTCATTAAGGGACATTCACTAAGAGGATTTGTTCAGATCAATGTGCTGCTCTAACATTTTAACACTGAGCCATGTGACTATACAGTAGCCTACATCTATAGTCTACTGTAAAATCATATGCTGCTTTAGGCTAAATACTATAGTTTTCTGTGTGTTTCAAAAGGACAAATGGAAAGAGGTCCTACTGTATTCTAGATGGTGGTGTAGAGAATCTACAATGTGACCTCCCTAAATAATGGTGGTGTAGAGTATTTACAATGTGACCTCCCTAAATAATGGTGGTGTAGAGTATCTACAATGTGACCTCCCTAAATAATGGTGGTGTAGAGTATCTACAATGTGACCTCCCTAAATAATGGTGGTGTAGAGTATCTACAATGTGACCTCCCTAAATAATGGTGGTGTAGTGTATCTACAATGTGACCTCCCTAAATAATGGTGGTGTAGTGTATCTACAATGTGACCTCCCTAAATAATGGTGGTGTAGAGTATCTACAATGTGACCTCCCTAAATAATGGTGGTGTAGTGTATCTACAATGTTACCTCCCTAAATAATGCACAAGTTACATTTTAACTTCATTCAAGAGGAGAGAATGTAGGAGACTAATAAAGCAGGTAGAGGACCATTTTATGGTGCTGAAACCTAAAGCGGCAACTGCAGCTCAATCAATAGGAGGTGAACAGCACCTGGTGCTGAAAATATAGCAGCACAATCAATAGGAGGTGAACAGCACCTGGTGCTGAAAATATAGCAGCACAATCAATAGGAGGTGAACAGCACCTGGTGCTGAAAATATAGCTAACTTGTGATGCAAGTGTTGCACAACAACAGATGGAGAGAACCTACACCAGTCGAGTAATTAATTTCAACAATAATCTTCATTTTAATTTGACTTTAAAAACAACAAGAGGGCTTAATTGGAGTCTATTTTAACTGTCTGAGCTAGGCTGTGTGGGGGCGAAGGCCTATATAAAATAACTTAACTGTTTGAGCTAGGCTGTGTGGGGGCGAAGGCCCATATAAATAACTTAACTGTCTGAGCTAGGCTGTGTGGGGGCGAAGGCACATATAAATAACTTAACTGGCTGAGCTAGGCTGTGTGGGGGCGAAGGCCCATATAAATAACTTAACTGGCTGAGCTAGGCTGTGTGGGGGCGAAGGCCCATATAAATAACTTAACTGTCTGAGCTAGGCTGTGTGGGGGCGAAGGCCCATATAAATAACTTAACTGTCTGAGCTAGGCTGTGTGGGGGCGAAGGCCCATATAAATAACTTAACTGTCTGAGCTAGGCTGTGTGGGGGCGAAGGCCCATATAAATAACTTAACTGGCTGAGCTAGGCTGTGTGGGGGCGAAGGCCCATATAAATAACTTAACTGTCTGAGCTAGGCTGTGTGGGGGCGAAGGCCCATATAAATAACTTAACTGGCTGAGCTAGGCTGTGTGGGGGCGAAGGCCCATATAAATAACTTAACTGTCTGAGCTAGGCTGTGTGGGGGCGAAGGCCCATATAAATAACTTAACTGGCTGAGCTAGGCTGTGTGGGGGCGAAGGCCCATATAAATAACTTAACTGGCTGAGCTAGGCTGTGTGGGGGCGAAGGCACATATAAATAACTTAACTGGCTGAGCTAGGCTATGTGGGGGCGAAGGCCCATATAAATAACTTAACTGTCTGAGCTAGGCTGTGTGGGGGCGAAGGCCCATATAAATAACTTAACTGTCTGAGCTAGGCTGTGTGGGGGCGAAGGCCCATATAAATAACTTAACTGGCTGAGCTAGGCTGTGTGGGGGCGAAGGCCCATATAAATAACTTAACTGGCTGAGCTAGGCTGTGTGGGGGCGAAGGCCCATATAAATAACTTAACTGGCTGAGCTAGGCTGTGTGGGGGCGAAGGCCCATATAAATAACTTAACTGTCTGAGCTAGGCTGTGTGGGGGCGAAGGCACATATAAATAACTGGCTGAGCTAGGCTGTGTGGGGGCAAAGGCACATATAAATAACTTAACTGGCTGAGCTAGGCTGTGTGGGGGCAAAGGCCCATATAAATAACTTAACTGGCTGAGCTAGGCTGTGTGGCTGAACAGCATCTTTCACAAGAAAACAAAATGGCCTGATAGAAGAGGGATTTGTATTTATTTATTAGGCCGACTTACAACTGCATCATGGCCAAAAAGGCAGCATCCTACATAAAACAATAATTGAATGAAAAAAGGCGATGTCTGTATCTGAATGTCTGTATCGGGATAACCTGATCCTGATAGCCTGATCCTGATAGCCTGATCCTGATAGCCTGATCCTGATAGCCTGATCCTGATAGCCTGATCCTGATAGCCTGATGCTGATAGCCTGATCCTTTTTTGACAGAACAAACAGATGGCTCAATGGATTTCAATCAGCTCATTTTGAATTACAGCCTTATCCAGCGAGGGGTACTGTTTTCTTAGCAAGGGAGGAGAATTATCCACCAGGGAGGACTGTGAGAATATCACATTAAAACTAAATGATATCCTTGGGCATGCTGTAGTCTTCAAATCTGGAGGAGAAGTTGTCTGGTCCCTCTGCCTGTCGTTTCTTCAGTGTTGCTGAAGAGCAGTAGCCTTCCAGATGACAAGTCCAAATCCAACAACTCAAGCTTCCTAGTAAAGGCCTCCAGATGTATCACCATGTCCACCACGGTTTCCCTCTTCCTTGTCACTGCAGATTTAATTTAAATTACAGAATGTCGCCAAAAAAGCAACATCTGAGAGGAATTCCTCAATTTCCAAAATACAAAGGTGATCAGCTGCTGCCCTCATTTGGCTTTTTCTGACAAAATCCACAACCTGGTCATGAAGCTCACAGAATGGCTCTAGAGCTTTTCCTTTACTCAGCCAGCGCACGTTGTTGTGAAGCAGGAGATCATCCTGGATGGACTCCTCTGGTTCTGTCACCAGCTTGCTGAAAAGACGGTGTTGTGTTGCTTGATGTCTCCCTGACAAAGTTAATTATGCGCATGACTTTATCCATCACATCTATTAGCTCAGTGTTTAGTCTGGTACACAACACACTCTGATAGATGAGACAATGTAAACCATGTTTAGTCTGGTACACTCTGATGGATGAGACAATGTAAACCATGTTTAGTCTGGTACACTGATGGATGAGACAATGTAAACCATGTTTAGTCTGGTACACAACACACTCTGATGGATGAGACAATGTAAACCATGTTTAGTCTGGAACACAACACACTCTGATGGATGAGACAATGTAAACCATGTTTAGTCTGGAACACAACACACTCTGATGGATGAGACAATGTAAACCATGTTTAGTCTGGTACACAACACACTCTGATGGATGAGACAATGTAAACCATGTTTAGTCTGGTACACAACACACTCTGATGGATGAGACAATGTAAACCATGTTTAGTCTGGTACACTCTGATGGATGAGACAATGTAAACCATGTTTAGTCTGGTACACTCTGATGGATGAGACAATGTAAACCATGTTTAGTCTGGTACACAACACACTCTGATGGATGAGACAATGTAAACCATTTTTAGTCTGGTACACTCTGATGGATGAGACAATGTAAACCATGTTTAGTCTGGTACACAACACACTCTGATGGATGAGACAATGTAAACCATGTTTAGTCTGGTACACAACACACTCTGATGGATGAGACAAAGTAAACCATGTTTAGTCTGGTACACAACACACTCTGATGGATGAGACAATGTAAACCATGTTTAGTCTGGTACACAACACACTCTGATGGATGAGACAATGTAAACCATGTTTAGTCTGGTACACAACACACTCTGATGGATGAGACAATGTAAACCATGTTTAGTCTGGTACACAACACACTCTGATGGATGAGACAATGTAAACCATGTTAGTCTGGTACACTCTGATGGATGAGACAATGTAAACCATGTTTAGTCTGGTACACAACACACTCTGATGGATGAGACAATGTAAACCATGTTTAGTCTGGTACACTCTGATGGATGAGACAATGTAAACCATGTTTAGTCTGGTACACTCTGATGGATGAGACAATGTAAACCATGTTTAGTCTGGTACACAACACACTCTGATGGATGAGACAATGTAAACCATGTTTAGTCTGGTACACAACACACTCTGATGGATGAGACAATGTAAACCATGTTTAGTCTGGTACACAACACACTCTGATGGATGAGACAATGTAAACCATGTTTAGTCTGGTACACTCTGATAGATGAGACAATGTAAACCATGTTTAGTCTGGTACACTCTGATGGATGAGACAATGTAAACCATGTTTAGTCTGGTACACAACACACGCTGATGGATGAGACAATGTAAACCATGTTTAGTCTGGTACACAACACACTCTGATGGATGAGACAATGTAAACCATGTTTAGTCTGGTACACTCTGATGGATGAGACAATGTAAACCATGTTTAGTCTGGTACACAACACACTCTGATGGATGAGACAATGTAAACCATGTTTAGTCTGGTACAAAACACACTCTGATGGATGAGACATTGCAAGCCATTCATTTGTGGGGTGATTTCCTTCAACCTGCTGACCAGGCCCCTGTGTCTGTCCACCATAGCAGGAGTCCATCAGAAACCTCTGTCCACCATAGCAGGAGTCCATCAGAAACCTCTGTCCACCATAGCAGGAGTCCCATCAGAAACCTCTGCCCACCATATCAGGAGTCCATCAGAAACCTCTGTCCACCATTGCAGGAGTCCATCAGAAACCTCTGTCCACCATAGCAGGAGTCCATCAGAAACCTCTGTCCACCATAGCAGGAGTCCATCAGAAACCTCTGTCCACCATAGCAGGAGTCCATCAGAAACCTCTGTCCACCATAGCAGGAGTCGGAGAACTCAGAGTTGACCTCTTCTAATGACAAGCCATGCGGTGTAAACAATTGTTCCAGCTTTGTGAATAGGATGTCCCCGGTGGTGTGTCCTTCCAGGGGAACGTCCCCGGTGGTGTGTCCTTCCAGGGGAACGTCCCCGGTGGTGTGTCCTTCCAGGGGAACGTCCCCGGTGGTGTGTCCTTCCAGGGGAACGTCCCCGGTGGTGTGTCCTTCCAGGGGAACGTCCCCGGTGGTGTGTCCTTCCAGGGGAACGTCCCCGGTGGTGTGTCCTTCCAGGGGAACGTCCCCGGTGGTGTGTCCTTCCAGGGGAACGTCCCCGGTGGTGTGTCCTTCCAGGGGAACGTCCCCGGTGGTGTGTCCTTCCAGGGGAATCAGTGCCAGTAGCTCTTCTTTAAAGTAATTTCCATGAAAATAACGGACATATAAACACAACTGTGCTACATCGGTGTTGTCAGTTCTCTCATCAATATCCAGGGAAAAATGTTCAGCCTGACTGAGCCCCTCCAGAACAATCCTATGCACATCATCCTTCGGAGCACGGACACGCCGTCCGGCTGTTGATGCAGACAGGGGCACCTGTTTGACAGACCCAATTATTCTATCCATAGACTGGTCTGTAGCCAATTCCTCCAAAACTGTCACCATGCACTTTTTAACCTCTTACAACTACTTCGGGCTAGGGGGCAGTATTGAGAATTCCGAAGAAAATATGTGCCCTTTTTAAACGGCGTCCTACACAAACCCAGAAGCTAGGATATGCATATTATTATTATCTTTGGATAGAAAACACCCTAAAGTTTCTAAAACTGTTTGAATGGTGTCTGTAAGTATAACAGAACTCATATGGCAGTCAAAACCCTGAGCGAAACTCAAACAGGAAGTGGAAATCTGACTTTGAAAGCTATGCCATTGAAACACACAGGGACTTATTAATCATTGAGCACTTTCTATGGCTTCCACTAGATGTCAACAGTCTTTACAAAGTGGTTTGAATGTTCTCTGGTTGAAACTGACCGAACAAGAGGCTTTGAAAGTTGGTCATAGTCGGAAGTCCATTGAGTCTATGACGCCATGTCTGGCCATGGGTGTACTCTATATTCCGAAATGTTTTGTAAGACAACGCAATCGTGCGGTAGGAATATTATTGAAGTTCTGATTGAAGAAGGCCCTAAAGATTTATTCTTTACAACGTTTGACATGTTTGAACGAACCTAAATTAAAAAAAAAAAACTTTTTGTGAAAGCCAGGGACAGAACGCGCGAAACATAAGGAGCTATTGGGACATAAATTATTAACTTTTTCGAACAAAAGTACATTTGTTGTACATTTGTTGATAATCTTCTGATGAAGATTATCAAAGGTAAATTTAAAATACTATATATAATTTTAGATGACTATAACATCGCGCTAACGTGTATCGCCTAGCATATTTTGCTGAGTATAGCACGTCGTTTATTGAGAAGTGTGATTTCCCAGTAATGTTATTTTTAAATCTGGCAACGCGGTTGCATTCACAAGATGTTAATCTATAAATCTTTGAATGACAATATAATATTTTAGAAATGTTTTCTAATGGTAATTTACTAAATTGTATAGCTGCTTCACCGGAAGTAATCTTGTGAAAATATTTTCTCTACATCATGCGCCACTGTAAAATGCTGGTTTTATATATAAATATGAACTTTATCGAACAAAAGAATGCATGTATTGTGTAACATGATGTCCTAGGAGTGTCATCTGATGGAGATTGTCAAAGGTTAGTGCCTCATTTCGCTGTGTCGTGGATATTCGTAATGCATGTGGTTGTCCGGAAAATGGCGGTGTGGCTATTTTTTGGCTATTTTTTCGACGTACTCTCCTAACATAATGTATTGTTTTGCTTTCGCTGTAAAGCCTTTTTGAAATCGGACAACGTGGTTTGATTCAGGAGAGGTGTATCTATAAAACGGTGTAAAATAGTCCTATGTTTGAGAAGTATAAATTATTAGATTTGTGGTTTTTGAATACGGCGCTCTGATTTCTAACGAAAATGATCCCGCTAACGGGACCTTGTGACCTTCTGTTGTTGGGTCAGGCCACGAAGGAGGATTCTACTGCCATGTTTGTAGCTTGTAGTTAACTCTTACATCTAGACGTTTCGCTAGCGGAACACCTGCTCCAATATCCAATGATGGGCGTCCTCGAAAATCCGAAAACTTCAATTTTTCAAACATATGACTATTTTACAGCATTTTAAAGACAAGACTCTCCTTTATCTAACCACACTGTCCGATTTCAAAAAGGTTTTACAGCGAAAGCAAAACATTAGATTATGTCAGCAGAGTACCCAGACAGAAATAATCAGACACCCATTTTTCAAGCTAGCATATAATGTCACAAAAAACAAAACCACAGCTAAATGCAGCACTAATCTTTGATGATCTTCATCAGATGACACTCCTAGGACATTATGTTATACAATGCATGCATGTTTTGTTCAATGAAGTTCATATTTATATCAAAAAACAGCTTTTTACATTAGCATGTGACGTTCAGAACTAGCATACCCCCCGCAAACTTCCGGTGAATTTACTAAATTACTCACGATAAACGTTCACAAAAAACATAACAATTATTTTAAGAATTATAGATACAGAACTCCTTTATGCAATCGCGGTGTCCGATTTTAAAATATATTTTCGGTGAAAGCACATTTTGCAATATTCTGAGTTGATAGCTCGCCATCACGGGCTAGCTATTTTGACACCCACCAAGTTTGGTACTCACCAAACTCAGATTTACTATAAGAAAAATGTGATTACCTTTGCTGTTCTTCGTCAGAATGCACTCCCAGGATTTCTACTTCAATAACAAATGTTGGTTTGGTTCCAAATAATCCATAGTTATATCCCAATAGCGGCGTTTTGTTGTGCGTTCAAGACACTATCAGAAGGGTAACGAAGGGTGACGCGCCCGGTGCGTTTCGTGACAAATAAATTCAAAATATTCCATTACTGTACTTCGAAGCATGTCAAACGCTGTTTAAAATAAATTTTTATGTGTTTTTTCTCATAAAAAAATCGATAATATTCCGACCGGGAGTCGTTGTTTTCGTTCAAAGACAGAAAATGTAAACATGGAGTCGTCTCGTGCACGCGCCCCCCAGTCTCATTGTTCTCAGATCGACCACTTACCAAATGCGCTACTGTTCTTCAGCCATGGCCTGCAAAGTCATCATTCAACGTTCTGGCGCCTTCTGAGAGCCTATGGGAGCGTTAGAAAATGTCACGTTACAGCAGAGATCCCCTGTTTTGGTTAGAGATGATCAAGAAGGCCAAGAAATGGTCAGAGAGGGCGCTTCCTGTTTGGAATCTTCTCAGGTTTTGGCCTGCCAAATGAGTTATGTTATACTCACAGACATCATTCAAACAGTTTTAGAAACTTTGGAGTGTTTTCTATCCAAAGCTAATAATTATATGCATATTCTAGTTTCTGGGCAGGAGTAATAATCAGATTAAATCGGGTATGTTTTTTATCCGGATGTGAAAATACTGCCCCCTAGCCATAACAGGTTAAAAGTGGAACGATGCGACACTAAACTTCGAGGGGTCACTCAGACTACCTCGCCTCTCACATTGAGAGTCATGCTGAAACTACACTTCCAGGACGTATCGCTCGTTCACGCTGTGTATGTTACCAGCCTCAAAACTGTAACCCTGCTACTTGGAGCAGACTTGATGGATCGGTTACTCCCATTGATGGATTGGAAAACCAACCAGGTATGGTCACAGGCCACAGTGCCTTCTCCACTGACCACACTGTCTTCCCCTAACGCCAGCTGCAACGCAGTCCTTCACGAGGGGTATCTGTCGAAAGCACCCCTTGGGAAAAAGACGTTTAGAAACCTCTTGGTACAAAATCCGATCCACGGAGATAGTACGATATCTCGACACATTCCATCAGCCAACCTGATTGACCATTCTTTTCATGATTTCGAGCCAGCTGTCTCTGTGAATAAGCAACTTCCCTCCTCCTTGCAGTCGTGCAATACGATAGTTGAGATGAACTTCTCTTGCCCTTTGGACACTTCCGCAAGCACTGCGGCCGTCCCAGCAAGAAAAACATTGATGCGCAGAGTATACTCTGCTTCCGATGATACACCTTCCGCTTTGTTGGGGACTGTCACCCCTTACAATGACACTAATGGCATCACTCCAGCAACTGACCCGATGACTCCCACTGGTGAAACACTTTGCGATATCACAGACCGATATCCTCGTCTCAGTTTGCAGGTACTGAAGAGGTTGCCACACGCGGACGCGGTGGGGACTAACATGCCTCGACAGCCACTGAGCGTTTTGAAGCACAATCACCAGGAGATTTGGTTGAAAGGTTACAGCCATTCTCATAACAATGCGGCCGCTGACAACTCGTACATAGGGTCCGATCTTTTCATTTGCGCATCGGACACCAACACCACCCGCTGGTGGGGGGGTCCCGAGGCACAAAGGGGGGGAATAGTAGCCCAGACCCATGATGAGCCTCATCGAGGCCGGTGGGGGGGTCAAGACTACGGACAACACCGTACGAGGCCGCCAGAGCATAAATCAAATCTAGTTGTAAACTCTCCTATGAGAACAGTGAGGAGCAGACAGGCCCCTAGACGGGGATTATCTTAGAAGACATCTAAGATAGTACTGAGGTGTACCACACTGGTCGTAAAGGAAGTCCAGTGGACTTGTCCACCTCCAAAACAAATGGCAACAATAATCATTCTTTGCCATGTGTAGGTTCAACTACAATACAACTAGTAAAATGCTCCAATCATGTGTTCCGGTAGATAATATTTCAGAATAAATCGGTAGGATAACTGGTCCCCTCGAGTGCCAGTACCAATACTAGCAACAGTCAATCAGTAAGAAGGTTAGAGACCTAACCAATCAAATTACCATTGACAACAGCGACATAGGAGTCACTCAGAGTGCAACACGTGGAGGGGAATCTCCAGTGCACTCTTCCAATGGTTAACACACATGTCACTAATAAATAGGACCCTCCATTCAGGAGTAAAATTATTAGAAGTCATGAACAATGATCACACCACGTATGACTGGTCTAATACTTAAAGAGTACTTCCGTCGTGAGGTTAGCTCCTCCGTGGATAACATAGCTATGAAATAGACTTCAAACCTATCGCCACTACAAAAGTGGAAGAAACAGTGACTTGTAGAAAAACTACTACAGACTCCCTTGACACCAATTCTGACTGACCTCCAGGCATTGACCTGAAAATTACCTGACTACGTCAGACTCATTCTGAACAAGTTGTAATCTGCCCGGATACTTGGTTTTCTTCCCTTGACATGCGCGCTTGTGTAAGCATAAGCGCACATGCACAACGGAACATCCAATTAGGATTTATGCTAGGATCACTTAACCTGTTGGGTCTAGGGGGCAGCATTTGCACGTCTGGATAAAAAAAATGTACCCGATTTAATCTGGTTACTAATCCTACCCAGTAACTAGAATATGCATATACTTATTATATATGGATAGAAAACACTCTAAAGTTTCCAAAACTGTTTGAATGGTGTCTGTGAGTATAACAGAACTCATTTGGCAGGCAAAACCCTGAGACATTTTCTGACAGGAAGTGGATACCTGATGTGTTGTATTGACTTTAAACCTATCCCATTGAAAAACACAGGGGTTTAGGAATATTTTGGCACTTCCTATTGCTTCCACTAGATGTCACCAGCCTTTACAAAGTGTTTTGAGTCTTCTGGAGGGAGATCTGACCGAACAAGAGCCATGGAACGGTGATGTCCCATTAGACACCTGGCGCGCTAGTTCATGTTGGGTACCCTCGTTCCAATACGTTATAAAAGAGTATGCATTCGTCCACCTTGAATATTATTCATGTTCTGGTTAAAAAAGGCCCTAATGATTTATGCTATACAACGTTTGACATGTTTGAACGAACGGAAATATATTTTTTCCCCTCGTTCATGACGAGAAGTCCGGCTGGCTTACATCATGTGCTAACGAGACGGAGATTTTTGGACATAAATGATGAGCTTTTTTGAACAAAACTACATTCGTTATGGACCTGTGATACCTGGAAGTGACATCTGATGAAGAGAATCAAAGGTAATGGATTATTTACATAGTATTTTCGATTTTAGATCTCCCCAACATGACGTCTAGTCTGTATCGCAACGCGTATTTTTCTGGGCGCAGTGCTCAGATTATTGCAAAGTGTGATTTCCCAGTAAGGTTATTTTTAAATCTGGCAAGTTGATTGCGTTCAAGAGATGTAAATCTATAATTCTTTAAATGACAATATAATATTTTACCAATGTTTTCTAATTTTAATTATTTAATTTGTGACGCTGACTTGACTGCCGGTTATTGGAGGGAAACGATTTCCTCAACATCAATGCCATAGTAAAACGCTGTTTTTGTATATAAATATGAACTTGATAGAACTAAAAATGCATGCATTGTCTAACATAATGTCCTAGGAGTGTCATCTGATGGAGATTGTAAAAGGTTAGTGCATCATTTTAGCTGGTTTTATGGTTTTGGTGACCCTGTCTTTGACTTGACAAAACATTACACACAACTCTTGTAAATGTACTGTCCTAACATACTCTAAATTTATGCTTTCGCCGTAAAACCTTTTTGAAATCGTAAAACGTGGTTAGATTAAGGAGATGTTTATCTTTCAAATGGTGTAACATAGTTGTATTTTTGAAAAATTTGAATTTTGACATTTATTTGGATTCAAATTTGCCGCTCTTGAAATGCACCTGCTGTTGATGGAGTGCACCACGGGTGGCACGCTAGCGTCCCACCTAGCCCCAAGAGGTTATTAAGGGCCCAAGCAATATACCAGCCTTAGTAAAGTTGAACATTTACTTCTAGGCCTTTGACTCTACAGCACTCACCAGTTTTCTTCCCAGAAGTCCATAGGTCATCCCTGTAGACTGCCCAAAACTAGTGCATTACAGCTGTAGATTTATCATATAGTTAAACTTAGGATAGCGCCTAAGCAACAAACCCAGTAGGAAAAATCCTAGATATGGCATTAGAGACAATGCCATGATAATCATTTTGCCAGAACATTGGACGTATATAGAATACAGTTCAATTAGATGATTTTTTGTGTGAGAACTATATTTTGTATATTTTTGTTTTGTTTATGCTTTCATTCCTTTTCGGTTCAGTTCCTTTGACACTTAGGAAGTGATAGAGCCATAAACAAAGTCCCCATACAACCATCACTTAGTGCCACAACGCCGCTCATTGGGGAATGAATGTAATTATATATATTTCATGAGTTTGTGTGCGTTGTTAACATCTGCCTAAGTTACTGCCCAGATCTTCCAGTCTGGACGACGGGTCCAGAACGGCAACCCCAAATCCGGACACCCACTGCCTATCCTTGTGGCGGCATGCCCGCTGTCAGAGAGCCTACCAAGGTAAACCACCAGAGGGGGGGACCGCAACGGCGATCACCAACCAGGACATCCCCTGGCCCTTCCTGGGGTATTTTGCAGCTTCCAGGGAACCTACCAAGGTACACCACTAGAGGAGACCGCAACGGCGATCACCAACCGGACATCAACTGCCCATCCTTGTGGTGGACTGCTCCGCTTCCAGAGAGCCTATAACAGTTCAACCACCAGAGGGGACTGCAACAATGATCTACCAACGGGACATCACGTGGTCATGATTTTATGTTGATTTGTAACTTGCAGGATAAACAGGATCCAAACCACCAGGGGGGTATGTCATGACGTTGGCCTCTTTGAGTACAGGGAGGACAGTTGACCCCCTCCCCCCCCTTTTGCACCATCCCCCAACCTACCTTCCCCCACCCAGTCCCTGTGTGAAGGAGTGGTAAAATTCCAGGAGAGTCTCTGGCCACATGGCCCATAGAGAGACACAGGAAATTCTTCCAACTCACAGAATTGGGGAGCCAAGTGACATTTGTGTTCTGGAGAAGGTATGGAAGATTGGTGAAGAATCCAGCTACGAACTGGTCCGCTTGGTACAATTTTGTGATACTCAGAAGAGACAATATAGCCATATTACCATAAAACTGTTTATATAATAGCCTCAGCTTGAGACTTTCATCATAATGGTTGTATAAAATGTATTAATAAGGATAAAGCTATTTGTAATACATTGAGATGCTATGTACTGATGTTAACCTCTATGGGACCGGCGGGACGAATTCGTCCCACCTACGTAACAGCCACTGCCATCCTGTGGCGCGATTTTCAAAATCTTCAAAATCATATTACTTCAATTTCTCAAACATATGACTATTTTACAGCCATTTAAAGATAAGACTCTCGTTAATCTAACCACACTGTCCGATTTCAAAAAGGCTTTACAACGAAAGCAAAACATTAGATTATGTCAGCAGAGTACCAAGCCAGAAATAATCAGACACCCATTTTTCAAGCCAGCATATAATGTCACCAAAACCCAGAAGACAGCTAAATGCAGCACTCACCTTTGATGATCTTCATCAGATGACAACCCTAGGACATTATGTTATACAATACATGCATGTTTTGTTCAATCAAGTTCATATTTATATCAAAAACCAGCTTTTTACATTAGCATGTGACGTTCAGAACTAGCATACCCCCCGCAAACTTCCGGGGAATTCGCTAACATTTTACTAAATTACTCACGATAAACGTTCACAAAAAGCATAACAATTATTTTAAGAATTATAGATACAGACCTCCTCTATGCACTCGATATGTCCGATTTTAAAATAGCTTTTTGGTGAAAGCACATTTTGCAATATTCTCAGTAGATAGCCCAGGCATCACGGGCTCGCTATTTAGACACCCGGCAAGTTTAGCACTCACCATAATCATATTTACTATTATAAAAATGTCATTACCTTTTGTTGTCTTCGTCAGAATGCACACCCAGGACGTCTACTTCAATAACAAATGTTGGTTTGGTCCAAAATAATCCATCGTTATATCCGAATAGCGGCGTTTTGTTCGTGCGTTCCAGACACTATCCGAAATAGTAAAGAAGTGTCGCGCGCTTGGCGCAATTCCTGACAATAAAATTCAAAGTATTCCATTGCCGTACGTCGAAGCATGTCAACCACTGTTTAAAATCAATTTTTACGTCATTTTTCTCGTAGAAAAGCGATAAAATTCCGACAGGGAATCTCCTTTTCGGCAAACAGAGGAAAAAATCCCAAAGGCGGGGGCGGTCGGGGTCACGCGCATAAGCTAGTGTCTCTTGATGGGCCACTTGAGAAAGGCGATAATGTGTTTCAGCCTGGGGCTGGAATGACGACATTCTCTTTTTTCCCGGGCTATGAGAGCCTATGGACGACGTGGGAAGTGTCACGTTAGAGCAGAGATCCTTAGTAAATGATAGAGATGCCAAAGAAGTTCCAGAAATGGTCAGACAGGCCACTTCCTGTAAAGGAATCTCTCAGGTTTTGACCTGCCATTTGAGTTCTGTTATACTCACAGACACCATTCAAACAGTTTTAGAAAATTTAGGGTGTTTTCTATCCATATGTAATAAGTATATGCATATTCTAGTTACTGAGTAGGAGTGGTAACCAGATTAAATCGGGTATGTTTTTTATCCAGCCGTGTCAATGCTGCCCCCTAGCCCTAACAGGTTAATGTGATAGAATTGGATTTCTGTACCAAGCTTCACTCAGCCATCGGCACGCCCCCAAGGGACACAGACAGGACCAGGCGTCATTTGACAAGCCTGTTCAAGGGTCACTATAAAACTATACCCTGAGCTACATTTTTCTAGACCAGGCCTCCACTCCATGGCCAATAGGTTTTACCATCCAATTCCTCTACTGAAAGTGAACTATACCACGTGGTTAACTTTTAGACTATTGATACCGACAGAATAAGAACAAGTCTTTGATATTAATTATTAGTCTGCAGCTAAGTAAATTATATCATCGAACGCGAAGACCAACGAAACATCCATTCTATAACGACATTAATGAATGTCGCTTTGAAAGATCCATTCTAACCGAGAGAGAGAGAGAGAGAGAGAGAGAGAGAGAGAGAGAGAGAGAGAGAGAGAGAGAGAGAGAGAGAGAGAGAGAGAGAGAGAGAGAGAGAGAGAGAGAGAGAGAGAGAGAGAGAGAGAGAGAGAGAGAGAGAACTCTCCATCAGAACGACGCTCGAACAAGGATCCCTACGACACATGAGCGTAAATATATATTGATTGCAATTGTTCCCGAATGAGCGAGCCTTCAATTGTCAATTGTTAATATTAATGAACTCTGTGTACCTTCTCAGCTGACCGTTTATGACCCATTGTCTAACAGACCAGCCATGCCTGTTAGCCATTAGGGCACATTACTATACCAATCCTTTGTGACGATAATTACTGTTTGTATGTTTTCTGTCAATTACTTAGTGTAATAAATAAATGATTTTAAGACAATTGATGTATGGATGATTTTAGTAAAGACTGGGTTCGTGCAGATACAACAATTTACGACATTTGGAATGAGACTGGACTCGAGGTAAAATACACCATTTAAACCAGAAGATAATCGGCCTATACTATAATAGAATAGAATATTATAATATAGGAAAGTTATATTAGGAAACCAGAAGATAATCGGCCTATAATCGGCCTATACTATAATAGAATAGAATATTATAATATAGGAAAGTTATATTAGGAAAATTATAGCTTTGTAATCTGAATATTCTCCTTGGTGCCCCGATCTCCTAGTTAATTACAATTAAACGATTAATCAGTTTAATCGCGTGATAATAATTACAGGGAGTTAATTGATAAACACGTTTTCAGTTTAATGGTACCCCAAAGACACGACAAGTGTGTAGATAACTTAAATGTATGGTGTAATGTTAGTATAGTGAATGACAGTAAAACACTCCTAACAGTCTACTACTACTGAGACAGGTTGGTGTAATGTTAGTATAGTGAATGACAGTAAAACACTCCTAACAGTCTACTACTACTGAGACAGGTTGGTGTCAGTTTAATCATATAAATGGAGCTGACTGGACGTGGTCAAGTCAAATTCAATATATCAATATTCAGATATTATAGTTCTACATTTAACATGTCATATGATAATGTAATTGTATCATAGTTCCACTATAGTGTAGTTATCCTCTACATTTCATATGATAATGTAATTGTATCATAGTTCCTCTATAATGTAGTGATCCTCTACATTTCATATGATAATGTAATTGTATCATAGTTCCTCTAAAGTGCAGTGATCCTCTACATTTCATATGATAATGTAATTGTATCATAGTTCCACTATAGTGTAGTTATCCTCTACATTTCATATGATAATGTAATTGTATCATAGTTCCTCTATAATGTAGTGATCCTCTACATTTCATATGATAATGTAATTGTATCATAGTTCCTCTATAGTGTAGTGATCCTCTACATTTCATATGATAATGTAATTGTATCATAGTTCCTCTAAAGTGCAGTGATCCTCTACATTTCATATGATAATGTAATTGTATCATAGTTCCACTATAGTGTAGTGATTCTCTACATTTCATATGATAATGTAATTGTATCATAGTTCCTCTATAGTGTAGTGATCCTCTACATTTCATATGATAATGTAATTGTATCATAGTTCCTCTATAGTGTAGTGATCCTCTACATTTCATATGATAATGTAATTGTATCATAGTTCCACTATAGTGTAGTGATCCTCTACATTTCATATGATAATGTAATTGTATCATAGTTCCACTATAGTGTAGTGATCCTCTACATTTCATATGATAATGTAATTGTATCATAGTTCCACTATAGTGTAGTGATCCTCTACATTTCATATGATAATGTAATTGTATCATAGTTCCACTATAGTGTAGTGATCCTCGCTATATGAGCCACATCACAATTCCAACTAAGTGACCCAATTGGTGCCAATGTCGCGATGCGTAGGTTGTTGGCCTTTTACACGTGCAACCTGGGTTTGCTTCCCTGCCCAGCTGTTTGCTACATTGGTGTCAGAAGTGGTATGGTGTCTGTGAGAACATCAGAATGGACCGGATGTGTGAGGGGTCTGAGTAGTCGAAGCACGGGACTAATTAACACTGATACTGGGTTAACACTATTGATACTGATACTGGGTTAACCCTATTTATACTGATACTGGGTTAACCCTATTGATACTGATACTGGGTTAACCCTATTGATACTGATACTGGGTTAACCCTATTGATACTGATACTGGGTTAACCCTGTTTATACTGATACTGGTTTAACCCTATTTATACTGATACTGGGTTAACCCTATTGATACTGATACTGGTTTAACACTATTTATACTGATACTGGGTTAACCCTATTGATACTGATACTGGGTTAACCCTATTGATACTGATACTGGGTTAACCCTGTTTATACTGATACTGGATTAACACTATTAATACTGATACTGGGTTAACCCTATTGATACTGATACTGGGTTAACCCTGTTTATACTGATACTGGGTTAACCCTGTTTATACTGATACTGGGTTAACCCTGTTTATACTGATACTGGGTTAACCATATTTATACTGATACTGGATTAACACTATTAATACTGATACTGGGTTAACCCTGTTTATACTGATACTGGATTAACACTATTAATACTGATACTGGGTTAACCCTATTGATACTGATACTGGGTTAACCCTGTTTATACTGATACTGGGTTAACCCTGTTTATACTGATACTGGGTTAACCCTATTTATACTGATACTGGATTAACACTATTAATACTGATACTGGGTTAACCCTGTTGATACTGATACTGGGTTAACCCTATTTATACTGATACTGGATTAACACTATTGATACTGATACTGGGTTAACCCTGTTTATACTGATACTGGGTTAACCCTATTTATACTGATACTGGATTAACACTATTGATACTGATACTGGGTTAACCCTGTTGATACTGATACTGGGTTAACAGTATTTATACTGATACTGGGTTAACCCTGTTGATACTGATACTGGGTTAACAGTATTTATACTGATACTGGGTTAACCCTATTGATACTGATACTGGGTTAACACTATTTATACTGATACTGGGTTAACACTATTGATACTGATTCTGGGTTAACCCTATTGATACTGATACTGGGTTAACACTATTGATACTGATACTGGGTTAACCCTGTTGATACTGATACTGGGTTAACCCTATTTATACTGATACTGGGTTAACCCTGTTGATACTGATACTGGGTTAACCCTGTTGATACTGATACTGGGTTAACCCTATTTATACTGATACTGGGTTAACCCTGTTGATACTGATACTGGGTTAACCCTGTTGATACTGATACTGGGTTAACCCTGTTGATACTGATACTGGGTTAACACTATTAATACTGATACTGGGTTAACCCTGTTGATACTGATACTGGGTTAACACTATTAATACTGATACTGGGTTAACCCTGTTTATACTGATACTGGGTTAACCCTATTTATACTGATACTGGGTTAACCCTATTGATACTGATACTGGGTTAACCCTGTTTATACTGATACTGGGTTAACCCTATTTATACTGATACTGGGTCAACACTATTTATACTGATACTGGGTTAACCCTGTTTATACTGATACTGGTTTAACACTATTTATACTGATACTGGGTCAACACTATTTATACTGATACTGGGTTAACCCTGTTTATACTGATACTGGGTTAACACTATTTATACTGATACTGGGTCAACACTATTTATACTGATACTGGGTTAACCCTGTTTATACTGATACTGGGTTAACACTATTGATACTGATACTGGGTTAACCCTATTGATACTGATACTGGGTTAACCCTATTGATACTGATACTGGGTTAAACCTATTGGTACTGATACTGGGATAACCCTATTGATACTGATACTGGTTTAACACTATTTATACTGATACTGGGTCAACATTATTTATACTGATACTGGGTTAACCCTGTTTATACTGATACTGGGTTAATACTATTTATACTGATACTGGGTCAACACTATTTATACTGATACTGGGTTAACCCTGTTTATACTGATACTGGGTTAACACTATTGATACTGATACTGGGTTAACCCTATTGATACTGATACTGGGTTAACCCTATTGATACTGATACTGGGTTAACCCTATTGATACTGATACTGGGTTAACCCTGTTTATACTGATACTGGGTTAACCCTATTGATACTGATACTGGGTTAACCCTATTGATACTGATACTGGGTTAACCCTATTGATACTGATACTGGGTTAACCCTATTTATACTGATACTGGGTTAACCCTGTTTATACTGATACTGGGTTAACAGTATTTATACTGATACTGGGTTAACAGTATTTATACTGATACTGGGTTAACACTATTTATACTGATACTGGGTTAACCCTGTTTATACTGATACTGGGTTAACCCTATTAATACTGATACTGGGTTAACAATATTGATACTGATACTGGGTTAACACTATTGATACTGATACTGGGTTAACCCTATTGATACTGATACTGGGTTAACCCTATTTATACTGATACTGGGTTAACCCTGTTTATACTGATACTGGGTTAACACTATCTATACTGATACTGGGTTAACCTATTTATACTGATACTGGGTTAACACTATTGATACTGATACTGGGTTAACCCTATTGATACTGATACTGGGTTAACCCTATTGATACTGATACTGGGTTAACCCTATTGATGCTGATACTGGGTTAACACTATTGATATTGATACTGGGTTAACCCTATTGATGCTGATACTGGGTTAACCCTGTTTATACTGATACTGGGTTAACCCTATTGATGCTGATACTGGGTTAACCCTATCGCTGTGATGCATAGGGTGTTTTCCTTGTTCACTAGCGACCTGGGTTCACTGCTCTGCCCTGCTGTTTGCTACAATATTAATATCATAGACTACCTGTTAAACGAAGAGACACAATAATATGAGTGAAAGGATTTTAGGATAATATCAGTGAGTGTTGATTTAGAGTTGTCTTCTGGGTTCATCCTTGTAGCCGCCTTTATCAACAGGGTGAAATGTAACAAATGACATCAGAGTTGGGAGGTAACCAGGTCCCTGTTTAAATCACCATGACAACCATTTCATTATTTCTCCAGAGCAGCAAGGGAATCTAGAGACTCAACCTTTGTAGAATCACAATCAGCTTTATTCACCAAGTACATTTGCACGTAGGATCTTCATTTGAGCCAGTTTACTACAGCAGGAAAATATTCCTGCAGCAACAAGAAATGTGAATTATCATGGGGATTATAATTAATGGACATTTTTGTAGGGGTTGATACTTAAGTCTGATATCTCTAAGTGGAAATTACAAACTTCAGAAGCCTTTTTAATCCTCAAATACACTACAAGTTTTACATTTCCTGCATTGCAGGAACGTTCTTCTGCAGTAGGGAGTGATCAAAATAAGATCCTACATCTGTACACATAATTGTACATGGGGATATGTATGCGAGTCTATAACATCCAATCACAGAGGTTTACATCAGCTGACAGTTGCAATGTTATCGCTAATAACTCAAACTGCCCTTTTCAGATAAAGACATAAACTCTGTACAGATGTAAGATCTTAATTTGATCACCCTGATGCAGAAAAACTAAACTTGTAGTGTATTTGAGTGTAATTAAACTTTAGAAAAGGTTTTTGAAGATGATAAATTCCACATACTCATTTTATAACTGTTCATTAATTATAATCCATACAATAATTCAAATGTCCTGTTTCTGCAGGATTATTTTCCTGGTGTAGCAAACTGGCTCAAATTAAGATCCAACATCTGCAGCAATATACCTCTCTCTAATGTATGTGGCTCTATTGAGATTCACTTTTGACCATTTGACATCTTGTATTTCCTGTTGTTTAGGCTGGTTGAATGAGCTGCCTGTGAAAGCTACTTCATCTGCAAGAAAACAGGCGGCTGCACCAGTGACTGTCAGAAGTTTTGTGATTTCCTCATATGAACGTGAAAGTAAGTGTGTTGTCTACGCAGTTACAAAAATGGCTGTTGAAACTGTGGCACATATTTCTCGGTAACATTGAATAAATGTGTTGGTATGTAGGAAAGACGGGCAGACTCTCGTACTGTTGGTCTAGACTACCTACAAACTATTATAAGGCTATGATCACTTATCATGCCGACAAACCTGATGTTCTCTGTGAACTGATCTGAACAGGTTTAGGCTGGTCATCTATGATATGTAGGTTATATACAGTACATTCTCTGTCCTGCTACTGGTAGGACTATAACATTATGTTGATCTGAACAGGTTTAGACTGGTCATCTATGATATGTAGGTTATATACAGTACATTCTCTGTCCTGCTACTGGTAGGACTATAACATTATGTTGATCTGAACAGGTTTAGACTGGTCATCTATGATATGTAGGTTATATACAGTACATTCTCTGTCCTGCTACTGGTAGGACTATAACATTATGTTGATCTGAACAGGTTTAGACTGGTCATCTATGATATGTAGGTTATATACAGTACACTCTCTGTCCTGCTACTGGTAGGACTATAACATTATGTTGATCTGAACAGGTTTAGACTGGTCATCTATGATATGTAGGTTATATACAGTACATTCTCTGTCCTGCTACTGGTAGGACTATAACATTATGTTGATCTGAACAGGTTTAGACTGGTCATCTATGATATGTAGGCTATAGCCGAGGTATAGACCTTGATCTGCATATCACTAACAAACTGCTATTATACATTATAACCTAGTCTACTTTAAATAATATAAAATCTCTCACTTGATGCAAAAAACCTTTCTGAATGGTTCAACAATTTCCTCCTTGGATCAATCATGCCCGTTTTAGCCCTTCTGTCTACATTCTCAGATACGTTTAGAAAAGAACAGATTGAAAGACAATAAATAGCCTACTGTTAGTGAATACAAATACGTGTGAGACATGGCCTTGTGTTGCTGTACTGTCTATAACTACCTTAACAAACAGTGACTTATTATTATTGTTGTTGCTGTACTGTCTATAACTACCTTAACAAACAGTGACTTATTATTATTATTGTTGCTGTACTGTCTATAACTACCTTAACAAACAGTGACTTATTATTATTATTATTATTATTATTATTATTATTATTATTATTATTATTATTATTATTATTGTTGCTGAACTGTCTATAACTACCTTAACAAACAGTGACTTATTATTATTATTATAATTAATATTATTATTATTATTGTTGTTGTTCTGTCTATAACTACCTTAACAAACAGTGACTTATTATTATTATTATTATTAATATTTTTATTGTTGCTGTACTGTCTATAACTAACTTAACAAACAGCGACTTATTATTAATATTATTATTATTATTATTATTATTATTATTGTTGCTGTACTGTCTATAACTACTTTAACAAACAGTGACTTGTTATTATTATTATTATTAATATTATTATTTTTGTTATTATTATTATTATTATTATTATTATTATTATTATTATTATTGTTGCTGTACTGTCTATAACTACCTTAACAAACAGTGACTTATTATTATTATTATTATTATTATTGTTGCTGTACTGTCTATAACTACCTTAACAAACAGTGACTTATTATTATTATTATTATTAATGTTATTGTTGCTGTACTGTCTATAACTACCTTAAAAACAGTGACTTATTATTATTATTATTATTATTATTATTATTATTGTTGCTGTTCTGTCTATAACTACCTTAACAAACAGTGACTTATTATTAATTAATTATTATTATTATTATTATTATTGTTGTTATTGTTGTTGTTCTGTCTATAACTACCTTAACAAACAGTGACTTATTATTATTATTATTATTATTATTATTATTGTTGTTGTTGTTGTTCTGTCTATAACTACCTTAACAAACAGTGACTTATTATTATTATTGACAGTTACCATGGAGATGAAATGTCACAACAACATGTTCACGTGATGCTTTAAATCACCTGACTGTTTCTATGTCTGTTAGTAAATGTTTTATTTCTCAAAGAGATAATGAATACATGAGAACAATTGACAGTCAAGAACTAGTTGTCACTGTGTTAACCACAACCAACATGCTGGATCTCTGTTTAGTTGTCACTGTGTTAACCAACATGCTGGATCTCTGTTTAGTTGTCACTGTGTTAACCACAACCAACATGTTGGATCTCTGTTTAGTTGTCACTGTGTTAACCACAACCAACATGCTGGATCTCTGTTTAGTTGTCACTGTGTTAACCACAACCAACATGCTGGATCTCTGTTTAGTTGTCACTGTGTTAACCACAACCAACATGCTGGATATCTGTTTAGTTGTCACTGTGCCTCTTACATCTAGACGTTCCGCTAGCGGAACACCTGCTCTAATATCCAATGATAGGCGTGGCGCGAATTACAAATTCCTCAAAAATACAAAAACTTCATTTTTTCAAACATATTACTATTTCACAGCATTTTAAAGACAAGACTCTCCTTTATCTAACCACACTGTCCGATTTCAAAAAGGCTTTACAGCGAAAGCAAAACATTAGATTATGTCAGCAGAGTTCCAGCCAGAAATAATCAGACACCCATTTTTCAAGCTAGCATATAATGTCACAAAAACTGAGAAGACAGCTAAATGCAGCACTAACCTTTGATGATATTCATCAGATGACACACCTAGGACATTATGTTATACAATACATGCATGTTTTGTTCAATCAAGTTCATATTTATATCAAAAAACAGCTTTTCACATTAGCATGTGACGTTCAGAACTAGCATACCCCCCGCAAACTTCCGGGGAATTTACTAACAATTTACTAAATTACTCACGATAAACGTTCACAAAAACCATAGCAATTATTTTAAGAATTATAGATACAGAACTCCTCTATGCACTCGATATGTCCGATTTTAAAATAGCTTTTTGGTGAAAGCACATTTTGCAATATTCTAAGTACATAGCCCAGCCATCACGGGCTAGCTATTTAGACACCCGGCAAGTTTAGCCTTCACCAAAATCAGATTTACTATATCAAAAATGTTATTACCTTTTGTTGTCTTCGTCAGAATGCACTCCCAGGACTGCTACTTCAATAACAAATGTTGGTTTGGTCCAAAATAATCCATCGTTATATCCGAATAGCGGCATTTTGTTCGTGCGTTCCAGAAACTATCCAAAATGGTAAATCAGGGTCGAGCGCATGGCGCAATTCGTGACAAAAAAATTCTAAATATTCCATTACCGTACTTCGAAGCATGTCAACCGCTGTTTAAAATCAATTTTTATGCAATTTATCTCGTAAAAAAGCGATAATATTCGGACCGGGAATCTCCTTTTCGGCAAACAGAGGAAAAATCACAAAGACGGGGGCGGCCAGGGCCCGCGCCTAAGCCCAAAGTCCCTTGATCGGCCACTTGAGAAAGGCGATAATCTGTTTCAGCCTGGGGCTGGGATGACGACATTCAGGTTTTTCCCGGGCTCTGAGCGCCCATGGAAGACGTAGGAAGTGTCATGTTAGAGCAGAGATCCTTTGTAAAAGATAGAGATGGCAAAGAAGTTCAAGAAATGGTCAGACAGGCCACTTCCTGTAAAGGAATCTCTCAGGTTTTGACCTGCCATTTGAGTTCTGTTATACTCACAGACACCATTCAAACAGTTTTAGAAACTTTGGAGTGTTTTCTATCCAAAACCAATAATTATATGCATATTCTTGTTACTGGGCAGGAGTAGTAACCAGATTAAATAGGGTACGTTTTTTATCCAGCCGTGAAAATACTGCCCCCTAGCCATAACAGGTTAACCACAACCAACATGCTGGATCTCTGTTTAGTTTTTAATGTGTTAACCACAACCAACATGCTGGATTTCTGTTTAGTTGTCACTGTGTTAACCACAACCAACATGCTTGATCTCTGTTTAGTTGTCACTGTGTTGACCACAACCAACATGCTGGATCTCTGTTTAGTTGTCACTGTGTTAACCACAACCAACATGTTGGATCTCTGTTTAGTTGTCACTGTGTTAACCACAACCAACATGCTGGATCTCTGTTTACAGGGGTCAGTGCTCTAAAATGAGTCTCTCTGGGGAGAGAGAGGAGGGGGGCCCTGCCTCTAAAATGAGTCTCTCTGGGGAGAGAGAGGAGGGGGCCCCTGCCTCCAAAATGCATCTCTCTGGGGGACATGACACCAAAGCTAAGAGGTAAGATGACAATTTTATGAAGAATTGATTTAGTTTATTTCCTAAATAAATAGCTATCTTAAGGTGAATGCACTTACTGTAAATCTCTCTGGATAAGAGCATCTGCTAAATCAGGGGTTCTCAATCCGGGGTCTGTGGAGGTACTGCAGGGGTTCTGCAGGAAGCATGGGGAGTGGTGGTGTATCCAGGGAGAAAACTAAACTAATATTCTGAAATGTCATTGTGGTCTTATGTTCCCATCTATTGGAATTATTTAGCAACTGCAGTAGTGCTGAAAAAATGTGTTATTCCTTACTAAAGTTGTAATTACTCAGAATTACTAGTTAATTTTATCACTTACAATCATAAAATAAGAAATTATACCATAACAAACAATTAAACTGACATAAACCAAAATCACTATATATGTAGTTATTTAGTTAATTACCAAATTGAGCCGGTCGGTCACATTTGAGAGTGAGGGAGATATATAGCATTTTGCATAAAAAAAACATGATTTTTGTCTCTCTGAAATGAAACCATCAAGTGATAGATTTTAAACAAATCCTTGTCTGTGAGAGATGTAATAATTAATACATAATTTTTTTAAACAATAAAAGCTCATTTCTGTAAAGTGATATGTTGCGTTTTGGAACTCTTCTTATGTTTCCCATCTGAGATCAGAGTAGATGAGAGATGTAATGTTTGTCTCTGTTGTGTTGAAGTCCAATCAAGCAGGAGAGACCAGCCTCCCCTGTTCCCAGCTGTGTGTCCATGAAGAGTGACCGGTCTATGGAACCTCCTATGAAGTTTAGAGGGGGAGACTTTTCTACTGAACAAAGGTAAGAAGAACTCATGGGTCATGGTCAGTGAGTTAAACAACACTCTCTCTAGTCATTTCTACTCTCCCATTTTCCCATTTATTTTTTCAATTTTCATAGTCCTTAAACAATATTAAACAAACACAACATTCCCTCCCTGTTTGTGTGTGTGTGTGTGTGTGTGTGTGTGTGTGCACTCCCTGGATGAAGAGATATAATCTCTATCCTGATTGCCTAGTCACTTTTACCCCTACCGACATGTACATATTACCTCAACTACCTGGTACCCCTGCACATTGACTCAGTACTGGTAATCCTTATAGTCTCATTATTACCTCAACTACCTGGTACCCCTGCACATTGACTCAGTACTGGTACTCCTTATAGTCTCATTATTACCTCAACTAACTCGTACCCCTGCACATTGACTCAGTACTGGTAATCCTTATAGTCTCATTATTACCTCAACTACCTGGTACCCCTGCACATTGACTCAGTACTGGTACTCCTTATAGCCTCATTATTACCTCAACTACCTGGTACCCCTGCACATTGACTCAGTACTGGTACTCCTTATAGTCTCATTATTACCTCAACTACCTGGTACCCCTACACATTGACTCAGTACTGGTAATCCTTATAGTCTCATTATTACCTCAACTACCTGGTACCCCTGCACATTGATTCAGTACTGGTACTCCTTATAGTCTCATTATTACCTCAACTACCTGGTACCCCTGCACATTGACTCAGTACTGGTACTCCTTGTAGCCTCATTATTACCTAAACTACCTGGTACCCCTGCACATTGACTCAGTACTGGTACTCCTTATAGTCTCATTATTACCTCAAATACCTGGTACCCCTGCACATTGACTCAGTACTGGTACTCCTTATAGTCTCATTATTACCTCAACTACCTGGTACCCCTGCACATTGACTCAGTACTGGTACTCCTTATAGCCTCATTATTACCTCAACTACCTGGTACCCCTGCACATTGACTCAGTACTGGTACTCCTTATAGCCTCATTATTACCTCAACTACCTGGTACCCCTGCACATTGACTCAGTACTGGTACTCCTTATAGTCTCATTATTACCTCAACTACCTGGTACCCCTACACATTGACTCAGTACTGGTAATCCTTATAGTCTCATTATTACCTCAACTACCTGGTACCCCTGCACATTGATTCAGTACTGGTACTCCTTATAGTCTCATTATTACCTCAACTACCTGGTACCCCTGCACATTGACTCAGTACTGGTACTCCTTATAGTCTCATTATTACCTCAACTACCTGGTACCCCTGCACATTGACTCAGTACTGGTACTCCTTATAGTCTCATTATTACCTCAACTACCTGGTACCCCTGCACATTGACTCAGTACTGGTACTCCTTATAGCCTCATTATTACCTCAACTACCTGGTACCCCTGCACATTGACTCAGTACTGGTACTCCTTATAGTCTCATTATTACCTCAACTACCTGGTACCCCTGCACATTGACTCAGTACTGGTACTCCTTATAGTCTCATTATTACCTCAACTACCTGGTACCCCTGCATATTGACTCAGTACTGGTACTCCTTATAGTCTCATTATTACCTCAACTACCTGGTACCCCTGGACATTGACTCAGTACTGGTACTCCTTATAGTCTCATTATTACCTCAACTACCTGGTACCCCTGCACATTGACTCAGTACTGGTACTCCTTATAGTCTCATTATTACCTCAACTACCTGGTACCCCTGCACATTGACTCAGTATTGGTACTCCTTATAATCTCATTATTACCTCAACTACCTGGTACCCCTGCACATTGACTCAGTACTGGTACTCCTTATAGTCTCATTATTACCTCAACTACCTGGTACCCCTGCACATTGACTCAGTACTGGTACTCCTTATAGTCTCATTATTACCTCAACTACCTGGTACCCCTGCACATTGACTCAGTACTGGTACTCCTTATAGTCTCATTATTACCTCAACTACCTGGTACACCTGCACATTGACTCAGTACTGGTACTCCTTATAGTCTCATTATTACCTCAACTACCTGGTACCCTGCACATTGACTCAGTACTGGTAATCCTTATAGCCTCATTATTACCTCAACTACCTGGTACCCCTGCACATTGACTCAGTACTGGTACTCCTTATAGTCTCATTATTACCTCAACTACCTGGTACCCCTGCACATTGACTCAGTACTGGTACTCCTTATAGTCTCATTATTACCTCAACTACCTGGTACCCCTGCACATTGACTCAGTACTGGTACTCCGTATAGCCTGATCTCTGAGAGTGAGACAGAAATATACTCTTACTGTGTTAAACCTAGCAGTTCTACTGATTTCTCTGAGAGGCAGATATATATTATTACTGTGTTAAACCTAGCAGTACTACTGATTTCTCTGAGAATGAGGCAGATATATATTATTACTGTGTTAAACCTAGCAGTACTACTGATTTCTCTGAGAGTGAGGCAGATATATATTATTACTGTGTTAAACCTAGCAGTACTACTGATTTCTCTGAGAGTGAGGGAGATATATATTATTACTGTGTTAAACCTAGCAGTACTACTGATTTCTCTGAGAGGCAGATATATATTATTACTGTGTTAAACCTAGCAGTACTACTGATTTCTCTGAGAGTGAGACAGAAATATACTCTTACTGTGTTAAACCTAGCAGTTCTACTGATTTCTCTGAGAGGCAGATATATATTATTACTGTGTTAAACCTAGCAGTACTACTGATTTCTCTGAGAATGAGGCAGATATATATTATTACTGTGTTAAACCTAGCAGTACTACTGATTTCTCTGAGAGTGAGGCAGATATATATTATTACTGTGTTAAACCTAGCAGTACTACTGATTTCTCTGAGAGTGAGGGAGATATATATTATTACTGTGTTAAACCTAGCAGTACTACTGATTTCTCTGAGAGGCAGATATATATTATTACTGTGTTAAACCTAGCAGTACTACTGATTTCTCTGAGAGTGAGACAGATATATATTATTACTGTGTTAAACCTAGCAGTACTACTGATTTCTCTGAGAGGCAGATATATATTATTACTGTATTAAACCTAGCAGTACTACTGATTTCTCTGAGAGGCAGAAATATATTATTACTGTGTTAAACCTAGCAGTACTACTGATTTCTCTGAGAGTGAGGCAGATATATATTATTACTGTATTAAACCTAGCAGTACTACTGATTTCTCTGAGAGTGAGGCAGATATACGTAAAGCATTTTGAAAATAAAAACATTTGACTCTGAAATGAAAACATCAAATGATACATTATAAACATGTACATGTCGGTCATTGAAAAATTGCATGCCATGATTAGGGAGTTAAAAAACACCTATCTCATTTATAATTTCTTTAAACAATAAAAGTTAACATATGAATGTTTCTGAAAGTGATATATAGCGTTTTGTAATGAAACTCTTCTTATGTTTCCCATCTGAGATCAGAGTAGATGAGAGATGTAATGTTTGTCTCTGTTGTGTTAAAGTCTAATCAAACAGGGGAAACCAGCCTCCCCTGTACCCAGCTGTGTGTCCATGAAGAGTGACCAGTCTATGGATCCTCCCATACTGTTTAGAGAGGGAGACTTTTCTACTGAACAAAGGTAAGAAGAACTCATGGGTCATGGTCAGTGAGTTAAACAACACTGTCTCTAGTCATTTCTCCTCTCCCATTTTCACATTTCTTTTGGTTGTTTTCATAATCCATAGGCTAATACTTTAGTCCATTTTCATAGTCCTAAAACAATATTAAACAAACACAACGTTCCCTCCCTGTGTGTGTGTGTGTGTGTGTGTGTGTGTGTGTGTGTGTGTGTGTGTGTGTGTGTGTGTGTGTGTGTGTGTGTGTGTGCTCTCCCTGGATGAGGAGATATAATCTCTATCCTGATTGCCTAGTCACTTTTATCCTTACCTACATGTACATATTACCTCAATTACCTGGTACCCCTGCACATTGACTCAGTACTGGTACTCCTTATAGTCTCATTATTACCTCAACTACCTGGTACCCCTGCATATTGACTCAGTACTGGTACTCCTTATAGTCTCATTATTACCTCAACTACCTGGTACCCCTGCATATTGACTCAGTACTGGTAATCCTTATAGTCTCATTATTACCTCAACTACCTGGTACCCCTGCACATTGACTCAGTACTGGTACTCCTTATAGTCTCATTATTAGCTCAACTACCTGGTACCCCTGCACATTGACTCAGTACTGGTACTCCTTATAGTCTCATTATTACCTCAACTACCTGGTACCCCTGCACATTGACTCAGTACTGGTACTCCTTATAGTCTCATTATTAGCTCAACTACCTGGTACCCCTGCACATTGACTCAGTACTGGTAGTCCTTATAGTCTCATTATTACCTCAACTACCTGGTACCCCTGCACATTGACTCAGTACTGGTACTCCTTATAGTCTCATTATTACCTCAACTACCTGGTACCCCTGCACATTGACTCAGTACTGGTACTCCTTATAGTCTCATTATTACCTCAACTACCTGGTACCCCTGCACATTGACTCAGTACTGGTACTCCTTATAGTCTCATTATTACCTCAACTACCTGGTACCCCTGCACATTGACTCAGTACTGGTACTCCTTATAGTCTCATTATTACCTCAACTACCTGGTACCCCTGCACATTGACTCAGTACTGGTACTCCTTATAGTCTCATTATTACCTCAACTACCTGGTACCCCTGCATATTGACTCAGTACTGGTACTCCTTATAGTCTCATTATTACCTCAACTACCTGGTACCCCTGCATATTGACTCAGTACTGGTACTCCGTATAGTCTCATTATTGTTTGTTTTATTGTGTTCTGTTTGACTGGTACTGTATATATAGACATATTGATGTTTTATTGTGTTACTGTTTGACTGGTACTGTACATATGGACATACTATAAAGTATGTGCATCAATAGACTCTGAAGGATTCAAGTGGAACTGAGATGAAGTGAATCAGTATCTGTATGTGACAACTCAATATTAGGAGGGTGTTCTTAATGTTTTACATTTATTTTGTTTGTTGATGTTTGTTGATTAATGTAATGTCACATAATTCAATGCTTAATTAATATAATGGCACATATTTTAATGCTTTATGTCAGCATATATTTTAGTGCTTTATGTAATGTATTTTATCTATTGAAATATGGTTTTATATATTATATATATTGTAGTTTGATGGTGATTCATTATGTTTTCCAGATTCTCTAACCAAACTCTGAGATCAGTCTCTCCAGTACCCAGTCATCTGTCCATGAAGAGTGACTCCTCTATGCATCATCCTATACAGTTTAATAATGGATCAGGGACCTTTGACCCCAGGTAAGTTACTGGTCAGAATTGATGATATTTCTATTGAAGAGGAGAACCTTCAAGATCTGAAACCAGATGTATTTTGAGTATCTGAGTATATACTGTAAAGCATCTGCTTATCATTTGTTGTTTATGTCATATATCTTTTATACAGTGAGTGTACAAAACATTATGAACACCTGCTTTTTCCATGACATAGATTGACAAGGTGAATCCAGGTGAAAGCAATGATCCCTTATTGATGCCACTTGTTAAATCCACTTCAATCTGTGTCGATGAAGGGGAGGTTAAAGAAGTATTTTTAAGCCTTGAGACAATTGAGACATGGATTGTGTATGTGTGCCATTCAGAGGGTGAATGAGCAAGTCAATATATTTAAGTGCCTTTGAATGGGGTTTTGTGGTAGGTCTCAGGCACAAAATTCTAGTAATGGTGTTGTGGACATGTTATTCATTCCAGAGGCTACTACCACACTCAGACAGCACAGTATACTGTTCCCAGCTGTCTGTCTATGAACACAGTATACTGTTCCCAGCTGTCTGTCTATGAACACAGTATACTGTTCCCAGCTGTCTGTCTATGAACAGTGACTTCTCCATGCATCATCCTGTTAATTCCAGTGGTGGAAGATCAATCACCTTTGACCGAAGGTCACCACATTTTGAGAATCTTCAAGATGTCATATAGATATGTTGTTGTAATTTGTAATTTGTTGTAACTGAGTTTATTAGAGTAATTACTGCACCCTCTTATATCTCTGTAGTGGATGGTCTACTCTGTTAGAGGATCAGTATCTCTCCTTTATCTCTGTAGTGGATGGTCTACTCTGTTAGAGGATCAGTATCTCTCCTTTATCTCTGTAGTGGATGGTCTACTCTGTTAGAGGATCAGTATCTCTCTCTCTCCTTTATCTCTGTAGTGGATGGTCTACTCTGTTAAAGGATCAGTATCTCTCTCTCCTTTATCTCTGTAGTGGATGGTCTACTCTGCCAGAGGATCAGTCCAGGTGTGCAGTGTGCCAGCAGGTTCTGAGGGATCCAGTCTCTATCACCTGTGGACACAGGTTCTGCAGACAGTGCATCACCAGATACTGGGAGAAACCTGCTCCTTCAGGAGACTATGACTGTCCTCAGTGTAGAAAGAGATCCAGAACACTTCCTGTACTACAGCACCTGAGGGAACCTAATGATGCAAGAGGCTCTGAAAACAGTAAGACCACTTGCAGACCTGTGCTAAGTCAATACCTCAATATGATTTAAATGTAGTTAACTACAATAATATGAGATAATATAAGTTACTGTAGTTGTGGAGGCCCACATTTCATCCTGTCAATGACTGTGTCTGATACACATCCATTTTACTCCTCCCTTGTAGTGGATGACAGCCTGCAGAGAGCTATAGTAAACCATAAAGACAGTCTGCAGAGAGCTATAGTAAACCATAAAGACAGTCTGAAAAGGAGGTATGAATGTGTGATAGAAGGCATGGAAACAGCAGGGAACCAAACTCCCCTCAACAGGATTTACACAGAGCTCTACATCACAGAAGGAGAGAGTGAAGGGGTTAACAATGAACATGAGGTGTGGCAGCTAGAGACAGCATCCAGGACACCAACCTCACATGACACAGCAATCCACTGCAATGACATCTTTAAACCCTTACCTGGCCAAGAGAGAAGCATCAGAACTGTGCTGACCAAGGGCATCGCTGGCATCGGAAAAACAGTCTCTGTGCAGACGTTCATCCTAGACTGGGCTGAAGGGAAGGCAAACCAAGATGTGGAGATCATATTTGTGCTTCCTTTCCGGGAGCTGAACTTGATCAAAGATCTCCAGTACAGTCTTCTCAGGCTTTTAAATGACTTCCACACAGAACTAGACATAGGCAATGCAAAGAAACTCACTGCCTGTAAAGCTATGTTCATCTTTGATGGTTTGGATGAAAGCAGACTTCCATTAGATTTCCAGCACAATGAAAAGGTGTCTGATGTCACCCAGACATCATCTGTTGATGTTCTGCTGACAAACCTCATCAAGGGGAATCTGCTTCCCTCTGCTCTCCTATGGATAACCTCCCGACCTGCAGCAGCCAATCAGATCCCCCCTAAGTGTATTGACCAGGTGACAGAGGTACGAGGGTTCAATGACCCACAGAAGGAGGAGTACTTCAGGAAGAGATTCAGTGATGATGACCTGGCCAGCAGAATCATCTCACACATAAAGACATCAAGGAGCCTCCACATCATGTGCCACATGCCGGTGTTCTGTTGGATTTCTGCAATAGTCTTTGAACACATGTTGAGTACAGACAAGAAGAGAGAGATGCCCACGACTCTGACTGAGATGTCCATACACTTCCTGCTCATTCAGACCAGCCTGAAGAACCAGAAGTATCATGGAAGAGATGAGATGGATCAAGAGGAGCTCATGGAGTCAGATAAGGAAATTCTTCTGAAGCTGGGGAGGCTGGCGTTTGAAAATCTGGAGAAGGGTAATCTCATGTTCTATGAAGAAGACCTGAAAGAGTGTGGCCTTGATGTCAAAGAAGCCTCAGTGTACTCAGGAGTGTGCACACAAATCTTTAAAGAAGAGTCTGTGTTATTTCAGAGAGTGGTGTACTGCTTTGTTCATCTCAGCATTCAGGAGTTTCTCTCAGCTGTCTACATGTACCATTGTTACACAACCAGGAACATGGATGCACTGAAGCCCTTCCTCAAGAGAAAGTCTAGAGGTGCGTCTGAAGAGCTAACCTTGCATGAGCTGCTGAAGAGTACCGTGGATAAAGCCTTGGAGAGTAAGAATGGACACCTGGACCTTTTTGTCCGCTTCCTTCATGGCATGTCACTGGAGTCCAATCAGAAACTCCTACGAGGTCTGGTGGCACAGACAGAAAGCAGTCCGGAGAGCGTCCAGAAAACAATCCGATCCCTTAAGGTGATGCAAAGGAAGAACATGTCCCCTGAGAGGTGCATCAATCTCTTCCACTGTCTGATAGAGATGAAAGACCATTCAGTACAGAAGTTCATCGAAGTGTACTTGAGGTCAGAAAAGAGATCCAAAAACCTCACACATGCTCAGTGTTCAGCGCTGGCCTACATGCTGCAGATATCAGAGGAGGTTCTGGATGTGTTTAACCCAAAGGAATACAAGACATCAGAGGAGGGTCGTAGGAGACTGGTCCCAGCTGTGAGAGGCTGCAGGAAAGCTCTGTAAGTATCACTGTAAATATCGCACACCAAAATAAATTGTAGTTATAGCAGTATTTTCATTGGCTGACTGGCTCTGTAAGTAATCATGAGACTATCCCACAGACCAAACTTTACTGAATGTAGGAACAACAGTATTTTCATTGGCTGACTAAACTTTCTATCAGCTGAAAACTCTTAAACTACAAAACAAACTAATCAGTAAAGTTGTAGCATTGAGCCATGAATGCACAGCCTGTACATTATTCGTGCACCATAACGGTGTAAGCTAGGAAAGCTGAGAATAACTTTTTAATACAACCTGTATGTCATTGTATTTCTTCTGTGTTTGCAGACTAGCTGGCTGTAAACTCACAGACACATCCTGTGAAGTGTTGGCCTCAGTTCTCAGTTCAAACCCCTCACACCTGAGAGAGCTGGACCTGAGTAACAATGACCTGAAGGATTCAGGAGTGAAGCTGCTCTCTGCTGGACTGGGGAATCCCCACTGTAAACTGGAGACTCTGAGGTCAGTATTCCTGTAGTTGGTCAACAAGTGATAACTGTTCACCAGATCCACATGTGTTTACCAGACACATAGTCCACACCATATGTGTTTGGACAGTGAAGCTTACAGTTTTAAATGTGGTGCTATGCTCCAGCATTTTGGATTTGAGATGTTTCATATCAGGTGACAGTACAGAATGTCACCTTTTATTTGAGGGTATTTTCATACATAGCTGTGTTACTGTTATTAAGAAAGGAAAGCACTTTATGTATTTAGTTCTCCCATTTGAAAAAGTTGTACATATTCGGACAAATTCACTTATATTGTATTAAAGTTGTCATAAGTTTAGTATTTAGTCCCATGTTCCATGCCTGCAGTGATTACATCAAGCTTGTGATTCTACAAACTTGTTGAATTCATTTGCAGTTTGTCTTGGTTGTGTTTTGGATGATGTTTTTCCTAATAGAAACTGATTGGTGAATAATGTCCTGTCATTTTGGAGTCACTTCACTTGTATTGTCAGTAAGAATAGAAGATGTTTCTGAACACTTCTACATTCATGTGGATGCTACCATGATTATGAATAATCAGGAATGAATCGTGAATAATGATAAATGAGAAATTTACAGAGGCACAAAGATCAGACCCCCTCTGTTATTGGTGTTATTCTGTATACTTCTGGCCCTTCTTTGGACACTGTGTTAACTAACCTCCAGATGAGCATCAATGCCATACAGCTCTCCTTCCGTGGCCTCCAACTGCTCTTAAATACAAGTAAAACTAAATGCATTCTCTTTAACCGATAGCTGCCTGCACCTGCCCGCCTGTCCAGCATCACTACTCTGGACGGTTCTGACTTAGAATATGTGGACAACTACAAATACCTGGGTGTCTGGTTAGACTGTAAGCTCTCCTTCCAGACTCACATTAAGCATCTCCAATCCAAAGTTAAATCTAGAATTGGCTTCCTATTTCGCAACATAGCATCCTTCACTCATGCTGCCAAACATACCCTTATAAAACTGACCATCCTACCGATCCTCGACTTCGGCGATGTCATTTACAAAATAGCCTCCAATACCCTACTCAATACATTGGATGCAGTCTATCACAGTGCCATCCGTTTTGTCACCAAAGCCCCATATACAGTGGGGGAAAAAAGTATTTGATCCCCTGCTGATTTTGTACGTTTGCCCACTGACAAAGAAAGGATCAGTCTATAATTTTAATGGTTTATTTGAACAGTGAGAGACAGAATAACAACAAAAACATCCAGAAAAACGCATGTCAGAAATGTTATAATTTGATTTGCATTTTAATGAGGGAAATAAGTATTTGACCCCCTCTCAATCAGAAAGATTTCTGGCTCCCAGGTGTCTTTTATACAGGTAACGAGCTGAGATTAGGAGCACACTCTTAACCTCTTACATCTAGACGTTCCGCTAGCGGAACACCTGCTCCAATATCCAATGATAGGCGTGGCGCGAATTACAAATTCCTCAAATATACAAAAACTTCAATTTTTCAAACATATGACTATTTCACAGCATTTTAAAGACAAGACTCTCCTTTATCTAACCACACTGTCCGATTTCAAAAAGGCTTTACAGCGAAAGCAAAACATTAGATTATGTCAGCAGAGTACCAAGCCAGAAATAATCAGACACCCATTTTTCAAGCTAGCATATAATGTCACAAAAACCCAGAAGACAGATAAATGCAGCACTAACCTTTGATGATCTTCATCAGATGACACACCTAGGACATTATGTTATACAATACATGCATGTTTTGTTCAATCAAGTTCATATTTATATCAAAAAACAGCTTTTTACATTAGCATGTGACGTTCAGAACTAGCATACCCCCCGCAAACTTCCGGGGAATTTACTAACAATTTACTTAATTACTCACGATAAACGTTCACAAAAAGCATAACAATTATTTTAAGAATTATAGATACAGAACTCCTCTATGCACTCGATATGTCCGATTTTAAAATAGCTTTTTGGTGAAAGCACATTTTGCAATATTCTAAGTACATAGCCCAGCCATCACGGGCTAGCTATTTAGACACCCGGCAAGTTTAGCCTTCACCAAAATCAGATTTAATATAACAAAAATGTTATTACCTTTGTTGTCTTCGTCAGAATGCACTCCCAGGACTGCTACTTCAATAACAAATGTTGGTTTGGTCCCAAATAATCCATCGTTATATCCGAATAGCGGCGTTTTGTTCGTGCGTTCCAGAAACTATCCGAAATGGTAAATCAGGATCGTGCGCATGGCGCAATTCGTGACAAAAATTTCTAAATATTCCATTACCGTACTTCGAAGCATGTCAACCGCTGTTTAAAATCAATTTTTATGCAATTTATCTCGTAAAAAAGCGATAATATTCCGACCGGGAATCTCCTTTTCGGCAAACAGAGGAAAAATCACAAAGACGGGGGCGGCCAGTGCACGCGCCTAAGCCCACAGTCCCTTGATCGGCCACTTGAGAAAGGCGATAATGTGTTTCAGCCTGGGGCTGGGATGACGACATTCAGGTTTTTCCCGGGCTCTGAGAGCCTATGGAAGACGTAGGAAGTGTCACGTTAGAGCAGAGATCCTTTATAATAGATAGAGATGGCAAAGAAGTTCAAGAAATGGTCAGGCAGGCCACTTCCTGTAAAGGAATCTCTCAGGTTTTGACCTGCCATTTGAGTTCTGTTATACTCACAGACACCATTCAAACAGTTTTAGAAACTTTGGAGTGTTTTCTATCCAAAGCCAATAATTATATGCATATTCTAGTTACTGGGCAGGAGTAGTAACCAGATTAAATCGGGTACGTTTTTTATCCAGCCGTGAAAATACTGCCCCCTAGCCATAACAGGTTAAAACCTCTTACATCTAGATGTTCCGCTAGCGGAACACCGCTCCAATATCCAATGATAGGCGTGGCGCGAATTACAAATTCCTCTAAAATCCGAAAACTTCCATTGTTCAAACATATGACTATTTTACACCATTTTAAAGACAAGACTCTCCTTTATCTAACCACATTGTCCGATTTCAAAAAGGCTTTACAACGAAAGCAAAACATTTGATTATTTCAGGAGAGTACCCAGCCAGAAATAATTCACACCCATTTTTCAAGCTAGCATATATGTCACAAAAAACAAAACCACAGCTAAATGCAGCACTAACCTTTGATGATCTTCATCAGATGACACTCCTAGGACATTATGTTATACAATACATGCATGTTTTGTTCAATCAAGTTCATATTTATATCAAAAAACAGCTTTTTACATTAGCATGTGACGTTCAGAACTAGCATACCTACCGAAACTTCCGGTGAATTTACTAAATTACTCACGATAAACGTTCTCAAAAAACATAAAAATTATTTTAAGAATTATAGATACAAAACTCCTTTATGCAATCGCTATGTCCGATTTTAAAATAGCTTTTCGGTGAAAGCACATTTTGCAATATTCTGAGTAGATAGCCCGGCCATCCTGGCTAGCTATTTTGACACGCACCAAGTTTGGCACTCACCAAACTCAGATTTACTATAAGAAAAATTGGATTACCTTTGCTGTTCTTTGTCAGAATGCACTCCCGGGACTTCTACTTCAACACCCAATGTTGTTTTGGTTCCAAATAATCCATAGTTATATTCAAATAGCGGCGTTTTGTTCTTGCGTTCAAGACACTATCCAAAGGGTGACGCGCCGGCGCATATCTTGACAAAAAATTTGAAAATATTCCATTACCGTACTTCGAAGCATGTCAAACGCTGTTTAAAATAAATTTTTATGCGATTTTTCTCGTAAATTAGCGATAATATTCCGACCGGGAGACGTCGTTTTCGTTCAAAGACTGAAAATGTAAAATGGACTCTTCACGTGCATGCGCACGCCCGTTTCATTGTTCTCAGATCGACCACTATCCAAATGTGCTACTGTTTTTCAGCCAGGGACTGCAGAGTCATCATTCAACGTTCTGGCACCTTCTGAGAGCCTATGGGAATCTTAGAAAATGTCACGTTACAGCAGAGATCCTCTGTTTTCGATAAAGAGGCTATAGAAGGCCAAGAAATGGTCAGACAGGGCACTTCCTGTTTAGAATCTTCTCAGGTTTTGGCCTGCCATATGAGTTCTGTTATACTCTGTTATACTCACAGACACCATTCAAACAGTTTTAGAAACTTTAAGGTGTTTTCTATTGAAATCAAACAATTATATACATTTTTTATCCGGCCGTGAAAATACTGCCCCCTATCCTAAACAGGTTAAAGGGAGTGCTCCTAACCGCAACTTGTTACCTGTAAAAAAAGACACCTGTCCACAGAAGCAATCAATCAATCAGATTCCAAACTCTCCACCATGGCCAAGACCAAAGAGCTCTCCAAGGATGTCAAGGACAAGATTGTAGACCTACACAAGGCTGGAATGGGCTACACGACCATCGCCAAGCAGCTTGGTGAGAAGGTGACAACATTTGGTGCGATTATTCGCAAATGGAAGAAACACAAAATAACTGTCAATATCCCTCGGCCTGGGGCTCCATGCAAGATCTCACCTCGTGGAGTTGCAATGATCATGAGAACGGTGAGGAATCAGCCCAGAACTCCACGGGAGGATCTTGTCAATGATCTCAAGGCAGCTGGGACCATAGTCACCAAGAAAACAATTGGTAACACACTATGCCGTGAAGGACTGAAATCCTGCAGCGCCCGCAAGGTCCCCCTGCTCAAGAAAGCACATATACATGCCCGTCTGAAGTTTGCCAATGAACATCTGAATGATTCAGAGGACAACTGGGTGAAAATTTTGTGGTCAGATGAGACCAAAATGGAGCTCTTTGACATCAACTCAACTCGCCGTGTTTGGAGGAGGAGGATTGCTGCCTATGACCCCAAGAACACCATCTCCACCGTCAAACATGGAGGTGGAAACATTATGTTTTGGGGGTGTTTTTCTGCTAAGGGGACAGGACAACTTCACTGCATCAAAGGGACGATAGACGGGGCCATGTACCGTCAAATCTTGGGTGAGAACCTCCTTCCCTCAGCCAGGGCATTGAAAATGGGTTGTGGATGGGTATTCCAGCATGACAATGACCCAAAACACACGGCCAAGGCAACAAAGGAGTGGCTCAAGAAGAAGCACATTAAGGTCCTGGAGTGGCCTAGCCAGTCTCCAGACCTTAATCCCATAGAAAATCTGTGGAGGGAGCTGAAAGGTTTGAGTTGCCAAACGTCAGCCTCGAAACCTTAATGACTTGGAGAAGATCTGCTAAGAGGAGTGGGACAAAATCACTCCTGAGATGTGTGCAAACCTGGTGGCCAACTACAAGAAAGGGTTTTGCCACCAAGTACTAAGTCATGTTTTGCAGAGGGGTCAAATACTCATTTCCCTCATTAAAATGCGAATAATTGTATAACATTTTTGACACGCGTTTTTCTTGATTTTTTTGCTGTTATTCTGTCTCTCACTGTTCAAATAAACCTACCATTAAAATTATAGACTGATCATTTCTTTGTCAGTGGGCAAACGTACAAAATCAGCAGGGGATCAAAAACTTTTTTCCCCCACTGTACTACCCACCACTGCGACCTGTACGCTCTCGTTGTCTGGCCCTCGCTTCATACTCGTCGCTAAACCCACTGGCTCCAGGTCATCTACAAGACCCTGCTAGGTAAAGTCCCCCCTTATCTCAGCTCACTGGTCACCATAGCAGCACCCACCTGTAGCACGCGCTCCAGCAGGTATATCTCCCTGGTCACCCCCAAAGCCAATTCCTCCTTCGGCCACCTCTTCTTCCAGTTCTCTGCTGCCAATGACTGGAACGAACTACAAAAATCTCTAAAACTGGAAACACTTATCTCCCTCACTAGCTTTAAGCACCAGCTGTCAGAGCAGCTCACAGATTACTGCACCTGTACATAGCCCATCTATAATTTAGCCCAACTACCTCTTCCCCTACTGTATTTATATATTTAGCTCCTTTGCACCCCATTATTTCTACTTTGCACTTTCTTCCACTGCATATCTACCATTCCAGTGTTTTACTTGCTATATTGTATTTACTTTGCCACCATGGCCTTTTTTTGCCTTTACCTCCCTTATTTCACTTCATTTGCTCACATTGTATATAGACTTATTTTTCTACTGTATTATTGACTGTATGTTTGTGTAATATCCTTGTTTGAACCAAGTATTGAGTTTATTTGTTATAATTAATTGGTATTATATTTAAAAGATGACTGAATTGCTCCTAAACTGTAATGTTGTTAATGCATTATGCTTTTTGAAGAAATATTTATTTAATGTATAAGTGAATAGTTTGTTTTACTTTGAAGTTTACGTTTTGACCAATAAGGTCGCTTGTTAAGTTGTGGCCAATGGGAGTTGACCTGGTTAACTGGAGGGAAAAAGACGTTGATGAAAGGATGGACGTTTTACCTCAGGACGGTTGGTGAAGAAAAATTATAAAAGAAGACGACAGAACTACAACAAAACCCATAGCTACTAAGACATGAAGGGAAATACATGTTTTATTTAATAAAATAGTTGTTATAATTTAGTTCAAACTTAGTAAAGACTGAAGCTACCGTCTCGTCGTGGAGGTATTAGCCAGCTAGAGGTTAGCCTAGCATCGTGTGACACCGGGAGATAATTGCTTGGGAAGCTAAACGAGTTCGTGTTGCCATGGGGATATCGGTTACTAAGGAGTACTGTCTGCATGGGTAGCTGTGCTGCCTTGGACTTGGTGAGGAAACCTGCATGGAACTGCCATACTTCGCTGAGGGAATATCTACCAAGTAGTGAGTAACCACAATGTGAGGTGCTTATAAATAAATATATTGGTAGTGGTGAGAGGTTAGCATGTTTTGTTGTATCCTCTGTTATTGGTAATGGTGAGAGGTTAGCATGTTTTGTTGTATCCTCTGTTATTGGTAATGGTGAGAGGTTAGCATGCTTTGTTGTAGCCTCTGTTATTGGTAATGGTGAGAGATTAGCATGTTTTGTTGTAGCCTCTGATATTGGTAATGGTGAGAGGTTAGCATGTTTTGTTGTATCCTCTGTTATTGGTAATGGTGAGAGGTTAGCATGTTTTGTTGTAGCCTCTGTTATTGGTAATGGTGAGAGGTTAGCATGTTTTGTTGTAGCCTCTGTTATTGGTAATGGTGAGAGGTTAGCATGTTTTGTTGTAGCCTCTGTTATTGGTAATGGTGAGAGGTTAGCATGTTTTGTTGTATCCTCTGTTATTGGTAATGGTGAGAGGTTAGCATGTTTTGTTGTAGCCTCTGTTATTGGTAATGGTGAGAGGTTAGCATGTTTTGTTGTAGCCTCTGTTATTGGTAATGGTGAGAGGTTAGCATGTTTTGTTGTATCCTCTGTTATTGGTAATGGTGAGAGGTTAGCATGTTTTGTTGTAGCCTCTGTTATTGGTAATGGTGAGAGGTTAGCATGTTTTGTTGTAGCCTCTGTTATTGGTAATGGTGAGAGGTTAGCATGTTTTGTTGTAGCTTCTGTAACTTTCTCACTATTATTCATGATTCATTCATGATTTTTCTTAATCATGGCATCATCAGGATGCTTTTAGTAGTGTTTAGAAACATGTTATCTACTCACTTGTAAATAAAATGACTCCAGTCACCATCTGTAATGAACACGATGGGAGACAGAGAGCTGGTTTCAAGCGCAGGGCTCAGCAGGTGTTTATTGTAAAGGACCACAGGAGGAGGCAGGTAGCTGGGTCCAGGGGCAGGCAGAAGGTCATACACAGGGGGTCCAAAAAGGCAACAGTACAGGCAGGGAAACGGCAAAAGGCATCATTAGTGAGGCAGGCAAAAACTATCATTCATGGGAAGAGTAAATTACAGGAAATGCAGCACTCCGAATAGCCTTGTGTCACAAAACAAACAACACATCACAATGATGGGGGAGCAAAGAACTGAACTAAATAGAGTTTGATAATGACATACAGGTGTGTGAACAGGTGATCAGAATTCAGGTGACTGGGATCTGGAGAGTGAGCTGCGTTCAGGGGGATCTACGTGTTTGAGAGTGTGAGCTGGAAGCAGACGTTACACCATCCACCATTTTAATATTGGGCAAAACACAACCCAAAACACAACCAAAACAAACTGAAAAATCAATCAACGAGTTTGAGTCACAAGCTTGATGTAGTCGCTGCGTTCAAGGAATATCGGATCAAATACTCAACTTGTGACTACTTTAAGCCGCTATGAGTGAATTGGTCAGAAAACATATGACTTCTTCAAATGGGGGGACTAGATACATAAAGTGCTTTAATTTTTCTAAATGGTGAAACAGATATGTATGAAAATATCCTCAAATAAAAGGTGACATTATATACTGTCACCTCATATGAAACATTTGATCTGAAATCCAAAATGTTGGAGTTTAGAGCCACATTTAAAATGTTATCTTCACTGTCAAAATAGATATGGTGTGGACTGTATACTCAATACAATCTAAATCTGATACCTCACTGTCTGTCTTTTGACTGATACTGCTTTTAAACTGGTCTGGTCATTCTACTCAAATATTTGTATTATACATGTTTCTATCTGCAGGCAACTTTGATAATTTGTAATTTATAATATGATACATTAATTTATGAGTAGATATGGCAGGTTTCAGGACACTGATGTATCTGAATATGTTGAAGAAATATACTGCCACTATTTTCACCACCAAAGAATATCAGTGTGGTTTTAATATGATTTGACTCTTTGCAGGCTGTCAGGCTGTCTAGTCACAGAGGAAGGCTGTGCTTCTCTGATCTCAGCTCTGAAGTCAAACCCAACACAGTATTTGTTAACGGGTAACAGCGTAAACAGGGAAAGCTAAGCGTATCATTTTAATACAACCTGTCTGTCATTGTATTTCTTCTGTGTTGGCAGACTCACTGGCTGTAAACTCACAGACACATCCTGTAAAGTGTTGGCCTCAGTTCTCAGTTCAAACCCCTCACACCTGAGAGAGCTGGATCTGAGTAACAATGACCTGAAGGATTCAGGAGTGAAGCTGCTCTCTGCAGGCCTGGGGAATCCCCACTGTAAACTGGAGACTCTGAGGTCAGTATTCCTGTAGTTGGTCAACAAGTGTTTTGTTGTATCCTCTGTTATTGGTAATGGTGAGAGGTTAGCATGTTTTGTTGTAGCCTCTGTTATTGGTAATGGTGAGAGGTTAGCATGTTTTGTTGTAGCCTCTGTTATTGGTAATGGTGAGAGGTTAGCATGTTAATCCAGTCATCATCCACCATTTTATTATTGAATTAGTCAGAATACTTATGACTTCTTCAAATGGGGGGACTAGATGCATAAAGTGCTTTCATTTTTCTAAATGGTGTAACAGATATGTATGAAAATATCCTAAAATAAAAGGTGACATTATATACTGTCACCTCATATGAAACATTTGATCTGAAATCCAAAATGTTGGAGTTTAGAGCCACATTTAAAATGTTATCTTCACTGTCAAAATAGGTATGGTGTGGACTGTATACTCAATACAATCTAAATCTGATACCTCACTGTCTGTCTTTTGACTGATACTGCTTTTAAACTGGTCTGATCAGTCTACTCAAATATTTGTACTATACATGTTTCTATCTGCAGGCAAAACGTTGATAATTTGTAATTTAAAATATGATACATTAATTTCTGAATAGATATGGAAGGTTTCATGACTGATATATCTGAATATGTTGAAGAAATATACTGCCACTATTTTCACCACCAAAGAATAGCAGTGTGATTTTAATATGATTTGACTCTTTGCAGGCTGTCAGGCTGTCTAGTCACAGAGGAAGGCTGTGCTTCTCTGGTCTCAGCTCTGAGGTCAAACCCCTCACACCTGAGAGAGCTGGACCTGAGCTACAATCACCCAGGAGACTCAGGAGTCAGACTGCTCTCTGCTGGACTGGAGGATCCACACTGCAGACTGGAGAAACTCAAGTATGTAGAGGGTTTATGTCAATGTTCATATCAGACATGTTGGACTTTTCAGGCTAGTTAATACAAACATTCTGACCACCACTTGGACAAGGTTATATGCTGTGTGTGTGTGTGTGTGTGTGTGTGTGTGTCCTGTGAGGGGGGCGTGGTGTGTGTGTGTCCTGTGAGTGTGTTTGTCCTGTGTGTGTGTGTTTGTCCTGTGTGTGTGTGTTTGTCCTGTGTGTGTGTGTATGTCCTGTGTGTGTCCAGTGCGAAACACACACAGGACACACACAGGACACACACACACACACACACTCACAGGACACACACACACACTCACAGGACACACACACACACTCACAGGACACACACACACACTCACAGGACACACACACACAGGACACACACACACAGGACACACACACACACACAGGACACACACACACACAGGACACACACACACACAGGACACACACACACACAGGACACACACACACACACAGGACACACACACACACACACAGGACACACACACACACACTGGACACACACACACACACTGGACACACACACACAGGACACACACACACAGGACACACACACACGACACACACACACACACACAGGTCACACACACACAGGTCACACACACACACAGGTCACACACACACATACACACACACTCACAGGACACACACACACACACTCACAGGACACACACACACACACACACTCACAGGACACACACACACTCTCACAGGACCCACACACACACACAAACAGGACGCACACACATACACACACACTCACAGGACACACACACACACACAGGACACACACACACACACAGGACACACACACACACACAGGACACACACACACACACAGGACACACACACACACACACACAGGACACACACACACAGGACACACACACACACACAGGACACACACACACACACACACAGGACACACACACACACACAGGACACACACACAGGACACACACACACACACTGGACACACACACACAGGACACACACACACGACACACACACACACACACACAGGTCACACACACACACACACAGGTCACACACACACACACACACACACACACAGGACACACACACTCACAGGACACACACACACACTCACAGGACACACACACACACTCACAGGACACACACACACACTCACAGGACACACACACACACACTCACAGGACACACACACACACACACTCACAGGACACACACACACACACACTCACAGGCACACACACACACACACTCACAGGACACACACACACACACTCACAGGACACACACACACACACTCACAGGACACACACACACACACTCACAGGACACACACACACACACTCACAGGACACACACACACACTCACAGGACACACACACACACTCACAGGACACACACACACACTCACAGGACACACACACACACACCACAGGACACACACACACAGGTCACACACACACACAGGTCACACACACACACAGGTCACACACACACACACACACACTGGACACACACACACAGGTCACACAAACAGGACACACACACACACACACACACACACACACACACACACACACACACACACACACACACACACACAGGACTCACACACACACACACACACACACACAGGACTCACACACACACAGGACTCGGACACACACACAGGACACACACACACACACACACACACACAGGACTCACACACACACAGGACTCGGACACACACACACAGGTCACACAAACAGGACTCACACACACACACACACACACACACACACAGGACTCTCTCACACACACACACACAGGACTCACACACACACACAGGACTCACACACACACACAGGACACACACACAGGACACACACACACACACACACACAGGACTCACACACACACAGGACTCGGACACACACACACACACACACACAGGACTCTCTCACACACACACACACAGGACTCACACACACACAGGACACACACACACACACACACAGGACTCACACACACACAGGACTCGGACACACACACACACACACACACAGGACTCTCTCACACACACACACACAGGACTCACACACACACACAGGACTCACACACACACACAGGACACACACACACACACACACACTCACAGGACTCACACACACACACAGGACTCACACACACACGCACACACACACCGGACACACACACACACTCTCACCGGACACACACACACACACTGGACACACACACACACACACACACTGGACACACACACACACACACACTGGACACACACACACACACACACACACTGGACACACACACACACACACACACACTGGACACACACACACACACACACACACTGGACACACACACACACACACACACACTGGACACACACACACACACACACACACTGGACACACACACACACACACACACACTGGACACACACACACACACACACTCTCACAGGACACACACACACACACTCTCACAGGACACACACACACACACTCTCACAGGACACACACACACACACTCTCACAGGACACACACACACACACACTCTCACAGGACACACACACACACACACTCTCACAGGACACACACACACACACACTCTCACAGGACACACACACACACACACTCTCACAGGACACACACACACACACACTCTCACAGGACCCACACACACACACACTCTCACAGGACCCACACACACACACACACACTCTCACAGGACCCACACACACACACACACACTCTCACAGGACCCACACACACACACACACACTCTCACAGGACCCACACACACACACACACACACTCTCACAGGACCCACACACACACACACACACTCTCACAGGCCACACACACACACACACCTCACAGGCACACACTCACACAGGACACACACTCACAGGACACACACTCACACAGGACACACACTCACACATGACACACACTCACACAGGACACACACTCACACAGGACACACACTCACACAGGACACACACACCACACACACAGGACACACACACACACACAGGACACACACACACAGGACACACACACACACACACACACACAGGACACACACACACACACACACACACAGGACACACACACACACACACAGGACACACACACACAGGACACACACACACAGGACACACACACACAGGACACACACACTCAGGACACACACTCAGGACACACACACACAGGACACACACACACACAGGACACACACACTCAGGACACACACACTCAGGACACACACACAGGACACACACACACACACACTGGACACACACACGACACACACACGACACACACGACACACACACAGGACACACACACACACACACACACAGGACACACACACACACACAGGACACAGGACACACACACACACACACACAGGACACACACACACACACACACAGGACACACACACACACACACAGGAGACACACACACACACACACAGGACACACACACAGGACACACACACAGGACACACACACAGGACACACACACACACAGGACACACGACACACACACAGGTCACACACGACACACACTCAGGTCACACACACACACACAG